>NC_054470.1:112674072-112978456 GCF_017639515.1 Carcharodon carcharias
GTTAAGCCTTTCATTCCTGGGATCATTCTCGTGAACCTCCTCTGGACCCTCTCCAGGGCCAGTACATCCTTCCTGAGATACGGGGCCCAAAATTGCTCACAATATTCTAACTGTGCTCTCACCAGAGCCTTATAAAGCCCCAGCAGCACATCCCTGCTTTTATATTCTAGTCCTCTCAAAATAAATGCCAACATTGCATTTGCCTTCCTAACTACCGACTCAACCTGCAAGTTAACCTTAAGAGAATCCTGAACTAGGACTTCCAAGTCCTTTTGCACTCCAGATTTCTGAATTCTCTCCCCATTTAGAAAATAGTCCATGCCTCTATTCTTCCTACCAAAGTGCATGACCTCACACTTGCCCACGTTGTATTCGATCTGCCACTTCTTTGCCCATTCTCCTAACCTGTCCAAATCCTTCTGCATCCTCCCAGCCTCCTCAATACTACCTATCCCTCCACGTATCTTTGTATCATCTGCAAACTTAGCCAGGATGCCCTCAGTTCCTTCATCTAGATCATTAATGTATAAAGCGAAAAGTTGTGGTCCCAACACTGACCCCTGCGGAACTCTACTAGTCATCGGCCGCCATCCTGAGAAGGACCCCCTTATCCCCACTCTCTGCCTCCTGCCAGACAGCCAATCTTCTATCCATGCTAGTACCTTGCCTCTAACACCATGGGCTCTTATCTTACTGAGCAGCCTCCTGTGTGGCACCTTGTCAAAGGCCTTCTGGAAGTAGATAACATCCATTGGTTATCCTTTGTCTAACCTACTTGTTACTTCCTCAAAGAATTCTAACAGATTTGTTAGGCATGACTTCCCCTTGATGAAACCATGTTGACTTTGTTCGATTTTACCATGCACTTCCAAGTATTCTGAAATCTCATCCTTAATAATGGACTCTTATCAACGACCGAGGTCAGGCTAATCAGCCTGTAATTTCCCATCTTTTGCCTCACCTCCTTCTTAAACGGGGGTTACATTAGTGATTTTCCAGTCTTCTGGGACCCTCCCTGACTCCAGTGATTCCTGAAAGATCACCACTAACGCCTCCAATATCTTTTCAGCTATCTCCTTCAGAACTCTGGGGTGTAATCCATCTGGTCCAGGTGATTTATCCATCTTCAGACCTTTCAGTTTTCCTAGCACCTTCTCCTTGGTAATGGCCACCATACTCACCTCTGTCCCCCGACTCTCTTGAACTTTGGGGATGTCACTCGTGCCTTCCACTGTGAAGACTGACGCAAAATACCTATTCAGTTCCTCCGTCATTTCTTTGTTCCCCACTACTACTTCTCCAGCATCATTTTCCAGCGGCCTAATGTCCACTTTTGCCTCTCTCTTACCCCTTATATATCTAAAAAAAACTCTTGCAATCTTCTTTTATATTACTGGCTAGTTTACCCTCATATTTAATCTGAACTGAACTGCAGCTGCTGAAAATGCCGGGTTGAAATGGATTTGGAGATCTTTCACCCAGAACGTTTAAGAAAAATTCTATTATGTACTCTACCTTCCATTGTATCAAAAAGGATATAATTTGTATTTATATGACCCCTTTCACAATCTCCAAATGTCCTAAAGTGCTTTACAGCCAGTGGAATACTTTTTGAAGGGTAGTCACTGTTGTAATATAGAAAACACAGCAGCCAATTTGCACACAGCAAGATTCCACAAATAGCAAAATAATAACAACCAGATCATCTATTCTTACTGATGTTGAGAGATCAATATCAGCTAGGGACACTGGGGAGAACTCATTTTTCAAAATAGTGTTGTGGGATCTTTTACATCTATCTGAGAGGACAGACAAGGGCCTCAGTTTAATGTCTTGCCTCGAAGGCGGCACGTCCAACAGCGCATCTCGGGGGTGTCGGCCTGGATTTTGCTCTCAAGTTTTTGTGGGAGTGAGACTTGAACCCATAACCTACTGGCTCAGTTGTGAGATTGCCACCCATTGAGCCACAGCTGATGGGGTCGCAAAGGTCCTTAGGCAGCCTAATTTTTTAATGAAATGAAAATCTCATTCCATCCCCATCTTCCCATGAACTCTTATAATTCAGGGTATTTCCTAACTCACTCTATTCAAGCTTGCATCAAAGTTCACTTTCTATTGACAGACTCACCCACTTAATAAAACTGACACCTTTAGGCAAGATGTTGATAGTGAAGTGTAGCAGACAATTCATTATTACGACCACTGAGATACTGTGTTAGAACTTGCCTAGGTTGTTCACAATGCACTCAATTCCTTAGATGAACACCATCTTAGGATCATATTTTTCAGACTAAAACTACAAGTCCAATTTATTTACAATATTTATAGTTACAAACATACAGAATGAATATAGCAAGAAAAAAGTCCAAAAATACTTAACTTATATACTAATTGAAACTGTTTTGTAAATAAGTTTGTCAAAAACACTGAACTGTCCTCTTTAGAAACTTTTAACAGCGTCTTTGAAGATCAGAATGTAATTATGTTCCTGCCTCAGTAATCGTACCTCACCACTGAAGTGGAACCAACCAAGCATTTAGAGCAAGAAGCTTTAGAATGGCAAGCCAGCTGCACTTACATCTCCTGCATACTTGGCTTTCAAATCACCCAGATCAAAAGTGAGTATCGATGGTTTTAAATAATTAAACTTCTCAGGTTAATATGCCTGAAGTTGACATTATAAGATCTAACTTGCATGTCAAGTAACTATCTCAAAAACAACCAGTGACATCAAACATCTAAAAGCTTCACAGGCAACCAGGATTTCAAAGATGGAGTGAATGCTTGATGATCTCCTTCTCTGCCAACCAACCCAAGGCAGGTTACTTAACCTTAGAGCAGTGCACCAATCCCTGGAAAGTAATTATTGTATTGCTTTAACTCATTGTTGCCCACATCAAGACAAACAACTGGCTTTCAGGAAGCAGCTAACAAATTTAATAAAAAAAGAGAATCAGGTAGAATTTAAAGCACAGAAACAGGCCACTCGGCCCTTCTTGAATATGCTGGTGTTTATGCTCCACGCAATGATAAATGGATCCCAAGCCAGATGGTACAGTATGAAACTAGACCCAAATCCTTTTCGTAATAGTTGGTTTATTTACAGAATGCAGTATTACATATGTCTGTCTCCTACCTACTAACCTAGTGTCCCAGCAGACTCTCTTTATATGTGTCCAAGATATTTGTGTCAATCAATACCCTCCACCCATTTGTACTTAACCTTAACAACACAATTACCATAACATTAACACCAGAGCCTGCTTCTACTCTACTTCATCTCTCCATATCCACATAGCTTTCTATTCCTTTCTCCCTTATGTGCTTATTCAGCTTCCCTCTAAATACAAGCTTCCCCATATATATATATTATATGCACATATATGTATGCAGCCCAGTTAAACTTTGAAAAGCATATACATTAACACAGAATCTTTTTTATGATGTGGAGAAGACAGCTCTCACTTTGTCAAATGTCTATCAAAGACTCACGAGTTTTAAGCCATTGCTGTTCATTATAACAGATTCCATAACGGGAGGACTAAACATTAATCACAACACAATGCTGTACACTGTCCTTATGAATAGACAGTTCTGCCTGGAACAGGCCTTGTGTACAAGGATTAGAATTACAGTGCATCCTTTCAGAACTGACAATTAGTGCGTTCTTAAAATGCATATTTCTGACAAACTCCCTCAGGCCAAATTACATAAGTACTGAATCGAGCAGCTTTTCTCTCCTCTAATTTAACGGTAGAAGAAACTGGAAGAAATCAAACATTAGAATAAGCTTAAAAACAAAAAAACTGCGGATGCTGGAAATCCAAAACAAAAACAGAATTACCTGGAAAAACTCAGCAGGTCTGGCAGCATCGGCGGAGAAGAAAAGAGTTGACGTTTCGAGTCCTCATGAAGGGTCATGAGGACTCGAAACGTCAACTCTTTTCTTCTCCGCCGATGCCGTTCATTAGAATAAGCTTTCTTGACTTCTGTTGGCACTACTTTTGTCTGTCTTGCAGTGATCTTGCACACGTCAAATTGTAAATGGGCCAGCTCCACACACATTAACAAACTGCTTTCTAAACCCTGCGCCCTCATTCCCCCAGGCAGGAGATGGGGAACTGCTTTTAGTTTTTCACCAAATCCAATAAGAAATGATGGCGAGATTCCACAAGCGTTACAAGGCAGGGTTACCTTGGCAACTGTGCCTAAGTTTCTATTGCACCTACCACAGCACTTTTCAAGTCAATGAAGCACTTTCGATATGCGATTATTTTTGCAATGTAGGAAATGCAAAAGCAAAGTGCACAGCAAGATCCCACAACAGTAATGTGATAATGATCAGATAACCTGTCTTGGTATTGCTGGTTGAGGGTCACCTCGCCTATTCATCTTCAAGATAGTGCCTGTGGGAGTTTTTATACTCACCCAAGAGAGCTGACCTCAATGAAAGACGGCACCTACTACAGTGCAGTGCTCCCTCAGTACTGCTCTGGGAGTGTCAGCCTGGATTTTTGAGCTCAAGCCCTGGAGTGGGGCTTGAACTCAGAACCTTCTGATTCCGAGGTAAGGCTGCTACCCACTGAGCCATGGCTGACATTGAGAGACTGGTGGCAGAGCGCTGTGGGCCTTCACAGCTTCACGAAACAGGATGGCATTCAATAACCTATGGCTTCACCTACAAGGAAGATGAAGGGAGCTGGACAAGGGAGAAACTGTTTCCAGTAGCAAAAAGGTCAGTAACCAGAGGGAACAGATTTAAGGGAATTGGCAAAAGAACCAGGGGGAAGTGAGATTTTATTTAAAAACAGGGTTGCGAGGATTTGGAATGCACTGAAAGGGTAGTGGAAACAGACTCAAATAGTAATTTTCAAAAAGGGGCTGGATAAATACTAGAAGGGGAAAAATTTGTGGGACTGTAAAGAGCAGGGGAATGGGACTAATTGGATTGTTCTTTCAAATACAAAGTTCTTTCCATACAATGGTCTGAATGGCCTCTTTCTGAGTGGTATCATTCTATAAGTGCACACAAACAGGCTGCGGCAACTACTAAAATGATATTACTCATTTATGGGATGACACCAGCTCCACATTTATAAAACTATTTCAGTTCGAGATGACTTGACTACAGTAGAGAATGTCTTACTGGTGTCTGAAAGAAAGCATTCCAACCCATTAGCTCTCTCACTATGCCATATGCTCACATACATATTCACATATGGCTTTCCTCTGGAGTACCATAACTACACAAAATGCCTTGACAATACATACATAGGACTAATACTGATCAAGTATGTCAAGATGCATATTGATGCTCCATTTGCCTGGTTACAGTCAAGATTTACTCAGAATCAGTGTGTTTTGTAGTCTGCTCACTCGTGTAAAAGCCTTTCAAATGAAGATTACAGAGTATTATCGAAAGCAGGTTAAGGTCACGTAAAGATTTGTCTACTTCACTGTAGCAGAAAGCAGGTTTAAATCTATTACTTCCATATTTTAAAAAAATGAATATAATTTATTTACTGAGAATTATGGAACATTCAACAATCAGCTGTGGCTCAGTGGGTGGCACTCTCACCTCTCGAGTCTGAAAGTGCCGGTTCAAATCCCACTGCAGCAGCTGGTACTCCTACTGTAGTGCTGAGGGAGTGCTGCACTGTTGGGAGGTTTTAAAGTGAGGTCCTATCTATTCTCTTAGTTGGATGCAAAAGCTTCCATGGCACTATTCCAAAGAGGAGTCAGGGAGATCTCCCTAGTGTCCTGGCCCATATTTATCCATCACAGATCATTCACTAAAACTGGCACTTTGCTGTACACAAATTGGTTGACACGGTCCCAACAACTCAACGACAACCTGCATTTAACATAGGAAAATGTTTCAAGGCATTTACCTACAGCACTGCCAACAAAAACAAGTCCAACTCTAAGAGTTGGAGAGTTATTAGAGCAGATAACCAAAAACTTTGTCAAAGAAGTGGGTTTTAAAGGGTGGCTTAACGGAGAGGGATAAAGTGGAAGGGCTTAAGGAGGGAATTCCAGACCTCAGGGCCTAGGCAGCCGAAGGCAGGAGGAGTTAGTATCGGGGATGTACTAGAGGTCAGAATTAGGGGGGCACAGGCACTCGGGAGGGATGGGGGGCACGGGCGAATTTGAAAATGAGGATGAGGGTTACAACAATGTCTACATTTCAAAAATGCTTCAGTTGCTATAAATTGCATTGGGATGTCCTGGGATCATGGGAGGCGCTTTAGGAATGCCTAGGTTCTTATTTCTTTCAATATTGTAACTGTGGAAATGTATCATAAACCTGCAATCGGAGCACCCGGCAAAGATCAGGACATTGCACAATCATATCACTTGATTAAACAAATGGCCATTTGTTTCGTCACATCTTTTACAATAAGGCTGTATACTCTTTCTTATAGCCAAGGGTCGCATGGTCAATGAGATCGCATGGCTCTTGCACAAGTTGTCTTATTTACTAAAAAATACTGGGCAAAATGTGATTTGAAAACAGGCACAGCTATTGTTCTTGCAGGACACACTGAGCTACAGAAACATTCTACAAAGCGGGGTGCAGAACCTTTAAAACAAATATACTTGAAAGCAATGTCTCCCCCCGTCGTTAACACAGGTATCCTCCCCAGTTTAACTCTACAGCTCTGCTCAGGACATACATCATTTTGCTTTCTACTTTTGACCATTAACTCCACCTAGGGGTTTCTCCCTCCACCCAGGGGTTTCTCCCTCCACCCTTTAGCCTGCCCTATAACAGACAGCAGTTGAAAGAAGTTTGCTCTTTTTGAGTACAATGCCATCCCAAGCAAGGCTGTCATTCGGAAGTAACCTATGTGCCCACTCTATTCCCAGGCCCTGTTATCTCTCTTTGCACTTATTTTACAGGAATCCATGAGGTTCAGGGAACTTGAAGGGAGGCAACAGAAAGTAGCCACCTGCACTCCACTACCATGGAAACAAGATTATCACACTGAGAAACGCAAAAATAAATCTGTTAACTTTATCCTACCATACTTTTACATGTTGCTGTTAAAATAAGCAAGCTACAAGCAAGGAAATAAGTACTAAGAAAATAAGAAACACTGGCATAAGAATTCTAATCAATTTGAAAAGGAGTAAACAACTTTCAAGTGGAGAACTATTGTCAGAAATCTCAAACGTTAATGGAAGTTGTCTTTCTCAGAGCTGATGGGAGCTCCTGCTTTTATTTCACACACTTTAAACATCAGTGTCTCTCACTGGGCCGGTGGCGTATTCAGAAGAATGGTCTTCCTCAGGGAAGCGTGCTTGCACTGCTGCTGTACAACATTTACACAAATGACCAACCTATAGACGGCGTCACAGGCCATTTTATATATGCTGATGACTTATTTGTCACTGCCCAAAGCACTGATTTTAACACTGTGGAGAAAATGCTTTCTGAGGCCTTGGAGGGACTAACATCCTACTATGAAGAAAACTACCTTCGCGCAAACCCATCAAAGACGCAAGTTTATGCATTCCACTTCAGAAACTGTGAAGCCAAACGCCAACTTAAAGTAACCTGGTGTGGAGCAACACTGACGCATTGTGTGCATCCTATCTACTTAGGAGTCCTTGACAGATGCCTCACCTTCAAGAACCACATCGAAAAGACAAAGGCAAAAGTGAGCACACAAAACAACATCCTGAATAAGCTCACCATCACAAAACGTGGAGCAAGCTCGAAAACATTGCGAACCAGTGCACTTGCTCTTTGCTATTCCACTGCCGAATACACCTGCCCTGCTTGGGAAAGATCTACTCATGCTAAGAAGATGGATGCTGTTCTGAATGCAAGCTGCCGGCTTATCACAGGTTGTTTAAAACCAACACCAACAGCCTATATATCCTGGCAGGTATCGCTCCCCTGATATAAGAAGAACAGTAGCCAGCAAGAAAGAGTGACTCGGTCAAATATCAGATGAGAGGCACCCTCTACATGGTCATACACCTACACCCAGCCGCCTAAAGTCAAGGAAGAGTTTCATGAACAGCGTTGTTCCATTACAATCAACCCCATCCGAAGCCCGCATCGCCTTGTGGAACGAACGGCTCGCCAGTCTCGAACAACCCCCAGTGATGGAAATTCTACTGGATGAAAGCCTTCCCCCAGGTGCTAATTGCAACTGGGCAACCTGGAAGTGCCTTAACAGACTTATCTGTCGAAGGGTCATGAGGACTCGAAACGTCAACTCTTTTCTTCTCTGCCGATGCTGCCAGACCTGCTGAGTTTTTCCAGGTAATTCTGTTTTTGTTTAGGACTGGTGTAGGTCGTTCAAAGGTGTCACTAAGCAAATGGGGATATACAACCAGCCCGACAACTTGTGAATGTGGAACTGAGCCATAGACTATGCAACATCTCCTGCAATGCCTATCGCTAGAGGAACCCTGCATTGTTGCAGAGCTTGCCGAATTCAACAACAAAGGTGCAAAAATGTGTCCAGTTCTGGCTGGGCCATGTATAGACTGTCCTTGGACACGATAAGAAGACAACTGGGCAGCACTCTCACCTGAGTCAGGTCACAGATTCAAACTCCACACCTGAGACATGAGCACAAAATCTAGGTTGACACTTGGTGATCAGTACTGAGGGAGTGCTGCACCATCAGGGTACTGTATTCCAGATGAGTTAAATTGAGGCCCTCGCCTGTCCGATCAAGTGGATCTAAACTTCGAAGAAGAGCAGGGTAGCACCCCACAACCCCCTTCCCCCCTCCCCCCAACTCTGGCCCTGGTCCTGGGCCAGTACTTCTCCTTGAACCAGCATCACTAAAACAGATGATCTGGTTATTACATTGCTGTTTGAGAGATCTTGCTGTGTAAATTGGCTGCTGTGTTTCATACATTACAACACTGACCACACTTCAAAAGTACTTAATTGGCTGTAAAGTGCTTTGGGAAGCCCCAAGATCATGAAAGGTGCTATAGAAATGTAGGGCTTTCTTTAATGCTGCACAGCAGAAAACACAAGAGAAAACTGGAAGCCAGAAGCAGTGCTCTATCGGTTATACCAAAGTCACAAAAGCAGGAAAAGTTAGGTTTTGCAGCTGCTCTTCTGACCCAAAACTACCACAGCTCCTCGTTCTTCCACATCTGATGCTGTCTTCCTGTCATCCAGGTTTCATAAATGATTTTTGGGGGAAGTTAGATAAGAACACGAGAGAGAAAGAAATAGAAGGATACGCTGAAGAGGGGTGGGAGGACACTTGTGTGGAGCATAAACACCTGAAGGACCCAATCGTCTGTTACCATGTTATACATTCGACTCATAGCTGACTTTACAGCGGTAACAACACCATGATTTGATAATGCTTAGTTTCATAGGAATGTTCAAAAAGTTGGAACACCTGAATCTTTGCTCAGCTGTGTATAAAATGTTGAATTGTGAACTTCCCCAGATGTGACTCTTACAAGGAGGAATGCTTCTGCTCAAATCCAGCAACAAACATGAATAAATTATCATTTACCACACTGTCAACACAGAGCACCCAACCCATCTGCTGCCAGACAAATCCTTCTGTCAACATATTCCAACTACCATCATTATTACGAGCAGTGGAGAAAGCACAAAATTTTTACATATTGTCAGTCGCAAGCTACGTTATCTACACGCCACTCAGTCAGAAACACAGAGAGATGCATCTTTAAAGGATTACAAGTTACTTTACCCACACTAGTTTTATTTATTCAGTTTCTACTTCTCTTGCTTCCAGCCTACCTTGAAAACTTTGATCAAATTATCCCTTAATCTAATTCCCAGAAAATACAATGCTAATTTGTTTACTCTCTCCTTGTAATTTAACCCTTGGAGTCCTGGTATCTTTCTGGTAAGTCTATGCTGCCCTGCCTCTAAGGCCAATATATCACTCCTATGTTGTGGTGCCTAGATCTGCTCACATTACTCCAGGTGTGGTCTAACCAGGGCTGTGTACATCTGAGGCATGACTGGTACCCCCTTGTATTCTGGTCATTACAACAATGGCTACACTTCAAAAAGAACTTCATTGGCTGTAAAGTGCTTCAAGACATCTGGTGGTTGTGAAAAGCTATATAAACACAAGTCTTTCTTTCGCGAGATTAAAAGGGCAGTATTTCATGAGCCTTTTTAATTATCTTCTGTACTTGTTCATGACATTTCAATGATCTGTGCAGCTGGACCCCCAAGTCTCTTTGGATCTCCACCATTTCTAGCTTATCACCATTTAGAAAGCCCTCTTATCCATCCCTTTTAGGTCTGAAGTGGGTCACCTCACATTTGCCCACACTAAATCCATTTGCCATAATTTTACCCATTTACTGAATTTTACTCTACATAGGCTACAACAGGGATTAAAATCACAGCAAGTGCAGAACCAATTTTGCACCAGCCCTCTCAGTATTCCAACAGCTGTGTTAGGTCAAAGTCAATTGTCAAGAAGAAAAGATCCATATTAGTTATTAAAATATACAGCTCGCTGCTTTACACACACTCTTGCAAGTGTGGAAGTTTCAAAGCTTCCAGCCACACTGGTTGACAACAGGCTAGAAGTGTGAAGCTGCTGCAAGAATTTCTGGCTTGTGGCTTACTTTGTGACTAACCTGAAGAAATAATTTAAAAAGTGCAGAAGTGGGGTTGGATACCGCAGTGTAACCCATCTAGGGACCAGCAGAAACGTGTATAAGCAATGTTTGTCACACCACTAAAATAAATGGAAATCACCCTTACAAACATCCCTGGTAACTGCAAAAATTACATGGGATATACAACAGAGAAACAGGCCATTCAGCCCAACCAGTCCATGCTGGCATTTATGCTCCACTTGAGCCTCTTCCCATCCTTCTTCCTCAAACTCTATCAGCAAAACCCTCTATTTCTTTCTCCCTCAACTACTTATCTAGTTTCTCCACAAATGTATTGACACTATTCACCTCAACCACTGCATGTGGTAGGGAGTTCCACATTCTCACCAATCTCAGAAGTTTCTTCTGAATTCCCGATTGGATTTTTGGTGACTATCTTACATTGATGGCCTCTTGTTCTGGTATTCCTCACCAAGTAGATACACTCTCTCATTCTGTCAACTCTTGCCAAACGCTTTTATAATTTTAAAGATCTCTATCAGGTCACCCTTAGCCTTCTCTTTTCAAGAGAGAAAAGATCCAATTTGTTCATTTTCTCCTGATATGCAATACTTCATTGCTCTAGGTACAATAGTCTCTTAGGCTCACAAAGAAAATCATATCCACTCAGGTTTCCAAAGAGGAAATCTTGTAATCTGGTTCCAAAGAGTCATATTGGACTCGAAATCCACAGATGCTGCCAGACCCGAGTTTTTCTAGCATTTTCTGTTTTTATTTAGGGCATCTTGTAATCTTGGCATATTAGCTGATGAACTCTTGTTGCTTGAATGGTACGGCACATTATAGATTAAAAACAGAGAAACAGCACACAGCATGTCACTTAAAAACTTTGGACTGTTAGTTCAAAGTTATTATAAAGTCCCTCACTAGTACGTGAGAGAGCAAACAGGAGACTGACACATTTCCTACATTACAACAGCAACTACACTTGAAAAAGTACTTCATTGGTTGTAAAGTGCTTTGGGAAGCCCTGAGATTGTGAAAGGCACTTTACAAATGCAGATCTTTCGGTTTAGAATAGCATTGTGAAGAGTTGCTCACGTGACAAACAGGAGCAGTCATACTACACTGCCATACTGTAAAACCTATTTCACACTGGCAGTACCTGGATTATTCAGCCTATTCACTAGCTGATGCAGGTCTAACGCCCAGTGATTGCATTTGGAATCTATTGCAATCACAAGCAGAAGCTCTGTTGAAGGGTTATGAGGACTCGAAATGTCAACTCTTCTTCTCCGCTGAAGCTGCCAGACCTGCTAAGTTTTTCCAGGTAATTCTGTTTTTGTTTTGGATTTCCAGCATCTGCAGTTTTTTGTTTTTATCAAGCAGAAGCATCTGGACTCTCAATACTCAAACATACAATGGCTATGACTTTGAGAGTGCACTGGAAACACACCCTTAATCAGGGAAAAGTGAGGGCAAACTTAACCATTTGCTCGATCTAATGTATACAGAAATAACGAAGCCTTCCTTTAATTTTAGCTTTGTAACCATCACCACAAAGCCACAAGGCTGCAACACTACCCTGAATAAACTACCACTCCTGTATAACACATCTGCACACAAGAGCAAATAATATCACTGTATTAGTCACTCATTACATACACCGCCAGCAACTACTCAGAACATGCAGTCCTCATTATCCACTCATTTTCCCATGCCTTAGGCAATTCCTGTCCACGGGATACAACTTACCTGGCAGACATCATTCACCCATCTCCTCCCCTGATCCTCCACGACCCCTTGTCCCAGGCAGAGGGAATGACAAATGCCTCTTCCGGTGACATCATATCACATCACCACTCTCCTGATCCCCTGAGGATCCTGTCACAGGAGGGCTGCCCTGACCTGGGGGGTGGGGTGGGATGGGAGGTGGTTACAGTGCGGATTACTGCCCATCACAGGTCCTAAGGGGACCTGTTCATTCCTGGGGATTATTCAACTCCAGGTCATCACTCCTGATCTCCCCTGGGTTGGCTGTTCAACCCTGGAAGGAATCACACCCCATGAGGTGTTCTGGAAGACGTCACATTCCTAGAAAGCCCCACTCTTCCATAGGTTGGTCAGCCCTGGAAGGCATCAAATTCCAATGGGTTATTCAGCACTGGATAGTATCACTCTCCTACACACCGTTTATTCCTGGAAGGCATTCAGCCTTCCCATGGCTGCTCATCCCTAGGAGGCATCACTCCCCCCAAGGGCTCCTCGGCCCTGGTGGCCATCACTCACCCTCCTTGAAGATGAGTTTCCTGAACTGAGACTCCCTGACCAGCCTCCCGTCTAAGTCGAACAGGAGGGGGAAGATGTTCGGGCTGAGCCCGGCGGCCCCGCCTCTCCCCAGCAATGGGAGCTCCATGCAGCCGCGGAGCCAGCGACCCTCACCAGCGGCAGCCACCGCCGGGCGCTCCTCCAACGCCTCCCGCTCCTCAACCCCGAGGCCGCGGCGCGAACTCTCCGAACTGCCCGGACTCAGGTCCCCGCTCGGATCCATCACCGAGAGGAGGCGGGGGGCTAAAGGAACGGGGGCGGGGTCAGAAGGGGAGGGCGGAGCTAGATGGGCGGGGCTGTGGTTGGGGTGGGGCGAGGCGGAGGGCGGGCTCATGGAGAGGGGGCGGATCCCGAGGAGACGGCGGGGTCAGAGAGAGGGAGGGCGGGGCTAGCCTTCCGTTCCTTGACCTCTCTGTCTCAATCTCTGGTGATAGACTGTCCACCAATATCCATTACAAACCTACCGACTCCCACAGCTACCTCGACTACAGCTCCTCACACCCCGCTTCCTGTAAGGACTCCATCCCATTCTCTCAGTTCCTTTGCATCTGTTCTGATGATGCCACTTTCCAAAACAGTTCCTCTGACATAAAAAACAAAAACAGAATTACCTGGAAAAACTCAGCAGGTCTGGCTGCATCGGCAGAGAAGAAAAGAGTTGACATTTCGAGTCCTCATGACCCTTCAACAGAACTGATTTTTCTTTACAAGGAGAGGGGTGAAATATAAGCTGGTTTAAGGTGGTGGGGGGGAGAGAAGTGGAGGGGGGTGTTGTTGTAGGGACAAGCAAGCAGTGATAGGAGCAGATCATCAAACATTCCTCTGACATGTTTTCCTTCTTCCTTAACCAAGGTATTCCACCCATGGTGGTTGACAGGGCCCTCAACTGTGTCTAACCCATCTCCCGTGTCTCTGCCCTCACACCTTCTCCTCCCTTCCAGAACCATGATAGGGTCCCCTTGTCCTCACTTATCACCCCACCAGCCTCCGCATTCAAAGGATCATCCTCCGCCATTTCTGCCAACTCCAGCATGATGACACACCAAACACATCTTCCCTTCACACCCCCCCCCCCCCCAACCTTGGCGGCATTCTGCAGGGATCATTCCCTCCGGGACACCCTGGTCCACTCCTCCATCACCCCCTATACCTCAAACCCCTCCCACAGCACCTTCCCATGCAACCGCAGAAGATGCAATACCTGTTCCTTTACTTCCCCTCTCCTCACTGTCCAAGGGTCCAAACACTCATTTCAAGTGAAGCAGCATTTCCCTCAACTTAGTCTACTGCATTCATTGCTCCCAATGCAGTTTCCTCTACATTGGAGAGACCAAACGCAGACCGGGTGACCACTTTGCAGAATACCTTCATTCTGTCTGCAAACATTACCCAGACCTCACTGTCGCTTGCCATTTCAACACTCCACCCTGCTCTCATGCCCACATGTCCATCCTTGTCTTGCTACATTGTTCCAGTGAAGCTCAACGCAAACTGGAGGAACAGCACCTCATCTTCCGACTCAGCACTTTACAGCCTTTCGGACTGAATATTGAGTGCAACAATTTTAGATCATGAACTCTCTGCTCCATCCCCACCCCTTTTCTGATTTTTCCCCCTCCTTTTTGTTTTTTCCAATAATTTATATAGATTTTTCTTTTCCCACCTATTTTCATTATTTTAAATGTATTTCCTTCCATTGTTTTATCTCTACCTTTTAGCCTTTTTTGATTCCTTCACCCCACTCCACCCCACTAGGGCTATCTGTACCTTGCTTGTCCTGCTTTCTACCCTTAATTAGCACATTCCTTAGATAATATCACCACCTTCAACACCTCTTTGTCCTTTTGTCTGTGACATCTTTTGGTTATCTCCACCTGTCACTGGCCCTCTATGCAGCTTTCTTGTCCCAACACCACCCCTTCCCCCCTTAAACCAGCTTATATTTCACCCCTTTTCTATTTTTCCTTAGTTCTGTTGAAGAGTCATGCGGACTTGAAATGTTAACTGTGTTCCTCTCCACAGATGCTGTCAGACCTGCTGAGTTTTTCCAGGTATTTTTGTTTTTGTTTTCGATTTCCAGCATCTGCAGTTTTTTGTTTTTATCTAGATGGGCGGGGCTGTGGAGAGGGGGTGGGTCCGGAGGAGACAGTGGGGTCAGAGAGAGGGAGGCTGGAGCTAGATGGGCGGGGCCGTGAAGAGCGGGTAGGGTCAGAGAGAGGTAAAAGCAAAATACTGCAGATGCTGGAAATCTGAAACAAAAATAGAAAATGCTGGAAAAACTCAGCAGGTCTGACAGCATCTGTGGAGAGAAAGACAGAGTTAACATTCAAATCTAAAGAGAAGTAGAAATATGCTGAAATATATAGGGGGCAATTTTCCCCATATTGGGCGCTGGCAGTCACGATCGGGTCCGCACCACCATTTTGCGCAGGCCGGCCAATTCAAGCCCGCCCAGCATGTTTGACAAATCCCTGCCTTGTAAAGGCTAACCTGCAGCCACCCCAAGGCTGCTTTACATGGCCAGAGGTGGGGGCAAGGCAAGGCACCTCTGAAAGAGCCATGCATGAGGGTCAGGCGGGTGACCACTGTGCCCCCAGGTTTTCCGATGAGTGCCTTGCTGCCCTCCTCGAGGAGGTGGCATCACGGCGGGATGTGCTCGTCCCCGAGAACAGGAGGAGGAGGCTGCCCCACTTGACAAAGCGTGCATGGGAGGAGGTTGCAGAGGTCATGAGCTCCCACGACGCTCATGGACCCAGTGTTGCAAGCGCTTCAATGACCTGCTGCACACGGGAAGGGTGAGTAGAATGTTGGCATCGTTCACTGCACCCATCATGCAACCTTCTCCCCTGCTGGTGGACTACTCATGCCTGGTGGCCTGAGTGCAATAAGTCAGTGACGGCATGTGCCCTTAGCTGGGTGGCCCACCAGATAACGCCTATGTGTTCATCAGCCCGAGAGGGTTGAGATGAGATGGGTTCTGCACCTGCAGCATGTGGCGCAGTGACACCCACATGACTGTGGCGGGTTCAACCTGGAGGAGATACACCCAGGCGCACTGGTCGAACTCCACGACAATTGGAAGTCTGAGTGATGACATGGTGTGAGGGGATCTTCAAGGTGTTGTGGCACGGATGGATGTGCTGCCCTCTGCGCTCCACATCATTGTGCCTCCTTGCGACAGCTGGTACAATTGTGTGTTCCCGGCTGTGGTGAAGGCATCATGTAGGCAGGTTGGGGGGGGGGGGGGGGGGGGGGGGGGGGGGTGGTGGTTGTGGAAAGGACACACCAGGCATATTTGTGTGAGTGCCAGCCACCAGTGGGGGAAGGATGCTCTGCAGCCCTGTAATGGCCAGCTGGGCTTGGGGTGGGCTGGCCACGAGGAGATTGACGGTACAAGTATCACTTATCAATGCAATTTTTCATTTGCAGGAGAAGAATTCTCAGAACAGCGCTGAGCGGCTGAGGAGTGGCAGTGGGCCAGGCCAGATATTGATGCTGAGCCACTTTGAGCAGGAGGCGGCATGTGCCCAGGTCCATTGGAGCTGGAGAGGTTGGGGTTCCAAGGGCAGGTATGTATGGCCAGCACTCACATCACCAGTCGTTTCCCAAAATCCATGCCATTGCTGATTGTTCAGTGAATGACGTTACCAACATGGCTTGCCCATTGCATGTGGAATGATGAGCGCTTAATGAGCTGGGAGACAGGCATGTACATTGACATTGCCCGCAGGCTATCTGATCGAATTTCCTTATTCTTCCTTTTAGCATCATCGGCGCACGGCCAGGAGCTGGAGCAGCAGGGGCCCTCTCTGACACCTGAGGGGCATGAAGTTGCACCTTTAGTAGCGTTACGCCATCCCTGCCAGGCAGGCACCAGTGCAGATACTGGCACCTCAGTGGGCATCATATCTTCAGCTAGTGTCCCGGGGCACAGCGGTGAGGGCAGTTCACAGTCACTGGAGCAGCTGGCGAAGACAGAATGTCGGAGGACCGCAGGGGCCCAGGTACATGCTCAGTCCATGGCAGATGATGAGCCTCTGGAGTCGTGGGCGATGCAGCCAAGTGTTTGGGAACATCTGGTGGAGATACATGAGGCTCTGCTTGGCTTGGTGTCAGTGGTGGAGGAGTCTATGCTTGCCATGGTTGAGCGCCAAGATTCCTCCATGGAGAGATTGGTGACTCTCATGGAGAGGCAGCTCCAGGGACAGGATCGGGGTTTCTGGGGTTCTGCTCGGACCTGCGCACCCTCATAGGGGCATTGACTTCCTCTAGTCAGTGCCCGTGTGGGCAGTGGTTTGGCCACCTTGGTGCCCATCCATCTATGGTGAGCAGGGTGGGCCAAATGGACCTCACGTCAGTGGAGCAGTTGCCTGTCGTCTCTGCTGGCGCCTCTCAGGGCAGTGTAGATAAGGGCAGCAGCTCCTCCGCCCCTCTGCCAGTGACCGAGGCACCCAATGAGGCTGTGACGACTGGGGAGATGCCAGGTGGGTCCATCACAGGTTCGACGTGCCAGAGGACATCCGCCAAGGTCATCAAGGCCAACAGGACACCAGAGAGAGCAAGCTGCCTCAGATGCCGCTGCCAGCGATGGGGCACCAGAAAGACGGAGCACCTGCAAAGGAAAGATGAAGGCACCTTAGGCACACCCCAGGCTCATCACTGGTGCTTTTCTGTTGCCCCCCCACCCCATAACCCCCCCCGCCGTCCCCCCAATGAGTTGTTTCGAGCTTTGTGTGAAGTGCAAAACCATTTTATTTCTGTTATGTGAAGAGACTTGGGTTACAATATTAAATTTATGTCGTCTCAAATGGCTGTGGGTGCCTCTTTTTTTTGGGAAAGTGTATGGATTCCTGAGATTTATGAAGGATTTGTGTGTCTTTTAGATTTATTGACTGTGCCCATTGCCAATCTCCTATCCAGACAGATGAGGTCTCCAGGATGGATGCTACATGCCAGGCTTGTGTTGCTGGTCCATATGTGCTGCGCTAACTAAATTTTCCTTGGATTAGAGCCTCCCGGGCATCCCTGCCTCCCTGGAGTATGCCCCCTCATCATTTCCCTGTGCGTTCTCATCCTTGGACTGCTGGACTCATCATGTTCAGCTCCAGCCATTCCGTCTACATCTTCTTCATCCACAGCATCCACCCTTTGCAGAGCTAGATTATGCAGAGCACAGCATGCAACCACTATAAGCGACACTCGATCTGGGGGTTATTGGAGTGCACCCCCTGAGCGGTCCAGGCATTGGAAGCGCATTTTGAGAAGACCAATGGTTCTCTCCACCACAGCACTTGTAGAGGTGTGGCTCCTATTGAACCGCTGCTCAGCTTCTGCTCTTGGATGGCAGAGAAGCGTCATGAGCCACTTTCTGAGGGGATAGTCTTTGTCACCCAGCAGCCGTCCATCCAGCCAGTCTGGAGCACTGAAGAGCCCCGGCGGCACCTGGGAGTGTCTGAGGATGTAAACGTCATGGGAGCTGCCTAGGTACCTTGCACAGACTTGTAGAATCAGCATCCTGTGGTCACACACTATCTGCATGTTCATGGAGTGGAAGCCCTTCCTGTTGACAAAGGCACCAGGCTCACCCGCTGGTGCCTTGATGGCCACATGTGTGCAGTTGATTGCACCCTGGATGCGGGGGAAGCCAGCAATCGCTGCAAAGCCTCTGGCTCGCTCTGTTTGTCTGGCCTCGTCCCAGTGGTAGTGGATGAAGGTCAGTGCACACCTGTACAGAGCGTTTGTGACCTGCTTGACACAAGTGTAGACAGCCAATTGGGAAACACCGCTGAGATCACCCACTGAGCCCTGGAAAGAGCCGGAGGCATATAAGTTGAGGGCAGCTGTGACCTTTAGAGACACGGGCATGGGGTGTCCACCCCACACAGTTAGCGGTGATCTCAGGCCCAATCATCTGACAGATATAGTTGACAGTCTCCCTTAACAGATGGAGCTTCCTTCGGCACTGCACCTCAAACATATTAAGGTAGCTGCTTCGCCGCCTGTATACCCTGGCAGCAGGATAGTGGCGTCTTCTGCAGCCCCTTGTTCCTTGGACTACCTCATGGCCCTGCGCCCCTTGTGCCTGTGCCTGTCCTCCCAAAGGTGGCTCCCCTGGAGGCTGAATGTGTACTCCTGGCCTCCTTCCCCTTCTGGCCCTCCCTCCTCAGGTGAGGTGCCTCCAGTGGAGAGATCAGCTCCCATTCCCAGGCTCAGGGAGGCTTGCTGAAACCTACAGGCCCCAAAACAAATCCTCACTGAGAAGTGCTAACCTGAAGATTATGAGTGAAGTCCAAGCATCTGCTATGCGTTCGACACTTCTCCACCTCACACACGCAACTTTCAATAACTACTGAGCACTGGCTATTAAACGTCGGGATTCGCAAAAACAATAATCCCTCTTTCCCACCCGTGGATGAGCTTCATTAAAGTCTCGGATAGCCGCCTGCCCACTGCGCCCATGCGATGAGCTGAATATCGCACGGGCACCTTAAAATCCATTACAATTGGAGCCTCAACTACCTTAATTGGCCTGGTAGTTACTGGCGCATGCGCAATGTACATCGTCATGCGCCCGCCCAGCGAAATATCGCGATGGCGTGCAGTGACATTGGGACACACGCCCGACGTCACCATGCGTCATTTCAAGCGTTGGCTTGCGGGTCCCGTCCCCTGCACACCGACGGAAAAATTCTGCCCATACTGTTTAGTGGGGGTGGGGGGGGAAAGGTGAAGCTGGATAGACCAGCGATAAGTGGAGGCAAAAGAGAGATTGCAAAAGATGTCATAAAGAAAAGGTCAAAGGGGTGTTGATGGTGGTGATACGGGCTAAAGGAGGGGCTAATGGTGACAGTTAGAGTAGAAAGCAGGATGAGCAAGTGGCAGATTCCCAAGTGGGGGTGGGGGGAAGGGATGGTGTGGGAGAAAAGATCAAAATAGGCTAAAAGGTGTGGATAAAACAATGAATGGAAATAAATTTTAAAAATAACATTAGAAATAGGTGGGAAAAAATATAACAAATTAAAAAATAAATATTGAAAAAAGGGGATGAAAAAGGGGTGGTGATGGAAGAGAGAGTTCATGACCTGAAGTTGTTGAACTCAATATTCAGTCCGGAAGGCTGTAAAATGCCCAATCAGAAGATGAGGTGCTGTTTCTCCAGTTTGCGTTGAGCTTCACTGGAACATTGCAGCAGGCCAAGGACGGACATGTGGGCACAAGAGCAGGGTGGAGTGTTGAAATGGCAAGTGACAGCTTGGATCATACTTGCGGACAGACTGAAGGCCCTGCTTCACCTGAAAGAAGTGTTTGGGCCCTTGGACGGTGAGGAGGGAGGAAGTAAAAGAGCAGGTGTTACACTTTCTGCTGTTGCATGGGAAGGTGCAGTGGAAGGGGGCTGGGTGTTGGGGATGATGGAGGGCGTCCCAGAGGGAATGGTCCTTATGGAATGCCAGCGGTGGGGGTGGGGTGGGGGGGAGGTGTGAAGGGAAGATGTGTTTGGTGGTAGCATCATGCTGGAAATGGAGGAGGATGATCCTTTGAATGCGGAGGCTGGTGGGATGAAAAGTGAGGACAAGGGGTTCTCTATCATGGTTCTGGGAGGGATAGGAAGATAGGAAGGTGTGAGGGTAAAGACAAGGGAGACGGGTTAGACACGGTTGAGGACTCTATCAACCACTGTGGGTGGGAAGCCTCAGGTCAGGAAGAGGGTCAGTGCCAGAGGTGGGGCTAGGGGGACTGGGATGGGGCTAGAGGGAGATGGGCGGGGCTAGAGACAGGGCAGGGTCAGGGAGAGGGTCGATGCCAGAAGTGGGGCTAGAGGGCGTGGGGCAGGGCTAGAGATGGGAGGGTCAGAGAGAGGGGACGGGGCTAGAAGGAGGGGTGGGTCTAGAGGAGACAGGGCAGGGTCAGAGAGAGGGGGTGGGGCCAGGGAGCGTAGGGCTATGGAGAGGGGGCAGGGCTAAAGGGGGAACTAGAGGGGGCAGGGGTAGAGGTAGCAGGATAAGGAATAGGGGTGCAGCTAGAGGGGATGGGGCTGTGTGGCACAGGGCATCTGTGCACCCCACCCCATGGCTGGCTGATGAGCTCAGCTCCTGGAATCTCCCTGCTGCAGCAGTTAGCACCAGGCTGGGGACAGCCATCTCTGTCAGTTGTCCTTCACTCCATCCATCCAGCTGTTTAATAAAAACAGAAAATGCTGGAAAAACTCAGCAAATCTGGCAGCATCTGTGGAGAGTTAACATTTTGAGTCTGTATGACTCTTCTTCAGAGCAGCTGTGTATTATCCCTTTTTTCACTCTCTTCACTCCTTCCAAACTCTTACTTCTTCTTTTTCATTCAGTCCATCCATCAGGTTATGATTTTTTTCATTTGCATTCATCTACATCTTTTTTCATCCAATCGATCCATGTACCTCGTCTATTCTTTCAGCTCATCACTTCTCCCAAACTGTTTTTTTCTCCATACTTTCAATCCATCCATCCATCTATCTTGCATTTTCTCACTCTCACATCATTCCTTCCAAACACTTTTTCACCACCTTTTCATTCAATCCATCTGCTGTGAATGCGTGAAGGGTTTTCCTGTTCCAAGGCAACTTTATCACATTAAAGGGTTTATTAAACTCCCACGCTACAAGGTGAGAGCTTCATGACTGTGAGGTTCTATTGTTTGCTGTGTGTCATCTTAAGAAGCTTTTTATTTAATCCTTTCACTGCAAATGGATGCAACAATGCACAATGTTGCTGTGTTTAAGCCTCAGGATTTTTGTGAAGTACATGTCATATCATGTCCATCTAAACATTAATATGTTTGACATCTGCCAATATTACTTGGAACTACATAGAATTTACAGCACAGAAACAGATCATTTGCTCAAAGAGTCTGTGCTGGTGTGTATATTCCGCATCAGCCTCCTCTTATCCCTCTTCATCTCACCCTATCAGCATAACCTTCTATTCCTTTCTCACCCATCTAGCTTCCCCTTAAATGCATCTATTTAAATTGCTCAGCCTTTCCTTTTCTACAGAAATGTCATGAAGCTATTAATATATATAATATTTTGGAAAACATTTTTCTTTTAAAATAGAGGTTTAGTCTGCGGGTGTTTCTTAATTGGATTAAAGCCAGCTAGTCTGGGTGCTTTGCTATGTACTAGTTTTGATATATAAGAGAGATAGAGTGCATTTGCATTTTTTGAATAGCGCATTCAAGAAGTGGGGTGAAAACTTGATGCCTTTCTAGCAGCTATCAAGCAATATGTTTATATTACTAATAAAATTGGTACAATGAATGGAGTTTCATTGTTAAAAGGTGAAGTTTAAAGAGGCTGGTGAGACAATGAGAATTTGAATTCAGTCAGTGGTGGTAGGTATAACTTCAGTAGTTTTCAGGTGTGCAGAGCAGAGGCAATGCAAGATCAAAAGACAGCTGCAAGCCTCCAACTGGCTCCACAGTGAAAAGAACATAATTTTGAATTTTTAAGGTGAAAATGCTTTGCCTGGTGTTTGGTTAAGTCTATGGGTTGCTGTTGCCTTAATGGAGATTAGTTTGAGAATTTGTTAAAAGCTATGATAGTAGTAGTTTGTAGCCATGTGTATATATATTTTAACCTGTGTAACTTAATAAAATGTTTCCTTTAGTTTAATGTAAAACCTCGAGAACTGATGGTCTGATTCCTGAGTTCAGTCGCATCTCAAATGTAACACTTAAAAGTATAGGTTATGACAGTTGTTTAAAGTTTCCCTCTGAGATTTTTAAATAACTCTGCTTTACCAACTGCATCGGTCAAAAAAACTGTTCAATCTTTCCTGATAGATATGTCCTCTCAGTTCTAGTATCAGCCTTATAATTTTTAAAATTGATCCTTCTCCAGTGCTTCTATGTCCTCTTTATAATATGGAGACTGGAACTGTTTACACAGTTTAGACAATTATTTTAATTCAGAAAAGCTCAAATTTGTATTGTTGACAATATAGTGCTGTGGTCTGTGTGCAAAGAAATAAGATGCAATCACCTTAACCCTCACTTTAGCCAAACATGCTACTTGTGAATCGATTGTTAGAATCAGTCACAATAATACTTATAATTATTTGCCTTTATTAATGAACAAGCATTAAGAATGTCCCCACTATTTAACGTCTCATATAATAATGTCTCATACTCTCCAAGCCACTCATCATCCTGACTTGGAAATATATTGCCATTCCTTCACCGTCACTGGGTCAAAATCCTGGAACTCCCTCCCTAACAGCACTGTGGGTGTACCTACACCACATGGACTGCAGCAGTTCAAGACGGCAGCTCACCACCACCTTCTCAAGGGCAACTAGGGATGGGCAATAAATGCTGGCCCAGCTAGCGGCGCCCACATCCCGTAAATGATTAAAAGAAATTGCAAAGCAATGTTGTTTTGATCTATAAGGAGAGAGAAGCAGAGCAAATTGTCTTCATCCATAAATAAGATAAACAGAAATTATTTAGTTTTCCCATGGCATTAGACCTATCATACAGTGCGTGGTATCAGCAGGGGCTCATTGGGTAGAACTCTCATCTCTGGGTTCAAGTTCCATTTCAAATGCTAGGCTGACACAGTGCAGTACTGAGGGAGTGCTGTTCTGTCGGAGGTGCTGTCTTTCAGATGAGATGTTATGCTGAGGCTCTGCCAGGTGGATTTAAAAGATCCCATGGCATTATTCAGAAGAAGAGCAGAGGAGCTCTCTCTGGCATCCAATATTTATCCTTCAATCAACATCACAAAATTGGATGCAGAAGGTGGACATTAAATTGGAACAGGCTGGAGCTGGCACTTGAGGTTAGAAAATGCATGTTTGTTATGTGTATGTCTATAAATAAATGATTCTAAAAGTGTGTAAAGATTGGTTCCTGTTTTGTCCTTCACCACTAGTCTTTCTAGAAAGTAACAATACTGTTTGTGGGAACTGACTGTGTGCAAATTTGCTGCTGCATTTCCTACATTACAACAGTGACTATACCTCAAAAGCACTTCATTGGTTGCAAAGGACTTTGAGATGTCCTGAGGTTGTGAAAGGTGCTGTGTAAATGCAAGATATTTCTTACTAAGTAAATGCAACAGGAATGTGCTGGTCTGAATGCCAGGTTGATTGTAGTAATTAAGATCAACACTGCTGTTGCCAGAATTTAGTTTAGAAGGAAGCCAATAGAAATTCTCAATCAAATTGCAAAGCTGAACCATGCAATGTAAGGTTTCTCCAAGTATAATTCTAGCAGATACAGATGCTGGTCCAAAAAACTCCTGGATGGTGAATTGGTCACTGGGTCATGACATATAAACATACAGACATATGGTTTAAGAGCAGGCACACCCAGTCCTATCAACCCTGCAAAGTCCTCCTTACTATCATCTGGGGGCTTATGCCAAATTGGGAGAGACTCCCTTCCTAACAGCACTGTGGGCGTTCATCCAACAAATGAATTGCAGCAGTTCAAGAAGGCAGCTCACGCCACTTTCTCAAGGGCAATTAAGGATGGGCAATAAATGCTGGCCTAGCCAATGACGCTCACACCCCATGAACACATATATTAAAAAGAGCAGGAGTAGGCCATTTAGCCCCTTGAGCCTGCTCCACCATTCAATAAGATCATGGCTGATCTGACTGTGGCCTCAATTTTAATTTGGCCTGCTCCCGATAACCTTTGACTCCCTTGTTAGTCAAAAATCTATCTACTTCTGCCTTAAAAATATTCATTGACCCTGCCTCCACCACTCTTTGGGGAGAGAGTTCCAAAGATTTACGAACCCCTGAGAAAAAAAATTTCTTCTCATCCCCGTCTTAAGTGGGAGGCTCCTGAGTTTTAAACTGTGTCCCCTAGTTCGAGTTTCTCTCACAAAGGGAAACATCCTTTCAGCATCCATCCTGCCAAATCCTCCAGGATCTTATATGTTTCAATAAGGTCACCTCTTAATCTTCTAAACTCCAGTGGGTGCAGTCCCGACTTGTCCAATCTTTCTTCATAAAATAACCCCCGCCCCCCCCCCCCCCCCCCCCCCCCCCACCCCCCCCCCCACCCCACCATAGTTATCAATCGAGTGAACCTTCCCTGAACTGCTTCTAATGCATTTATATTCTTTCTTAAATAAGGAGATCAAAACTGTACACTGGTCCCTCCTGCGCTTCCATACCTCGCTACAAAGACACCTGCAAGCGAGATATGAAGATGTCGGACATTGACACTGACAACTGGGTGACAGTCACTGAGGGCCATGACCTCTGGAGGCTGACTGTGTGGAAGGGCATTAGAAGAGGTGAGCTGAAATGAAAAGCTTGGCTGACCAAGAAGAGAGTCCAGAGAAACAGAGGCCAGTGAATCATGCACCTTCTCAGCCTACTGTCTTCCTTTGTACCTAATGTGGCATAGACCGCCATGCCAGAGTGGGGCTCCTGAACCATACCAGGCGATGCTTAACACAGAGTTGACCACCACAGTGAAAACCATCATCTAATGAGATGGAAGGTTGCCAGAACAGCCACCAGGGTGCTAAGAAAAGATTATGCCATATATTATCTTCATTGATGGTGCAATGTTTTTCATTAGAAAGGGGCCAAATATCTTTATGTACACACAAAACATGACCGAGTTTCCATAAAATTGGGTGGGGACCAATCAGTGTGGTTTAAGACAAATGAGGAGCAATCTACTACTGCAATTTCATAGAATCATAGAATGATACAGCATGTAGTGAGGCCTGAACTGACTCTTTGAAAGTGCTATCCAATTAAACACACTCTCCCACTCTTTCACCATAGCCCTGTAAATTCCCTTTTGTAAGTTACTACTGAATCTGCTTCTGCTGACCTTTCAGGTTGCACAGTCCAAATCACAACAATTCGCTGTGAAAAAAAAATTCTTCTCATTTCCCACTCTGGGTTTTTGCCAATTATCTTCAATCTGTGTCCTCTGGTTACCAGACTTTCTGACGGTGGAAACAGTTTCTCCTTTCCTATCCTTCAACTGGACAATTACGAAATAAGAAAGCATAAAAGAAGAAATAAGTTATGAAATGCCACAACAAATTTTTTTTCTTTTACTATTACACTTTTTAGTCTCTTGTCGTTTGCAGTTAAACTATTGCATTTGCTTTAATTAATTTTACAAGGAATAACTGGTACTGTCTGGCCCAGTGTTGGCTCACTGCCCATAAGCAATTCAATTTGATGTCTGAGTTATATATTGAGTTTACTGATCTCCGCCCCGATAGCAGGGGAATATTGCATTCGTGCAGCAGAGAGCTGGGAATGCCAGTAAGGGATCATTCCGATTACCATCAGCCACCCTGAATGTTGCCTGGAGACATAATCAGGCTCAATAATCCTCCACCCACTCTGCTGTTCATTTGCAGAGGAAATGTCGGGCAGCATGGCTGCTGAAGCAGCAGAAGGTGTTGAAGGGGTTTCAATGTAAAGGTCAGAAGCTTGGTAGGTGCGGGAGAGTGATGCAAGTGCAGGACTTGGTTCTACCGAGGGCTTTCTTTGGGACTCTGAGCAAGTTGTTATGAGCAGTACTGACTAGGAAGGCGCTGGCAAAGTAGATGAGATGACAATGGCCTGAACTAGTATGCCAGCAGTTAGTGCAGATAGGGGAAATGGAGCAAGGAAATAGCACAGGGTTGGAAGAGTGCTTTTGTGGAGGAAAGCTCAATTTTTCTGTCAGTCAGTGTGCCAAAGTTCTGCACCTATGAGCATAGCCAAGGTGGCGTAGGGAATGAAAGTGGTGGCAAGCATTGAGGTGGGAGCTTGCCATTAATGGTTTCAGACATTCCTACTTTAAAAGAAAGAAATACTTGCGTTTATATAACGTTTTTTCACAACCAGCGGACAGCTCAAGGAGTGTTACAACCAATAAAGTGCTTTTTGAAGTGTAGTCACTGATGTAATGTAAGAAACACAGCATCCAATTTGTTCACAGTAAGCTCTCAATAACGGCAATGTGATTTTTTTTGTGATGTTGATTGAGGGATAAATATTGGCCAGGACACCGGGGAGAATGCCCCTATTCTTCTTTGATATAGTGCCATGGGGAGTTTTTATATCCACCTGAGAGGGCGGTTGGGGCCTCAATTTTTGTACTGGGCTGGAGTGTCAGCTTTGATTTTTGTCCTCAAGCCCTGGAGTGGGACTTGAACCTGGAGACTCAGAGGCAAGTGTACTATCAGCTGAGCCAGGGCTGACACAAAGATCAAATAGATTTCAGCTTATCCAGCTGTGAATTTCAGATTTGAAGTTGGAGAATGTAACAAGAGTTTGTGCTGATGAAAGAGAGATGCAGGTGAAATTGGGAGTTATCTATATGCATATGGAAATTGACGATATGCTTTTAAGTAGCACACACTGATGAAGAGGAGGAAGCTATTGATGTAGCTCTGCCAGTGCAACGCCATGACCAATCAGAGTCAACCTGTCTGGTTTGAATTTAAACTAGCTTGGCAGTTAGCTGGTAGTCATCAGTTAAATGGTGCATTCTCCATGGCAATGCCTCTACCAATCAGATTCCACATGCCAACCAATCAGCACTCTCTTGTCATGCAGTATAAATTGTTGCTCCCATTACATTTGGTATTCTTGTGAATGTCCTGATGTGTGCAGAACGAAAAGCTTCGACATGTCTTTTTTTATCAGCAATACTCAAGTTCTGTATGACCAAATGACTATTCATATACATTTGACTCTTTTTAAAGGTATTATGCTCATGTATTGTTGTAGTCTACTCCTATACATTTTCTATTTATGGGAGGTCAATTATTTTGATCTCTAGCTGGAGTCTTGACACTTTTGTACCTATATCCTCTAGTTCTGGAATGACTTGTTTGCTATCTTTCAGATGTTGCAGTACCAATGATTCATTGTCATTACTCTGCTCTCTGCAGGTATGAGATCCAGCCTACTGCTGGCCACAAACCCTTCTTTCCCTGTGTTTATTCACCACTTGACACTTACCCAATGTGTAACAGAACCACTTCACCAGAGGCTTTGTTTGTTATATGGTTGGATGTCATTTGCCTTCTTCCTACTCAAGTATGTCTGTAATTATCTGACTTCATCCCCTCTGATACCTCCCTCACAGAGACTAATTTAGTTCCAAAATCCTTGTTTTCAGCTGTGAGAAGAGTCATTTAACTTCCCCAAAGAAAATAGATTCTGGCTGAGAAATTGGCTGTCAAATTCTATTGATTTCCCAGAGTGGTGACTTCCAGCACTCCCTGCTGGGATACGTATGATTTAAAAGGTGCACTGCAACAACTTGCCAAGCTAACTTTGACAGATCCTCCTTCCCCACAACCACTACCACCAATAGGGATGTCATAGGAACATTGTTACTTCCAGTCTCCCTTCCATGCCTCACATTTAGATAGATCATGAGAAATAGGAGCAGGAGTAGACCATTCAGCCGGTCGAGCCTGCTCAGCTATTCAATATGATCATGGCTGATCTTGGACTTCAACTGCACTTTCCTGCCTGCTCCCCATATCCCTTAATTCCCTGATAGACCAAAAATCTGTCTATCCCAGCATTAAATGTATTCAATGATTGAGTATCCACAACCCTCTGGGGTAGAGAAATCCAAAGATTCACACTCCTTTGAGTGCAGTCATTTCTCCTCACCTCAATCTGAAATGAACTGCCCCTTATCCCTGAGACTGTGCCCCCATGTCTTAGATTCCCCGGCCAGTGGGAACAATCTCTCAGCGTCCATCCTTTCAAACCCCATCAGAATGTTGTAGGTTTCATTGAGATCATCTCTCATTCTTCTAAATTCCGGAGAATAAAAACCCAATTTACTCAGCCTCACATCATAGGACAACCAGGGGCCAATCTAGTGAACCTTCAGTGTACTGCATCCAATGCAAGTATGTAAATGTGTATTCCTCCATTGTTGCTGGGTCAATCTCCTGAAATTCCCTCGCCCACCTCATTATGGGACCTTTATCAACATGAAAACTGTAGCACGTCAAGTCACCACCACTTTCTCAAGGCAATTTAGGATGGTTAATGAAAGCCACCTGACCAGAATCAATCCTGAAAATAAACACCTAGAATGATGTGTGGCTCAGTGGGAACATGCTTGTTCTTAAGTCAATGAAGATTGTAGGTTCCAGGCTCAAACCTAAACTTGAGCACACAATTTAAGGTGATACTTGCACACAGTACCAAGGTTGAGCTTCATTGTTGGAGATGCAAATGAGATGAAGTGTCATCAAGCCTGACTATGCTCTGGTGGAAGTAAACGATCACATGGCATGACATGAAGAACAGAAATAGAAACAGAAAATGCTGGAAAAACTCAGCAGGTCTGGCAACATCTGTGGAGAGAGAAACAGAGCTAATGCTTCGAGTCCGTTTGACTTTTCTTCAGAGTCATGCCGTATCAAAATGTTAACCCTGTTTCTCTCTCCACAGATCCTGCCAGACCTTCCGAGTTTTTCCACCATTTTCCGTTTCTATTTCTGTTCTTCAAATCGTGACATGTGATCTTATATTTATTTATTTCAGATTTCTAGCATCCGCAGTATTTTGGTTTTATACTATTGAAGAAGAACAGATTGTTCTCCCAGTGTTCTGGCCAGCATTTATCCATCAATTAATACCACTTATAGACATAGTCTACTCATTTATCTCATTACTCTTCATGGGATCTTGCTTTGTGTAAAATATGCTGTCACATTTCCCACATTACAAGAATGGCTACACTTCAAAAGTATTTAACTGGCTGTAAAGCGCTTTGGGACATAGTGAGTTTGTGAAAGGAGCTATATAAACACAAGCCTGGACTAGTAATCCAGAGGCCTAAGCTAATGTTCTGGGGACAAGGATTTAAATCCCACCATGGCAGGTGGTAGAATTTAAATTCAATTAATAAATCTGGAATATAAAACTAGCTTCAGTGAGAGTGACCATGACAGCTATCACTGTTCTAAAATCCCGTCTGGTTTACTAAGGTCCTCTAGGGAAGGAAATCTGCTGTCCTTACCCAGTCTGGCCTACATGTGACTCCAGACCCACAGCAATGTTGTTGACCATGAATTGCCTTCTGAAATGGCCTAGCAAGCTGCTCAATTCAAGGGCAGGTAGGGATGGGCAACAAATGCTGGCCCTGCCACAAAAGAATAAAGGAAAGAAAAAGAGGCCATTCAGTCCATCGTGCAGATGCTGGCTCTTAGAAGGAGCTATCTGATTAGCTCGCCTGCTCTTTTGCCAGAACCCTAAAATTTTTTTCCCCTTCAAGTACTTATCCAATTTGCTTTTGAAAGTTACGACTGAATCTGCTCCCACCGCTCTTTCAGACAGCGCATTCCAGATTACAACAACTCATCGTGTAAAAAAAATCACCTCATCTCCCCTTTGGCTCTCAACATAGGCGTTCTGTGTTTTTACTGAAATTATATTGTTTCAGTCTATCTGCTTTGATGATAACACACAACTCAACCATTCAGGGGTGCTGTTGAGTAGGAAGTAACTAAGTGACTCTACAGGGTCTGATTTTCAAAAGACCAACCTTGCAACAAAATATTGTACAATTTCTGTACTTTTCCATTTGTGTTTTCCTAGGATTGGAACTTTGGGCCTTGATGTTTACTGGAGGATGGAGGCAAAAGCCTGAAGTTGGTTTTTTAAATTCCCTACCCTTCTGAGCAAATTAGTAGGCCTAATGGACTGACAGGCAGGAAAGCCAGGCAGTGGTAGAAGGCTGCAGCTGGGGGTAAGTAAGGTACCCAGCAACCGGGAAAAATTATAGTTTGAAGAGGGGCTTTGGCAAAGATAACGGGGGCATAAGGCAGGGGTGGAATTGGAGGCAATCAGGGTGAGGGATTAATCACAGGGCATAAGGCTTGTATTTTTAAAAATTCATTCCTGAGATGAGAGCGTCGCTGGCTGGGCCAGTATTTATTGCCCATCCCTAATTGCCCTTGAGAAGGCGGTGGTGAGCTGCCTTCTTGAACCGCTGCAGTCCATGTGATGTAGCTACACCCACAGTGCTGTTAGTGAGGGAGTTCCAGGGTTTTGACCCAGCAACAGCCAAGGAACGGCAATATATTTCCAAATCAGGATGATGAGTGGCATGGAGGGGAATTTCCAGGTGGTGGTGTTTCCATGTGTCTGCTGCCCTTGTCCTTCTAAATGGCAGCAGTTGTGGGTTTGGAAAGTGCTGTCTAAGGAGCCTCGGTGAGTTGCTGCAGTGCATCTTGTAGATGGTACACACTGCTGCCACTGTGTGTCAGTGGTGAAAGTAGTAAATGTTTGTGGATGGGGTACCAATCAAGCTGGCTGCTTTGTCCTGGATGGTGTTGACCTTCTTAAGTGTTGTTGGATAAAAACAAAATACTGCGGATGTTGGAAATATGAAATAAAAACAGAAAATGCTGCAAAAACTCAACAGGTCTGACAGCATCTGTGGAGGGAAAAACAGAGTTAACATTTTGAGTCCACACAACTCTGAAGAAGAGTTGTGCAGACTCGAAACATTAATTCAATTCCCCTCGGCCCTTCAAGCCTGCTCTGCCATTCAACTGTATTCAATTCCCCTCACAATAAACGATAACATTGTATCAGCTTTCCTAATTACTTGCTGTACCTATATACTAACCTCTTGTGATTCATGCACTAGGACACCCAGATCCCTCTGCATCTCAGAGCTCTGCAATCTCTCACCATTTAGATAACATGTTTCTTTTTTATTCTTCCTGCCAAAATGGACAATTTCACATTTGCCCACATTATGCTCCATTTACCAGATCTTTGCCCACTCACTTAACCTATCTATGTCACTTTGTAGCCTCCTTGCATCCTCTTCACAACTTACTTTCCTACCTATCTTTGTGTCATTGGCAAATTTAGCAACTAATCTTTGGTCCCTTTCATTCAAGTCATTTATGAGTTACCTGTTGCAGGATCCCTAGCCTCTGACCTGCCCTTGTAGCCGCAGTATTTATATGGCTAGTCCAGCTCAGTCTCTAGTCAATGGTAACCCCCAGGATGTTGATAGTGGGTTTGGAGGGTCACAGGGTCATGCCAATCATGGGACAAAAGGTTGCCTCAGGGTGGTGGGGGGGTGATGTTGGGATGAGGCACAGAATCACTTCTGCTCCTCCTGGTTCACTAGCATTTGGCTGTTGTATCTGGATGCTCCCACCTCCGCTTAACCTCCCAGAATCCCGAGCCCTAGAAATCCTGGTCAGCCAGCACTAAAATGGAATCAGGCTCCCTGATAGATATTGGGGATGCAACATATTAGGACAGATGACCAAAAGATTCGTCAAAGAGGTAGGTTTTAAGGAGTGTCAGAGAGGTGGAGAGATGGGAATTCCAGAGCTTAGGGCTCAGGCAGCAGAAGGCAATTTCGCCAATGGCAGGGCAATTAAAATCGGAGATGCTCAAGAGACATTTGGTTGCAGAGCTGGAGGAGATTACAGGGTTAGGGAGAGGTGGGGAGAGGATGGCCATGGAGGGATTTGAAAACAAAGATGAGAATTTGCATGAAGTCCTGCCACAATTTCATTGATCCTTCAGTTTCTAGAATTCCTGTTTACATAGCTTGTTCTTTTCTCCTCTCTGTCTTTTCATTGATCTATTACAGACAATTCTAAGTTTTTTTTTGTGTGTTGGTTCAAACATAAATTATTTTCTTCACAGAAGGTATTTCAATTGCAGTATTTTCCTAAGTGCCTTTTCTAAACAATGCGACTGTATAATTTAACAAAAATAGATTTGTTATAGGAACAGAACCATGCCACATTGTCAAAGCAGAATTTATATTGGATCCCGATGAATCATTAAGTATCACCAAAACATAGCTCTTATTTTATATTGAAAAACTGCCATTGTTTGTATAAAACTCAAGTTTAAGGTGATTGGCAAAAGAAACAGTGGAACCACGAAGAAAACAATTTTTTGCAGCGAGTGGTCAGTATCTGGAATGCACTGCCTGAGAATGTGGTGGAGGCATGTTCAATCGTGGCTTTCAAAAGAGAATTGGATAATTACCTGAAGTGAAAATGTTTGCAAGACTATGGGGAAAAGGCCAACAAGCGGGACTGGCTAAATTGCTCTGGCACAGACTTGAGGGGATGAATGGCCTCCTGTGTTGTAACAATTCCATGAAGCTGAAACCAATTGGCTTAAGTCATTGAGCAGCAATGCAGCTGGTTGAGTTTTGACTACTGGTGGCGCAAAGAATTACAAAACCATCAGAAAATGTCTACTCAACGTTAATGTCATCGACTGCTCACAACCTAACTGCTAATAAGTTTTTCACTTTACGGCCCCCCACTATCTCTGTGACCTCCTCCAACTCTACAACCATCTGAGATCTTTGCCCTCATTTTTGATACAACTGAGCAGCTTGCTCAGTCATTTCAGAGGGCATTTAAGAGTCAACCACATCAATTGCTGTGGGTCTGCAGTCATTTGTAGGCCAGATCTGGTAAAGACAACAAATTCCCTTCCCTAAAGGGCATTAGCAAACCAGATGGGGTTTTACAACAATCGACAATGGTTTTATGGTCACTATTACCAAGACTAGCTTTTAATTCCAGATTTATTAATTGAATTTAAATTCCACTAGATGCAATGTTGGGATTCAAACCCATATCCCCAGAGGATTACCCTGGGCCTCTGCATTACTAGCTCAGTGACATAACCACTATGTCACCACCTCCCTGTTGGCTAGAAACTGAACTGGACCATCCATATAAATACTGTGGCTACAAGAGCAGATCAGAGGCTGGGAATCCTGCAGAGAGTAATTTACTTCCTGACTCCTCAAAGCCTGTCCACCATCTACAAGGCACAAGTCAGGAATGTGATGGAATACTCTCCATTTGCCTGCTTGAGTGCAGCCCCCACAACACTCAAGAAACTCGACTCCATCCAGTACAAAGCAGCTGGCTTGATTGGCACCCCATTCCTCACCTTCAAATCCATTCCCTCCACCACCGATGCACAGTGGCAGCAGGGTGTAACATCTACAAAACGCACTGTAGGAACTCACCAAGACTCCATAGACAACATCTTCCAAACCCACGATCTCTACTACCTAGAAGGACAAGGGCAGCAGACACATGGGAACACAACCACCTGGAAGTTCCCCTCTAAGCCACACATAATCCTGATTTGGAAATATACCCCGTTCCTTCACTATTGTTGGATCAAAATCCTGGAACTCCCTCTGTGGGTGTACCGACACCACATAGATTGCAGCAATTCAAGAAGGCAGCTCACCACCATCTTCTCAAGGGCAATTAAGGGATGGGCAAAAAATGCTGGTCTAGCCAGTGATGCCCACATCCTGTGAAAGAATAAAAAAAAATCTCTCCACTGCCCCAATTCTGGCTTACAATGCATCCCCCGATTTCCTTCCCTCCTCCACTGGTGACCGTGTCCTCAGCTGCCTGGGCCCTAAGCTTTGGAATTCCCTTTCCAATCTTCTCTCCCTCTCTCTTTCCCCTTTGAAGACACTCCTTAAAGCCTACCTCTTTGATAAAGTTTTTGGACACTTGTCCTAACGTTTCTCAAAATAGCTTGGAGTCAAATTTTGACTGATATTCAATCTAAGTTTTGACATTTTTAAGTGACCCCCAGCCTCAACAGCTTTTTGGAGGGACAGAGTTCCAGATTTCAGATTTTTGTGTGAAGAAATGCTTCCTGACATCACCGCTGAATGGTCTGGCTTGAATTTGAAGGTTCTTCCCACTTGTTCGGGTCCCACAACTGGCTTGACACCCTGACTTCTCACCCCCCAAATGCCAACATCTGATCCCACCCCCCACCTAATTCCCCCATTATCTTTGCCAAAGCCCCTCTTTCAAACTGTAATTTTTCCCAGTCACTGAGGATCATACTCATTCCCAGCTGCAGCCTTCTACCACTGCCTGGCTTTCCTGTCTGTCAGTCGACCAAGCCTACTAATCTGGCTGGCTGTTGAGTGGGATAGGGAATTAAAATAAACAGCTTCTGGCTTTTGCCCCCCCAGTCCCTCAACCAGAGGAAATAACTTCTCTCTATCAACCCTATCAAATCCTTTAATCACCTTAAACATCATGATTAGGTCTCCTTTTAATCTTCTATGCTTGAGTGAATGAAGGCGTAGCAATCTGATTTCTGATCCACTGGCCTGTACAGATCCAACATTTATTGTAAATCATGACTTGCAAACAAATGCACAATTAGAGATCTGCTTTTCTGTGAAGGAACCAGCCCTGCAGCATAAATAGGGATAGAATTCAGTGAGTATGGCAGGGGGTAGGTTAGGTTAGACAGCTAGTATGTGGTTTAGAATAATACCAAAAGCGTGGGTTCAATTCCCGTTCCAGCTGAGGTGGACTTGGGACCTGCCTCCTTGCCTGCCCCACGCCTGATGCAGAGTGATGCCCCTCATCTACATAAACAATTATCTCTCTCTGATAGAGGGATGCTTCATGGACTATAGCTATGTACCTAAGTGGTATGGTGTCAGTGCAAGAAGGTGGAGTTGAGGGAGAAGATCAGCCATGATTGTTATGAATGGCGGTGCAGATTCAAAGGTCTGAGTGGCTTTCTCCTGTTCTTATCTTATGACAGATTCACAATATGGAGTTTTGGGAGCTAGGGGTGGGTTACAGAAAGTGTTCTTTATAAAACGATTCTGTCATAAAAAAGGATATCAATTAGTGGTTCAACCTCCATTACATTAAGCATTAGAAAACTAGTGGAGCACTAATAACACCAACTGCAACTACACTTACCAACCACCTAGGATTGCCAACCTTAGCTAAGTACTTTGATTAGAATTCAATATACTGGAGGGAAGGCCTTGATTTGTTAACATGCAATCAGATTCACAAAAAGGGATCATGTTCAAAGTAAATTTAGAGGCCACAACAGTGAACTTCATAAAAAAAAATTACCACACAAAGCTAGTGTTTTGTCACTGACTCAAATCCCTGATAGGAAGTGATGGGTGTTACCCATTTTGAGTATGGAAAGCTTTTCAGAACTTGCAAGTTTGTTAACTGCCAAGAAATAATCCTCCTTTACCTCCATATTCCAGGAGGTTTCCTCACAAGACCTCTTGCATCCAGCCACTCTGCCCATTCAAACAGCCTTTTATTCCCATCTCCAATGATTTTTCTATTTAATAAACAAAAATGCTCAAAGAAAATGTAAAAAAAAACACAACTATTTTTAATGCATCTAAGATTTTGCTCTCCTGGGTTGTTCAAAAGATTAATCTATAATTCTTGGAGACTTCAGGTCAATCCAGAAGTGTTGGCAACCCTTACATCCAAACACTTTTAAGTGTCAAGTTGACCTAGGAGTGGGTGCTGGATGGATTCCCAGATTGATTGTGAGCACAGGTTGCAGGCTTGTACCCCCCCCAAGCATGAAAGATTAAGGAGTGATTTAACTGAGGCATTTAGGATCATTAAAGGGTTTCATAAGGTAGGTAGAGAGAAACTATTTTCTCTGACGGGGTTGGGGAGCCCAGAACAAGGGGGCACAACCTTAAAGTTGGAGCTAGACAGTTCAGGGGTGATGCCAGAAGCACTTGTTCACATAAAGGCTAGAGGAAATCTGGAACTCACTCCCCCTCAAAAAGCTGTTGAGGCTGGGGTTCAACTGAACATTTTAAAACTGAGAATAGATTTTTTGTTTGTTACGGGTATTGAAGGTAATGAGGCAAAGGTGGGTAGATGGTTAATATACAGATTAGTCATGGCCAAATCGAATGGCAGAACAGCCTCAAGTGGCTGAATGGCCTCCTCCTGTTCCTGAGATACAGATACAGGGTTTAATTTACACAGCAATCTTACAGAACATCACCTCCGTGAACTCAATTTATTATCTAATAATTGCAGTAAAGCTGGAGATACATGAAACTTTGTGGAATAGATTCTTGAAGATTTTGAAAGGGTGGAATTGGAATCAAGGTTGTGTGGTTTCAATAGCTGTGGGAAAAATAAATATGGTGCTATTGTTCTGGCTGGTGTTTAAGTTGGTGAATCACTGACAGTTTAAATGTAAGCACATGCCTGTTTAAACAGTGAAAAGGCAGAGACTAAATAGTAATGCTATATTTTAAACTCCTGCGAGTCCAAAGTTCATTGCTGTGCATGCTATTAAACCATGCTTCCTGCACCCCTCTGATACAATAACATAATTACGGTCCATAAAATCACAATTTATGCAGCGGGGTGAGTACTGCCACATTCAGATGTTCCTCTAGTAAGACAACTTTCTAAATGTGACCATCACCTCAATCATCATTTCTGTGACATTTGACTAGACATGTACGATGTTTTGTAATATATTGAAATCATTAGGCTGTGCTGCTTAATGTTTCTCATGGCAGATATTTTCCAAATTCCTCTATTTCTGAAATGTTTGACTTGCTTAATGATGTGCGAATTAGTCCCATTTTGGGAATTTAGGTACGTTTGTGCAACAGCAACAACTTGCATTTAGGAAGCACCTTTAACCGAGTAAAAGTTCCAAGGTGTTAAAGTTCAACTGTCAATGTATTAGGCTAAGTGCACTCAGCCTAAACCTAAGGCTGAAATATTCCAGCCCCTCACACCGGTGGGATTTTCCGTTCCTGCCGATGTGAACGGAGATTTCAATCGCTCGCCGACCTTGCAAGAGAGGAGTCCGCTCCAGGAGGGACTGGAAAATTCTGGCCCTATCCTTGTATTTTTGCCTCAGCGCCTCCCAGCTTCTTGACTTTAATAATTCTTTAGTAATTTGGTAGTACAGAACTTGAATATTGTTGAAGAAGAGACATGCTGTCAAAACTTTTTGTCTTGCACTCATCAGGCCAGGCTCGCAAGAATACCAATTGTAAAGGAAACAGCAACTTATACTGCACGAGAAAAGAGTATTAATTGATTGGCAAGTGGGGTCTGATTGGTAGCGGTGTGCCATGGAAAATGCACCAGGGAACAGTTAACTGCCAAGCTTTGGTTTGAATTCAAACCAGGAAAGTTGGCACTGATTGGTCAAGGCATTACCAAAGGGAATTAAACAGGGAATGGCAGTCCCCCAAACTTTTTTTTAGTTGAAAAAGGCACAATGTATGGAGATGCTCCTCCTGTCTGCCAAAGGACAGCACCCTGTGTGTGAATATATGTATAATTCATTGTAGTAGGCATAAGTGAGCTACATTGTAAGCATGACTGATAATCTTAAACTGGTTGTCTGTAATTCTGAACTAAACAATCTTGATTCTGCATCTTAAAACAGGGTCTTTCACAATCATGTCCCAATGCGCTTTCCATTTGAAGTGAAATTCAAGCATTATTTTGTCAGTAATTGTGGTAGCACTTAGTCTGCCCGTGAAAATCAAAATGAGAGTGGGTTCAGTCTTTTTAACAAGACAATGGGCAGAATTGTCCCAGATTTGCTCTAAGTGAGGTAGTGGGCAGATAAGAAGCCGCAATGGTGGCTTTTCACACCATACCTTCCCTAAACCGCCACATTAATTATGCATGTCTGAAAAACACATCATGGCAGGTGGGCTCTATTTCACCCACCACACTATCACCTTACTGCTTCATCATTCCCGGTGCGATATTTAAAGTCCAGTCACACGCATGCCTCTCAGTGATCTCAGCCCACGAATGCTGCACAGAAGCCATAGCCCCAAAAGGCAAGAATACTGCCTTATTCACCTCCCTTGAGCACCATTTGATTGCCATTGAGGCCCAACCTGATGTCCTCTATGCCCTCCTGGCTGAAAATTGGGCAGCTGCATCATCAATCCAGCATTGGAGGCAGTGGCAGCTGTGGTCAGCGCCAATAACCCTGCGAAAGAGGACAGCCACCCAGTGCCACTACAGGATGAATGGTCTCATCCGCTCCCCCAGGGTAACTCACTCATCTCATCATTCGCAACTCACACACTCACAAGTCCGTCACACATCCACAGAGATCTCACACCTCAAGGGACAACACTAGTAACTCTCACACACACCCTCACATCTCCATCAGGCTCATATCCTCTTGGGGCTTGTGTCCTCATCCTCATCCCGTCATGGCTCTGCTCACCAAACAAACATTCCATCTGTTTTCATGCAGGAGAAGCCTGCTCACATCTGCAGGGAGAGGTCCCAGACTAGGGGTGGGGTGGCCTACACTAGGCCCCTTCCTCACTTTGAGGAGTGTGCCACCTCACTGACTGGTGAGGGCATGGACCTTACCTGTGGTGATGGTGAGGTCAGCGGCGAACACCCTTTTGAGGATCCTGCACCACATCATCCCTCTCTCCTGCAAATGTGACTGCACTCTCTCCTGTTTTTGGCTCTACTTTGATTCACAGGGAGTTCTGCCAAGTGACCAATACTCTCAGCCAGCCAGTCCCTCAGCCCCATCCAGGTCCTCACCTCCAGACAAGGGCACACTTCCTCCATCGAAGAGCTGGAAATAAGCAGCCGGGAAGACCCATCACAGTGCTTACCCACACCCTCCACCAGCACAGAGACACACACCTCGGTGGAACCTAGATCTAGAGCAGGTTCGGGTTCACTATCTGGTGGTCACCGCATGGACAGGTGTCCGGAGCAGGAGGAGGCAGGTTCAGCCAAGCTCCTCGGCACTTGGAGGACTGCTGGGGAAGAGGCATCTATGAGGTCTGAGTCCGATGGTGATGACACAGAGCTGTTGGAAACCCTCAGCAGAGTGGCTCGCAAGTCGGCGGAGTGCATCCGCCAGCTCTCTGATGAAGTGGTTCCCACAAGTGCGTGTATGAGGTCTCATGGGGAGGATAGCGGATGTCATGGAGACATTGATCCAGCAGAACGTGGAGATGTGTGCAGACCTGCATTCCATTGTGAGCAAGGCTCTGGCAGTATGTCCTGACTTCTGCACGTCGAGACATGTCCTGCACTGGCTTGTTTTCCCGCCAGCATGGGTGGGTGATCCAGTGGAGGGGGGATGGGTCAGGCGGGCTGCCCTTATAATGATATGTTGATGTATTACAATGAGGTTCTTGATGACCGACAGTGGGGAACGCGGCCCGCCATCGATGGGCTGAGCAGATGATTGCAAACTGTGCTTCATGACACCGTGAAACCGACCTTTAGCCTTCTTGCCATCTTGTCCACTCACTCCACTGAACACACCCGACACCGGTTGGCACGGAAAATTTTGCACAATAGGTAGGTCAATGCATAAACTATGTGCCCTGTTAAAGGTTTTATTTTGTCTCTGTAGTGGTTGAAATGAATACAAAGATGCATTTAAGAGGAACCTAAATAATCACATGAGGGAGATAGGAATATAAGGATATGATGATGAGGTTAGATCAGGTTGGGTGGGTTGGGGGAGATGATCATGTGGAGCATAAACATTAGCACAGACCAGATTGATGAGAGCACCCCACAAGGTAGATTGAAGTCTTCAGCGCCCATTCATTGCCCAAAGAACAAAGCTTGTGCCATTCAGTTTCTAGCCCAGGGTCTCTGGGGGAAGAGACAAACAGCCCTTGTTACATGGAAGTGGGGAGGGGATACCACAGCAGGGAATTGTATCTATATTTTTACATTTGGTTGTGCCTAGAATCATCATTTGGCAAGACAAAGTTGGGGTCTTCGCACCAAGATTAGGGCCTTGACATCAAGGTTGGAGCCTTGGTATCAGGATGAGGTTGGTGTTATATATTCACCGGTTTGCTTGTATCTTAGCTATCTGATTTATCTCAGAACAATGCAAAGATGACCCTAGTTCTAAATCCCAATGGGTTTATATCTCAGAACTTAGAGGATTTTTTATACACACATGTTCTGCTCAGATCCCCAGATCTCTCTGGAACATTCTCTGATTTCTTAAATCTCTAGCTCTGTCCACAGGCTTAAGCAATCAAGCAAGTGTACAAGGATCAGTTACAAGAATAACATGATCAAACACAAATCAATAAAACCATTGAACACTACAGTATACATCTTGATACCAAATCTTGGGCCTTGACATCAAGATTGGGGCCTTGACATCAGGATTGTGGCCTTGACATCAAGGTTGTGGACTTGGCACACTGTTGGTATATGAATGGCTTCAGAGCATGGATGGTGTCTCTGGGATCCAGGGTTGTGTATCTGGATCACAGTTATCGATCACATGCCTTCAGCATTTCCCAGCAACTAACCCACGTGCCATTCATCAGTTCGGTTCCTGCAACTGGGGAAACTCCTGGTGTCACCAGCCAAATGCTGAGTCACATAACCCAAGGGGCTAATGTAGCAATGAAGCAAGCCTGTAACTAACCCTGAAAATAGAATAAACTTTACTCACTTTTCAGCAATATGCCATTCTTTTATTAAGTAGGAGAACTGTGGAATTTATATCCGGGTTAAAGGTTGAAGCAGGCATAAGGAACATAAGAATATAGGATCACAGGAACAGAAGGAGGCCATTCAATCCCTTGAGCACGTTAAATCATGGCTGATGTGTACTTTAACTCCCATCTATGCACCTTGGTGCCAAGCCTTTAATACTCGTAATCAAACAAAATTCTATCAATCACAACGTTGATATTTTCAATTCGCAGCCTCAATACTTTTTGGGGGCGGGGAGAGAGAGAGAGAGTTCCGGATTTCCAATAGCCTAATGTCAAAAAGTTCTTCCTTAATGCAATTTTATAGGGAGATTGTGACATAGTGGTAATGTCACTGGGCTAGTAATCCAGGGAACCCACCATGGCAGCTGTAATTACACTAATTAATAATGAAATACCTGGAATTTAAAGCTAATCTCAGTAATAGTGACCATGAAATTATCATTGATTGTCATAAAAACACACCTGGTCACTAATATCCTTCAATATTTGCCGTTCTTACCTGCTCTGACCCACATGTGACTCTGACCTACATGTGACTCCAGACCCACAGCAATATGGTTGACTCTTAAAAATGTCCTCTGAAGTGGCCTAGCAAGACATTCAAAGGCAATGAGGAATGGGCAACAAATGCTGACCTTATCAACGATACCCACATCCCACGAAAGAGTTTTTTTAAAAAAGCCCTGAATGTCTTAGCTGCAATTTTAAGGTTATGACCCCATTTGAAATTAGATTGGGCAGTTGGATGAAGGGAAAGAGGATTAGGCGAAAAGGCAGGGCAATGGCACAAGGTCATAATGCTCATTTGGAGAGCTGATGCAGACACGATGGGCCGAATGGCCTCTCTCTGTGCTGTGCAAATAAGGCTACAGGCGGGTAAAAACAAAAAACTGCGGATGCTGGAAATCCAAAACAAAAACAGAAACAGAAATACCTGGAAAAATTCAGCAGATCTGGCAGCATCGGCGGAGAAGAGCACAGTTGACGTTTCGAGTCCTCATGACCCTTCAACAGAACTAAGTAAAAATAGGAAAGGGGTGAAATATAAGCTGGTTTAAGGTTGGGGTGGCGGGGGGGGGGTGTGGGGCGGGGTGGAGATGGGGGTTTGCCAGACCTGCTGAGTTTTTCCAGGTATTTCTGTTTTTGTTTTTGTTTTGGATTTCCAGCATCCGCAGTTTTTTGTTTTTATCTCTGTGTTTAATTGACTGCCACTTCTCTTCAAGAAATGCCTACCTTGAAGAAGTTTTGTTCTACTCTCCATCAGGATTTTCGAATCTCTCTTTTGCCTTGTTCACCTTCATTGCTTCCTCCTATCACTGCTTGCTTGTCCCAACAACCCCCACTCCCCCCCCCCCCACCCCAGCAACCGTATAGTGTATTGAGGATTCTATTCTAACACTCTTGTTGCACCAAGAATTCCTCACCAATTTTTTAAAGAAAATAAAGGGTGTTTATTTCTCTGGCACTTTTCACAACTTCAGGAGATCACAAAGCACTTTGCAGCCAAGGAAGAACTTCTGAAGTGCAGTCACCATTGTATTGTGGGAAAAAACAGTGACAAATTTTCACACAGCAAGATCCCACAAAGAGCAATGAGACAAATGTCCAACTAACCAGCTTATATTTCACCCCATTCCTATTTTTATTTAGTTCTGTTGAAGGGTCATGAGGACTCAAAACGTCAACTGTGTTCCTCTCCGCCGATGCTGCCAGACCTGCTGAGTTTTTCCAGGTATTTCTGTGAGGACTCGAAACGTCAACTCTTTTCTTCTCCGCCGATGCTGCCAGACCTGCTGAGTTTTTCCAGGTAATTCTGTTTTTATTTCTGTTTCTGTTTTTGTTATAGGAGGTAAACACTGGCATGCATTGCCATGCTCCAGCTCCCCCTGCTGGGAAATTCTTGTGAGCTGTCACTGTTCCTTTGCTGGAAGATTTGTGGGAATCCCATTTCCGTTTGAGATGGTCACATGTGGAGTGCATGCTCGCGCGATACCCTCTCACTTTCTCCTTCAGCTTAGCTTTCTCTCACCTGACCTACAAAAGTCATCAGATAGCAGGTGATCTGCAGCAACCGTACAGTGTATTGAGGATTCTATTCTAACACTCTTGTTGTACCAAGAATTCCTCACCAATTTTTTAAAGAAAATAAAGGGTGTTTATTTCTCTGGCACTTTTCACAACTTCAGGAGATCACAAAGCACTTTGCAGCCAAGGAAGAACTTCTGAAGTGCAATCACCATTGTATTGTGGGAAAAAACGGTGACAAATTTTCACACAGCAAGATCCCACAAAGAGCAATGAGACAAATGTCCAACTAACCTGTTTTAGTGATGTTGGCTGAGGGATAAATATTGGCCAGAGCACCAGGGAGAACTCCCCATTCTTCTTTCAGCAGTGGTCTTGGGATCTTACGTGTTCATCTGGGAGAGGAGACCTGTCCTTGGTTTAAAGTCTCATCCAAAACTGCAATAGGAGATTTGCTGCTGGATCAACACATAGGGCAGAATTTTCTGTCTTTATTGGCGAGGGCATCATGATGGGCATGAGCGGACAATATGGCGGGATGGCCAAAAATCTGTTTCACGACATCGTGAAACTAGTTTGCAACTGTCTGCTCCACCTGTCAATGGCGAGCTGCATTTCTGGGTGGATCAGACAATTGCAAACTGGTTTCATGGCACATCTGCTGATGTTATACATCTGATATAACATATCATTATAAACCCTGCCCGCCGGAATCATCCCCTCACTCTGGATCATCTTGACATGCACAGAGATGTGTTTCACAAATGTACATACGCGACATGCACCTGGCGAACTGCACTTCACTTGGGATTTTGAGGTTTGTTTGCCTACCTTGCTTCGGGCAGCACTCGCGATCATCAGCGCCAGGCTTCACAGGTTGCACCACATCACTTTCAGGGGGGGTCACGGGCAGGTCTCTACCTACCACACCAGCCATAAGGCGGGGGTGGCTTTTCAATAGCTGCAGGGCTAGGGCTTGCTTGAGGAAGGTGGAGAAGTGGCCTCAGGCAAGGGAAGAGGCTGCAGGGCGAGACCTGTACTGGGGAAGGAGGGTATCCCAGGGTGTGTATAGAGCACATGTCGATCTGTGCAAGTGGCCTCAAGATGGTGAGGGCTGAGGACGCAGCCTCCAGAGGAGATGAGGCCAGATGGAGATGTGAGGGTGTGTGAGAGGGTGAGTGGTGATGCCCCTTGAGCTGGCAGTGAGTGAGATGTCAGTGAATGTGTGATGGGCTTGTGAGTGAGTTTGGAGTGATGAGATGGTTGCCTTACCCTGGCGGCACAGATGAGATCATTCACTCTCTGTCTGCACTGGATGGCCGACCTCTTCTGTGTAGCGTTGGCACTGATTATCACAGCCACCACCTCCCAAGCCGGAGTGGTGAGATTGCTGAACATCCTGAGGCCAGAGCAGGGGTGGAGGATATCACAGTGGGCCTCCAAAAGGCATTCCAATGATGGGTCACTGAGGTCTTCTTGGCTTTCAGGACCATGTCTTCACTGGGGCAGTGCTGAGCTGCAAGTGTTGAGAACTGTGTGTGTGGCTGAGGTTTAGATATGGCACCCAGAGTGAGGAAACGGTGAGGTAACGGTGTGGCTGGCGATTCAGAGACCGTCCGCCAGCGAGACAGAGTGTTTCCTGTGGCTGCATAATTAATGAGGCTGGAAGCGAATGATATGTCGTGAAAACCTGCCATTGTGACAGGGGTGGGGGTGGGGTGCAAAACATTGTTTTTCCACGCCTGCTACTGCACTTAGTGCAATCCTGAGATGATTCCACCCATAGACTTCAATTTACTGCAACACTGACTTTTCTATTAAAATATTTTGAGTGAACAACTTTTTTCTCTTGAACCTTGAATAATTTGGTTCTTACACAAATCCTGAGAGGACCTTGTTCATGTTTCTCGCCACTGCTGTGTGGAGCTCAAGTTGATTGTATGTGGGACTCTGGGGACCATGCTGTGTACCCATTCCTCCAGCACGGGGAGGGGTGCTTCAAGTAATCACGATACTGTTTGCTCAGTATCCATCTCGAGCTATTGAGGACTACAGTGTGTGCGAGCCACATTATTTACCTCGCGACAGGCTGGTTGTAGAGATTGCACAGAGCTCAGGCTGAGAAGGAAACAACCTGAGCACCATTCTCCAGAGTTGAAAACCTCGGATTGTCCCTCAGTCAGTTCATCCACTGTACAGTACACTATTCGTCCAGCTGCACAACATTTGCAACCTGTTTTGATGCAGGGCCTAAGTCCGTGGAGGTTTCAGCCGGCCTGCTGAGAGCTTTGTTGATTAAGCCTGCAACAAGGTGGTAGGTCGGTGATGGGGGGTTATTACACATTAAAGTAAGAGCTCACAAAGTGCTGGAATCAGGTCAATTGCTATCCAAAAGACAAATTAATGTTTTGGACAGAGCTGTTCGGCAGAGTTCAGAACCCAGTGATCAAGAAAATGAAAACCCAACTCAGAGACTGCTTGGGAGGTTTGGAGGGAGGGTGAGGGGTGTCATACAGTCTCAAAACATTGACTCTTTCTCTCTCCACGGATGCTGCTGGACCTGCTGAGTTTTTTTCTAGCATTTTCTGTTTTTGTTTAAAAGGCTGCATAACCTGTTGCCTGCTCCCAGATAGTTAGGGGGACAAAGCCTTTGTTAGAACAGCTCATTTTCAACATGAATATTCCATTTAATGCTTTACACCTTAAACAAAGCCAGAGAGGTGTTTCTCCCAGCCTATCAAAACCTTTCCTGATTTTTAATGACTTCATCAAATTAACTTTCACCTTGTCTGCCCTAAGGACAAAGCCTTCATTTTCCCTGGTTTCTCTTATATTGAAATCTTGCATCCCTGGTATCATTCTAGCTAACCTCCTTGGCATTCATTCTATGTACCTTTAAGAGAATGTAATCAGTTGACCATATGACTGTATTGACCAATCGCTACACAGCGCAGGCTTCTTGGGTGACTGTAAGTCTAGAGCTGGCTGTGATTGAAGAAGCACACCTGGGCCAGGATTTTACATTCGATGTGCGGGACCGGGCCTGACATGCCGGAACGTGCAATGACACCAGGCGTGCATCCTGACGTCATTGCGCAATCTCGATACGTTTTACTCGGCAGGTGCGCGTCAGTGTCGGCTGCGTACCCGCCAGTAACTAAAAGGCCTATTAAGGCCATTAACAAGTAATTAATTTCAAGTTTACGCTGCCCGTCCAACCTTACGGTCGGCGGGCAGGCGAAAAGGCCAAACGGCCTTTATTTTTTTTAAGAAACCTCATCCATGGGCGGGGTGAGGTTTCTTAAAGCTTTTACGAATTAAATAAAAACTTTTTCCTGAAGAATAAAAATATGTCCCATTCATGTGACATAGCCACATGAGGGGACATGTTTCATCAAATTTCTATTGCACTTCTTTATCTTTTCAAAAGCGCTTCAACCTCCCTGAGGCAGTTCCGTGCCGCGGGGAGAATGAAGTGTTCTTTCACGCGCATGCACAAAAGAGCGCTGGACCCAACACTCCCTCCTCCCACCGCCCATGCAGGTAGCACTCAGCACTACTGCTTGCGTATTACGCTGGGTGGGCTTTTATTGGCCCGCCCGCGTGAAATGACAGTGGGAAGCCAATCGCGGTCGGAGGTCATCTCCATGACCGCCCCCGCCGGCTCCCACTGAGCCCGCCCACTGAGGGAAAAATTCAGGTCAGGGTGTCAGTGCTCTGTTCTTAGTTCCAATAAACCACCAGTGTTTGTTCAGTTAATCAGTCTCACTGCCTATATTTTACCAACTAATGTATTAATATCAGTGGCGCCGCTAGCGTTCACCAGACAAAGCAAACTCGATAACCAAAAAGATAAAACTCTCTGAGGCTTTCACATCCTTTCTAAAGTGTCCAGAATTGGACACAATATTTCAGCTGAGGCCTAACCAGTGTTTTATAAAGTTTAGAATACCTTACTTGCTTAATTGTACCCAATGTTTCTATTTGTAAAGCCAAGGATCCCGTTTGCTTTTTTAACAGCATTCTCAACTTGCCCTGCCACTTTCAAAGGTTTGTGTACAGACATACCCCCGTTCCCTCAGTTCCTTAATCCCCCATAAGATTGCACAATTTAAGTATATCTTGCCTCTCTTCATCCTTCCTACAAAAGTGAATCCCTTCACACTTCTCTGTATTAAACTTCATCTGCCATGCAGGCTTGCCAACCCTCCAGGATTGGCCTGGAGTCTCCAGGAATTGAAGATCAATCTCCAGGACACTGCTGTGTGCAACCCTGGAGAAAAATCATAAGGACATTGAAAAAGATAGTTGTTTTTAAATTTTCTTTGAACATTTCTCTTTACCAGATATAAAAATATTGCAAAATGGGAGAAAAAAAGCTGCTCGATTAACAGTCAAGCATCATCCAATTGGGTAATGACTCTTTTTGCTTTCCAATTGGCGTAGGAAGGCAGTACGTCACAAGAATGGATGCGGTGGCTGACTAATGGCTGGAGATTGGGGGCAAGTCATGTGATGGAACCTCCAGGAATGCATTTAATCATAGTTGGCAACCCTATGTATCTGCCCATCCCACCAACCTGTCCATGCCCTCCTGAAGTCGGCCACGATCCTCCTTGCTGGTTAGGACATTTCCCAGCTTCATGCCATCTACAAGCTTTATGCAAAATTCCCTTTATACACAAGTCCAGGTTATCAATGTATATCAAAAAGAGCAATGGCCATAACACTGATCCCTGGGGATATTGCTGTATGCCTGCCTCCGGTGTGAAAAGCAGCCACTTGCCACAGAGGCCTTCCTTGGTGCAGTGTAAAGCATGAACAGAGAGTGGGGCTGAAAGGGTTAGCTCATCCAGTGGTTATACAGCTGCAGAGCAATAAAGGAAAGGACTTTTAATCGCTACAACTGAGAGATAACTCGGAGCAGGATGTGTTGTCTCATTTAGGAAGGATCAACAGGAAGCGAGAAAGCCAAGGAGCTTTGCATGCCACCGTTTGCAGAATCCCCAGTCACAGCAGGATCTCGGCAGACAGCACCTGCCCAGCTTCTTCATGACACATGCTTAGCTTGCCCACACGAAGCCAATCATCTATTCTGATTATGAGAAGTATCAGGTTAGTCATTAATCCACCACCCGCTAGCTTGCTGATGCTCCTTTCAGATTTAATACCAATGATCCCTAAACCAGGCACCATTAATGAGCAAAAATAAGATTGAAGGGGTAAAGGTATACTTCCCCAAGACAGCGTAATATTTTATCAGCGATCTATAAATAGTAAATAGTGTTAACACAAATTAGATTGTGTGTCACAAAGGATTTAACAAATCAGTTTAACATCTATTTATCTTCTGATAGAGTGTAATCTAGCAGTTAGGTTGAGGGAGGGGTTAAGGTGATGTTCAAATCCAATCCTTGTGTGATCCCCTGGAACAGGTGGCAATCGTTATTTTTTAGGGCAATTGATTATCTTGCCGTTTAAATGTGCAGCACTCTGGTGAACCTCTGGAACCAGCATGAGGGCTAACAGCGGTGTGCCATCACATGCACAGCACAAACACAGCAAGAAGGGATTGAGAGACAAGCAACGGTCAAACACAATCATTTCGACCTGTGCTACAATTAGTCTCTTTGTAGCTTCATTCTATGGCTTTTCCACGACACGCACTCAAACACACACACACACACATACACGATAGCTGCTGGTCTGGAGTGCAGTGCACCCTAAGGAAATGGGAGCCAGAGTGCCAATGAATATGCAATGATCTCAGTTCAAAGGTTTCGGTCCCTGATATAACCGAGAGGTCTTCATTAGCAAAACAAAACTCGGAAACTTAAGAAACACTGGTAAGTTTCTCTAAAACCTTTTTTCATTCTTGTGGTACTTCTATCCTTTGAAGTCAAGGCAGTACATTCTAACAAATTAATAATATGGATGTGCATGCTATAGGAACTATAATGCTCAACTGTGTTGTTTGTATTAATATTTCTACAAGGGAAAATTCCTCAAGATTTCATATTCATTATGCTGAGCAGTTCTGTTGCATTTTGATAAATATTCATCAGCAATAATGCGTCCATTGTGATAGAATATTTTATTTCCCCAGGAACACAGTTTGGTTAACAACATCAGTTCAATCAGATATAAACTTTGAAAACAAAAAAAAAATGATAAAAGGCTTGTCTTTAGAAAAAAACTTTTGGGTTGAAATCAGAGTTTATTGCACACTTAAGCTGCACTGAAATCAAATAAGGAAGACTCCTTCCTCTTAAAATTGGCTTCCGTCTGCAAAAGATCTAAAAGGTAGGCTACCCCAGTAGTTACCATTGTTGAGGTGCTGGACTTTACATTCAAGTGGACTCAGGATTAAACGCTTGCCTGCTCAACTTTCACATTCTCATTAGGGGGTGCGGAGAGATGGTGGGTAAATTGGAGGGGAACGTCCTCATGCCTCTGCCCCTGAGACCTGAGCAACGTGGTTATCCACAGGTCCAGACTGGACACAGCTGGTGTGGGTTTGTATGGGGTGTGTGGTGGGGAATACAGACTGGTCACTCTGACCACTCACTTCGGTTCCACAGTTATTGTCGACACCTTCGTGTGCCTGAAGAGGGAGTGTGCGGTGTTCACCAATATGCTTGAGGTCCATTGGGCACTGCAGGGACTGGATGGCACCGTGGGCATGGGCAACAATAATATTTAAGTTTCTAGGTTTCCTTTTTTTTATTGAATCGTTTCTTTGTTAGCTGTGTTACCCTAAATAGAATTGTTTTTTGGTTTGGTTTTCGGTCGATGCCAGTGGGGAAGCCCGAGGGTCTCCTTTTGGTCATCTAGCAGAGCCATGTTCTCAAAGATATCGAGCAGTACTTGATTCAAATGTTAATATAAAGCATTGCTGTACCATAGCTGAGAGTCTGCTCCAGTTTTTTAGCTTCACTTAATTCGGGTTATGGTTGTAAATGATGTTAATGCCATTATAATGCTGCAATATTGTAACATTAATCTGAATCTTCACGTAAACACTTGTTGTAGTTTTAAAAGTATTGAAAAAGTTAAAATAACTCAAAGTCAAAATCTCTTTATCCTAACCACTTAGGGGTCTCTTTTTTGGTTTGGTGATGCATCAGTTATTGTAACAAAGGCATTCTTAAGAGGACTGGGAGTTGGGATGGGCAGGGGCCTCTAATAGGTAGGGAGAGAGTTTGTTTAAAACTTGGGATAAAATTAGCCTATTTAAACTGTGAGGGATTGTGTAATCCTGGGTGGGTTTTCCAGGTGTAGGCTGAGGACTACAATTCCCAGAATGCTCAAGAGTCCCAGCGCAGGCACACAGCATGGCAGGGAGGCAGGCTGCACATGATTGGTTCAGCGTTCCTCTGCAGTTGCAGTGATTGGGCAGAGCGCCTGCATGGTGGTGTGGTGGAGTACTGAGCAATACAGATAAGGAGCATTCTTGGGCTTGACCCTAAATCTGTACTCAGTTTTCTGGCCTCATCAGGGGGAGGCCCATCGATGTTGGGCTTAATCAGCTAGGATTCCTGCTTTAGATACTTATTTGGTTTTTGGTGTTGGAAAGTGAATGGATCTCAAATGTTGGAAAGGCCTGATTAAACTAAGATACTCACACGATCAACTATTGTGCCAATGCTGACAGTGTGTACGCACACTGGAAGATTAACCAATAGGGTTAACGTAAGAACATAAGAGCTAGGAGCAGGAGTATGCTATTCGACCCCTCAAGCCTGTTCCACCATTCAATAAGACAATGGTTGATCTGATTGTGGCCTCAACTCCACTTTCCTGCCTGTCCCCCATAACCCTTGACTCTCTTGTCAATTACAAGTCTGTCTAACCCAGCCTTGAATAAATTCAATGACCCAACATCCAACGCCCACTGAGGGAGAGAATCCCAAACACTAATGGCCCCTTGAGAGAAGGAATTCCTCCTCATCTCTGTCTTAAATGGGAGACCTCTCATTTTGAAACTGTGCTCCCTAGTTCTAGATTCTCTCGCAAGGGGAAACATTCTCTCAACCTCTACTCTGTCAAGCTCCCTCAGAGTCTTAAATGTTTCAGTAAAATCATCTTATTCTTCTAAATTACAATGAGTATAGGCCAAACCTGCTCAACCTTTCCTCATAAGACAACCCCACCCCCATCCCAGGAATCACACCAGTGAACCTTCTCTGAACAATGCAAGTATATCAGTCCTTAAGTGAGATGACCAAAACCATACACAGTACTCTAGGCATGCTCTCACTAATGCCCTGTACAGTTGTAGCAAGACTTCCCAACTTATAAACCCCATCCACTTGCAATAAAGGCCAACATTCCATTTGTCTTCCTAATTACTTGCTAGATAACGCCGTGCTGGATGATGGTCAATGTCTGTGGGATGATACCTCAGGCTAGGTCATGATCTTCAGTGAAGCAATCTGAGTGGAAAATGAAAGGGAGCCTCTGTTCAAAGGCCCAGTGAAGAAGACAGAAGATCTTCACTCTGCTTTTTGGGGCCCGCATTAAGCTGCCAGCCCAACCAATGTGGCCGCCACGGGGTCCACATCAGTTCCTCTCAAGCAACTTAACAGGTGTGAAAAAGAAGCATAATATCTGGAAGAGAAATCAAGAACTCATATTAGTAAATTTAACTCAAGGAGGGAGTGGTGAATCTTCCATCTTAAAAGAAGTGATCTAACATTCTACATGTGGCAATAAGAGTGGAACACACACAAACATTTTGGGTTAAGTTGTTACAGCCTTGAAGCTCGTCTGACCTGGAATATTTCTGGACCAGAGAACGTTTCCCACTTTCACTGCACTGTTGTAAAGATGTAAACACACTAGCGAGGGTACAGAGGAGATTTTGATAGATGGATAAATAATTGGTTTATTGAAACATCTCCATATTGGCGGGTGCTGAATTGTGATGATGATACAAATAAAAGCAGTAATAATAATTCATAACATAGCTATAGACAATCATTAAAGTAAAAATGAAGTGTAAAATAATAAAAGGATTGCACAGTTATGAACAGTTCAGTGTACAGCAGTGGCATTGTGGTATTGTCACTGGACTCGTAGAGAGCCAGGGTAAAGCTCTAGGGACCTGGGTCCAAATCCCACCACAGCAGATGGTGAAATTTGAATTCAATTTTTAAAAATCTGGAATTAAAAGATTGATGATGACCATGGAGCCATTGTTGTAAAAACCCATCTGGTTCACTAATGTCCTTTAGGGAAGGAAATCTGCCATCCTTACCCGGTCTGGCCTACATGTGACTCCAGGCCCATAGCAATATGGTTGACTGTGAAAAAAAATCTGCTGAACAAAGGCAATTAGGGATGAACAATAAATGCTGGCCTAGCCAGCAACACCCACGTCCCACGAAAGAATAAAAAAAATGCTGGTCTCCTTAATTAACAGAATAAAAATGAAAGATCTACTACACTCTGCATTTCAGATTAAAGTCCATAGATCACATGTTGTTGGGCTGAGTTCATTAAATTCTCAGTCATCTACGTGCTTTTTATGTGCTTTATAAAGTAGGGGATTTATATTTATATTTCATGATGCTGCTGCCTGGATTAGAGAACTGTAGCAATGAGGAAAGGTTGGATAGGCTGGGTTTGTTTTCTTTAGAACAGAGGAGACCTGGGCCAGAATTTTACAACCACTTTGTGGTGGGGATGGGGCAATAAAATGTGATGAGCCATTCTAAACTCCTTCATCTTTGGCAGGACCATAAAATCCTGCTGTTGTAACATTCCACCCCTAATGTATAAAATTTGAGGGGTCTAGCTAGATTGGGTAGGTAGGACCTAATCGCCCTGTTTGAGGGTTTCATATCCAGGGGGCAGAGATGTAGGGTTAGAAGTAGGAGGTTCAGATGGGTTTTGAGGGGATTATTGGAGGATGTTGGGGATCTGGAATTGAGTTAAACACAGCATTTTTAACGTACTTGGATATGCACTTAAAAAGCTGTAACAAGGTTAGGCTGGAAAGTGGGATTAGGCTAGGGGCTACATGGTGACTGGCATGCACACGATGGGCCAAATGGCCTCCATCCATGTTGTAACATTTCTACCATTCTATGATCCTATTATTGGGCCTTTTGTTGTCACACTTCACCTTTATTAGAAGTTTATTGTTGCTTCCACTAATTAAGCAGAATAAGCAGACACTTTGATAGGGGGGAGTGAATTTACAGGTCAAAAAGTATAAAACTTCCTGAAACAAAGTACATTTTAAAATGACACGATTGTTAATGTGCCAGTGAGAAAAAAAAGATGAGAAAGAAAATATCACTATTAGTTGAAATTTTTTCCAATTTATTCAACTTTGAAGGATGTGTGGGGCTATGGGTTTCTGCGATAAATTTTCATGCCTGGGACCTATTTTAAACTTGGGTAGTGTCACAAGTTATGGGGTCTAATTAAGCAGAAATTGGCATTAAATTTACTGTGTCACTCAAAAAAGACCTTAACGTTGGCAGATGTGGAACTCAAAATGTTCAGTGTTGTAATAAAGTTTTTGTGTTGGGCTTTTTACTTAAGCAGTTGTGGCTTACAATGGGCATTAAGCACCTGGCCCTCATAGGGGGTGCTTGATGCTGTTACTCAGGGAAAAATGTATATAAGTATTGTATTACTCAGCACTGATTTGTTCAATTTTGTTTTTAAATTATGAGAATGCACTTTCTGTAATGTTTTCAGTTTGGGAATTCAATGTACTAATTATGAATTCTTTACGCCTCCAGTGTCCCTATGTTATCAGACTGCTTGTCTGACATTCAGTTCTTAAGTGAGCTACAGTATTCTCCAGTTAAGTACTGGAGTGGTATTGTCTTTAACTCCCAACACAGATTCTGCACCCTACTCATCAACTCACTGACATTGTCTGCGGCTGAACTGAATTGGGCATATCCTAACTCGAACCAAGTTCCTTTCACCTATCATCCATTGTGTTTGCTGACATATATTGGCTCCCAGCCCTGGAATGCCTCCATTTTAAACTTCTCAACCTGCTTTTCAACTCCCTCCAAGAGCTGAATTTTGCCCTCGTCGGGTGGGCGTGGCGAGCGGGACCAGGAGCGGCCGTGAAACTGACTGCCACCCATGATTGGGCCCCGACTGCGATTTCATGCTGGCGGGCCAATTAAGGCCTGGCCAGCATGAAACACGGCTCATCATAGGGTGGGAAGGGCTGAGCAGGGGCAGGGGCCTGTTTGCCGCTGGGTCCAATGGCGATCTGGCGGCTGGTATAAAGGAGGCCCAGGCAGCCCCGGAAAGGCTGCCAGTGAAGGACGTCTGGCTGCCGTTCGGACGATGCACTCAGGTGTGGCAGCAAACACCAGGCAGGACGGCAGGTTGGGTGGGTACCTCGCTCCCTTCTTTTCTGATGAGTGCCTTGGTGTCCTGCTGGAGGAGGTGGCTGCCAGGAAGGACACCTTTGTCCCCAGAGATGAGAGGAGGACATGGCTGCACCTCACCAAGAGGGCATGGGAAGAGGTGGCAGCCCTGGTGAGCAGCTGTGAGGTGGTGCAGCACACATGGCTGCAGTGCCGGAAGCGCTTCAATGACCTGCTGCATTCAGGAAGGGTGAGTACCGTGTTGGCATGGGTCATTGTGCAGATGTGTTAAGGTCTGGCCATCCTCCCATGGACCTCAGCAGTGCTAGAGTCTGAGTGCCAACTGTCAATCGTGCCAGAGCTGGCCAAGGGTTTGAGCCTTGTCTGCTTGGAGTGAGTGCCTTGTGGTTCGAGGGGCATGACTAGGATTTGCCCTGCAAGGTGTTCCTCAGCTGGGTTTGGCCAGGCTGCAATGGTGCTGCAGGTAGAGAGTGGACTCATCAATGCTCCTCTGTCCTCTCAGGAGAAGACAAGACATAGCCAATCAGAGAGGTCACGTACAGGCGGAGGCCTGCCCAGCCTGCTGCTGCTCTCCTGGTTTGAGGAGGATGCTCTTGAACTGGAGAGTTGGCATGCTTCCAGTGCAACCAGGTGTGGAGAGATGGGGGTGCCAGACGAAGGTAAGAGTGCAGTGCACAGAGGTGAGACTCTTGGATGGTGCAACTATTCAATTGACGATTCCTCATTGATGTGAGCCTCAAACCTGTCATCCCCATCGATCATTGGAAGACATTGGCACCGTGATGCAGATCTCCACTGTCTCACCAGGGTGTTTAGCATGCACAGTGACAGTGTAATGATTTTAACTAATGCATGTCCTTGTTCTCCCTTTTAGGTTCGCCAGCAGGCGTCCTATCTGTAGACCCTGAGGGTCTAGCTCCAACGCCAGAGGACCACTGGGCATCTCTGTCACCTGCATCACACCCACCCTCTGAAACAGGCACCAGTGTGGATACCAGCACCTTGGTGGGCATTAGTTCAGCGTCTAGTATCTCGTTGCATATTGGTGAGAACACCCCACAGTCGCTTGAGGTGCAGGCGGAGGCAGAGAGTGCCCAGGGCAACGGCAGTCAGAGAACTGCTGGAGACCAGAACGGTGCTTAGTCGAAGGCTGGTGATGAGCTTCTGGAGTTGACCATTAGGCGGCAGATGCTGGATGTTGAATGACATGTGCAGGAGCATCTGACAGAGGTCCAGGGGAGAATGCGTGCCATAGTCTCTGTGATGGAGGAGTCTATGTGGACCGTGAGCACTGCGTTGACCATCAAGGCGAGCACACTGCCTCCTCCATTCAGTGGTGACTCTCATGGAGAGGCAGCTCCAGGGACAGAACGAGGGGTTCCTAGGGTTGCGCTCGGACTTGCAGGCCCTCACACAGGCACTGATCTCAGGTGGTCAGTGTCAGTGTGGGAGATGAAAGGCACCCAGTATCCTAGCTAGGTGCCTGTCCATCAGTGGCATGAGGGAGGTCCACAGTGACCTTAAATTGGTGTATGAGCTGCCTGTCATCCTTGCAGGCTCCTGTCAGGACACTCTGGATGATGACAGCAGCTCCTCCGCCCCTCTGCCATTGACCATCGGATCTGATGAGGCTGCAGCGACTGGGGAGATGCCAGGCATGCCACTGGCCAGCCATGGCACAGCCAGCACAGGTTCCACTGGCCAGAGGATGATCGTCAATATCATCAAGGCCAACAATACAGCAGAGTCAGCAGGTTGTCTCCAATGCCAGTGCCAGCGAAGTGGGAGCACCTAGACATAGCACTCGCAAGCGGAAGTTAAAGGCACCATGAGCACAAGAGGGAGAGGTCACAGGTGATTTTATCTTCATTTACGTTTAGTTAATATATACTGGTCTGGGACTTAAGACTAGGGAAGTTGATGTAAATAGTCTGAACTTTTCAAAATTATATAAATCTGTTTTTGTCATCATGGCCTGAGTATGCTTCACATTTTTATTTTATTGGTGCAGAGTAAGCCAGTATGTAATGCTGGATGTAAGAGGCTCTGAACTTTATTGCACAGGCACTGAGTGTTCCTTGTGTTCAAAAGAAAGGGTCCTTTCAGACATCCGGGATGGAGGAGGCAGCCCTGGCTTGAAGCTGATCTTTGGTAGTCTAGCTGAAGGAGCGTTGGATTAAGGTGTCCCTGGTGTCCCTGTCTCCCTGGAGGTTACCGAGGTCTGTATCCACACCCTCAGCATTCTCCTCACTGAGCTCATCTTCGGACTCACTACTGAACTCATCCTCTGTGGCCTGTGCAGCTGCATCAAGATCCTCTTCTTCCAGTGGGTCTCCCCTTGCCAGTGCCAGATTGTGGAGAGCGCAGCATGCAACCACATCAGTGACACCCGCTCTGAGGGGTATTGTAGTGCTCCCCCTGAACGGTCCAGGCACCAGAAGTGCATCTTCAGAAGACCCATGGTGCTCTCTCACCACTGCCTTTGTGGAGCCATGGCTCGTATTGTAACACTTCTCTGCCTCTGTTCTTGGGTGACGGAAAGACTCTTCAGCGGATAGCCCTTGTCACCCAGCAGCCATCCATCCAGTCGGGTTGGGGCACCTCGGAGTGTCTCAGGGTGTTGGCGTCATGGGAGCTGCCAGGGTACCTTGCACACAATTGCAGAATCTGTACCCTGTGATCACACACTATCTGCACGTTCATGGAGTGGATGCCCTTGCTGTTGACAAAGGCACCGGCCTCACCCGCTGGCACCTTGATGGCCACATGTGTACAGTTAATTGCACCCTGGATGTGGGGGACCCAGCAATCACTGCAAAGCCTCTGGCTCACTCAGCCTGGCTGGCCTCATCCATACAGTAAAGAATAAAGTTCAGTACCTGCCTGAACAGAGCTTTTGCCACCAACTTGATGTAACTGTGGATAGTCGATTGGGAGACTCCACAAAGATCCCCCACTGAGCCCTGGAAAGAACCAGAGGCATAGAATTTGAGGGCCACTGTGACCTTCAGAGCCACTGGCATGGGGTGTCCACTCAGACAGTCAGAGCTGATCTCAGGCCCGATCATCTGGCAAATGAAGGTGACAGTCTCCCTTGAGAGGCGGAGCCTCCTTTGGCATTGCACTTGGGACACATTGAGGTAGCTGCATCCACTGCCTGTAAACCCTGGCAGCAGGATAATGGCATCTTCTGTAGCCCCTTCCATTTTGAACTTCCTGTTGGCCCTGCGCCCCTTGTGCCTACACCTCTTCTCCCACAGGTCCCTCCCCTGGAAGCTGCAGAGGACACCTGGCCTCCTCTCCCTTCTGCCCCTTTCTTCCTCAGAGGAGGAGGTGTCTCCAGCAGAAACCACAATCCCCATTACCAGGGTAAGGGAAGGCTGTCTGATACCTGGAAGGGTCCACATGGTCTGAAACCTCTGGGAGCCTGGCAGACAGCAATGAGTCCTGAAACGAGGCCTGGGAAAGCTAAGAATGAAGCCCTGAACAGAGATGAAGTACCAAGAAGCAGCCAACTGCAAACTATCTCCAAAACTCCTTACTACTCACACTGGCAATGCTGCTGACCCTTTTTATCCTGCCCTTTGATGAGGTTTGAGGAAATGACAGCTGGCCGCCTGCCTGTTTTGCCTGTGCGATGAGCAGAAAATCGCACGGCAATGAAAAATCTCAGCCAATTGCTAAGGGCCTTAAGTGGCCTGTTAATTAATGCTGGGTGCAGCTCCAGCACCTGCGTGCACCTGCCGAGCGAAAGGTCGCGAGAGTGCTCGATGACGTCGGGACGCTCACCTGATGTCATCACGCACTATTTTACTCTCCGTTCGGGTTGGGAGTGTGCCTGAGGGGAAAATTCTGCTCCATGAATTCACCCTTCCTTATCTCTATAGCCTCCTCCTGTTCTAGGACCCTCCGAGATCTCCACACTCCTTCAATTCTGGTCACATGTGCGTCCCTGATTTTAGTCGCTCCACGATTGGTGACTATGACTTCAGCTGAGCTTTGCAATTGCCTTCCTAACCCTCCCTGCCTCTCCCCTCCTTTAATACACTCCCTAAAACCTACTTCTGTTGTCACCTGTCCTAATGTCTCCTTACATGGTTTGGAGCTAAATGTTATTAAACAGTTAATTCTGGAAATACTCAGCCGATCTGGCAGCTTCTGTGGAGAAGCAGAGTTAACATTTCAGGTCGATGACCTTTCATCAAAACCATTCTGATGAAAGGTCATCGAACTGAAAAGTTAACTCTGTTTCTCGCCACAGGTACCGCTTGACCCTCTGAGTATTTCCAGCATTTACTGTTTTTATTTCAGCTTTTCAGTATTGCAGTATTTTGCTTTTATATTAGTGTCAAATGTTGTTTGATAATCGCACCTGTAAAGTGCACCGGGACATCTCAGTATGCTAAAGGCATTCTTTAAATACAAGTTGTTATTGTTACAACCTCAGTATCATATTTGGCTTGAACTGACCTGTCCTCTTCATCACGATGTTTGCTATTTCTATAACATTACACACTCCTCCTATTTCTGTTGAAAACCTCGTCTATGGGCAGCATTTTCACGTGCCTGACCCAAACAAATGTAAAATGACGTGCGATGATGTCGGGCGAGCGTCCCGGTGTCATCGTGCACTTGCACGATATTTTGGTCAGCGCGGGAATCAGCAGCGTGCCCGCCGACAATTAACAGGCCTATTAAGGCCATTAAGGATCTAATTGAATTCAATCGTTCGCTGCCCGTCCAACCTTACGGTTGGCGGGAGGTGAAAAGGCCAAGCGGCCGTTGGATTTCTTGTGAAACCTTATCCGCGGGTGGAATGAGGTTTTGATCCGTCATTAAAAAATATATATAACATTTTCAAACTAATTTCTAACATCTCCCCGCTCACGTGACAGAGTCACATGAGGGGACATGTTGTTAACATTTTAAAAATCTTTTTTTATTTTCCTAAATCTTCATCTCCCTGAGGCAGTTCTGAACTTCCCCATTGCCCTCCTCACCCCCCCCACACATAGGCAGCGCTGAGCGCTGCAACACACATTTCATACTGGGCAGGCCTCAGTTGGCCCACTAGGGTGAAATTGCGATCGTGGCCCAATTGCGGATGACGGTCGGCTTCCTGACCACTCCCATTCGCCCCTGCCTAGCCTGACAGCCTCTTATCCTCCATTCTCTGTAAACTTCAGCTCACCCAAAATTCTACAACCCCTATCCTAAATCGCACCAAGTCTTGCTCACTTGTTTCTCTCTCTCATTATGGGACTACACTGACTTCCAAAAGCCCAAATCCTTAAATTTAAAATCGCCTGAATGGCCTCACCTCTCCTTATCTTGATAACCTCCTCCAAACCCATCTCTCTGTTCCTTTAACACATGAGCTCTTGTTCATCGACATCTCTCTTCGCCCCCATCACCAGCAGGGCCATAGGCTGAAGTTCTCGTCCTAAACCCCTCTGCCCCCTTGTCTTCCCTTCCCTCCTTGTAACCCAAGGCTGACCAGAGGGAATGATAGCATAGTGGTAATGTTACAGATCTAGAAATTTAGTGACCTGCATGAATGCTCTGGGGACATGAGTTCAAATCTCACCATGGTAGCTGTGGGAACCTAAATTTGGAATTAAATTGCTAGCCTCATTAACAGTGAAACCACCAGATCGGCAGGAAAATCCTTAAGGGGGGAAAGTCTGCCATCCTTGTCTGGCCTGTCATGTAAATGTGATCCCAGGTCTACAGCAATGTGATTGGTTCTGATATGACTCCGCAAACAACTCAAATGTGTCAAACCACTAAGGGAAAAAGCACAGTGGGTGTTATTATATCTCAAGGACTGCAGCAGTTCAAGAAGGTGGCTCACCACCACCTTTTCAAGGGCAATTAGGGATGTGCAGCACATGCTGACCTAGCCAGGGATGCTCATGTCCCAAGAATGAATTTTTTTTTAAATGGTCACCCCATCCTAATATACCCTTTGTGTTGATGTCCATTTTTTGCTTGATTACACTTTTGTGAAGTGCCTTGAGATGGTTCTTCTCTACTGAAGGTGCTAAATCAATGAAGGTTGTTGTAGTTCGAGTCTGATTTGTATTTATTCTATCTAGACCACAGAGCCTTCTACCAATGTAGAGGCCGGTTTGCAATACTAGCGTCACTATGGAAACCTGAGAGCTCTCATGGATAATTGGTAAAAGACTGTCTGAAAGAAAATGTCATGGATGATATTATTTGCCTGGTTGGAAACGTATTTACTAGCACTCTTAAGTATCTTATTTTGTGCATAATTTTAAAAGTGTCACGGTATGATTCAGCCAGTGTAATAAAACAAGCTGTAAAAGTGAAAAAATAATCTGTTTTATTGTGGCCATGAATTAAACTCTAGCATGGGGTGAAACTTGAGAGACCGAGACTGAGTTAGATATCTGCTTGATCTTGTTTTTGTTGCTTGGAGATTGCACTTAGTTGTGTTTGAAGCTAGTTGCTTTAAAACAGAAGTCTTCATACACATTGAGTATTGCGTCAGAGACCACGAGTGCATTATTTCCTATGGTGGTGGGGGGAATCCAGAACAAAGGGGCAGAACTTCAAAATTAGAGCCAGCCCTTTCTGAGGTGATGTCAGGAAGCACTTTTTCACATAAGGGGCAGTTGAAATCTGGAACTCTCTCCCCAAAAATGCTGCTGAGGTTGGGGAGGGTCAACTGAAAATTTCAAACTGAGATTGATAGATTTTTGTTAGACAAGGGGGTATTAAGATCCAAAGTCAGGTAGGTGGAGTTAAGATGCAGCTCCTGATCTAATTGAATGGATGAACATGCTTGAGGGGCTGAATGGCCTCCACCTGTTCCTATGAATGTGATGAGTTTAATTTTTCTTTTATCTTTAGTAACCAGATGGAGAGGGCATCTCGGCTCAAATGAAATCTGAGTTATCTTCATCATAAGATCGCCATCGATTGGCTGAACAACAAAGTGTAAGGCATGGAAAGATCCATGGTTCATTTAGTCTCCCATCCTGCTGTAGGAGGATGTGTTCAGGTTAGCTTCTTGGGTTGGGCTCAAAGATCTCTGAAATACTTTTTTAGTGAAAGGTTTGGAAATTGACTGTATCTGAATAGAACACAATAGAATGAAGTCAACTTGCAAATTCATTCTAACTTGAGTTAGATATCTGCTTGATCTTGTTTTTGTTGTTTGGAGTTTGCACTTAGTGTGTTTGAAGCTAGTTGCTTAAAAACAGAAGTCTTGATAGACATTGAGTATTGTATCAGAGACCCTGAGTGCATTATTTGCAATTGGAAATCTAATGGCATAAATGCATTTTCCATGGCAATCTCACATTTCCATTGGAATTAAGCTTGTGCTGTTTCACATATTGTGGACCGACCCTAAAAATTCTGAGTCCGCAGGTCATACCACATGTATTATGTGCTAATACTACAAAGAAAAATAGATTGGGTGCAATATCCAGGACTGTGGTCAGCAGTTAAGCAATGGCATTCACCACTGACCTTAAATAAGTTTCGCACAAATATCTAGTGATCTCTGTAGCACCAGTTTCACTTTTTCCAGTATTAGTATGAATCTGGTACCAAGCCAAAGAGATCTCCTGGCATCCAGTTACCATGATATCATCAAGCAGGCTATGCAACTAATCATATTGAAGCATTATCGCAGACAGCAAATCAGGAAGTAAAACATGCTAATATAGAATAAAGACAGAAAAACTCAGCAGGTTTGGCAGCATCTGTGGAGAGAGAAACAGATTTAACATTTTGAGTCCATATGACTTTTCTTTAGAGCAAAGAGAAGTAGAAATGTGATGGATTTTATACTGTTTAAGAGGGGGTGGAACAAGATGGAAGGTCAGGAATAGGTGACAGCTAAGGAGAGATTGACAAAGATGTCATGGGCACAAGACAAAGGTGGTGTTAATGGTAGTGGTAAAGAGTAAAGTAGGTGTTGATCGTGACATAAAGGTAAGATAGCAGAAGGTGTTAATAGCAGAACAAGGACCAACCCTTTGTGAAAGCAAAAAATTATGTAAAATGTAAGATGTAAAATGTAAACTTTATGTTAAATGCACTGGTTATCCTTCACTTTTAATTATTTTTTTCACAGAGTGAAATAGTCAATTAGGACATAAGTAAGGGATTGAGTAGAAACTAGAATATCATGAACAAACTTTTTAAAAAAATTAAAACTTTATCATAATGGAGGAATTTGACATTCCACAAATATAAAATTAGTTTCTCACAGCCAATGAGGCTGTTTATCTGCAATTATAAACTTAGTATTTTGCTAAAAAAAAAATCAGTTAAACCTCATTCAACAAGATGCAACATTTTTGACTGCTTTTACAACAAGACAAATGTTTTACTCTAGAAAGCCAGTTGGTGAATGATAGAACTGAAGCCAATCTTCAGACCCTTTTATATTTACTTACAGAGTTAATCATTACATGCATGCACCTCCTAACTGCAACAACCACAGTTTGGATCTATGTTATTTATAGGGGCCTCAAGTTAATGCCCACCACCTGCATAAAATTTTTTTTTTTTACACCCAGCTCTCCTTACTCTCAGGCTGCAACTCCAGCAGCAACGAACAGCAAATGAGCTACAGGTGAGCACAATTGGGGAGAATGAGCTCTTTTAAAGCCAACCTAATAAACTAAATTAACAAAATGAGGGATAAAATAAATACATCCCCTAAGTTAGGTTAGCTGTAAAACCAAGGATAAAGTTTAAAGAAAACTTACAAACATCAAATCAAAATGTGATTTAAGAGGGTCGATAAAGCAGCCCAGCCCCTGCAGTGCCCACCGGGCACGGAAGGCCTCGACGGTGCCGGCAGACACTGTGTGCTCCCCCTCCAGGGACACCAGACTGTGAACGTAGCCGTGGAAGAGGGGCAAACAGTCGGGTGGGACAACCCCCTCAATCGCCTGCTGCCTGGAACTATTAATGGCTAACTTGGCCAGGCCCAGGAGCAGGTTCATGAGGAATTCCTCCTCCTTCACAGCTCCCCCCTGCACCGGGTGACCACCTGCATAAAGTTGAACACAATTAATATACAATAAACAACTAATAGCATAAAAGGGCAAGTTCTTAACAACTCAGTGATTTCTAATTGATTACAATCGGTGGGGTTGGGGTTGGTGTTGGGATTGGGATTGGGATTGGGATTGGAGGAGGAGGTGTGGCAACAGCATAGTCTATGGGGAATCGTAGAATCATTGAGAGCAACTTCCAGATCTCCATGGTTAACAGCGCATGTGCAAACTCTAGGAGTTGCTGTCAGTTTCAGTGGAATGTTGACAGTTTCACTTTCATTAGTAACTTAACATCCAGGCCGTTATGACTGACAAATGCGCTGCAATGTTTTCTTTTCCCTCGAGGAGCCAACTAATGAAGTGTCTTAAATCTGGTGAGTGACACATCAGCGGTTAGATCCAAGGGATGGTTTATGGGATGCATTAAAGTATCAATAGTAAAGCTCCAATTTGGATTAATCTAGTCAATGTGTTCTTACCTGCTTCAGATTAACTATCATTTTTGCCCGGTTGCTATGGGAACATTGATGGCTGCCTGATTAATCTGCAGGTTATGTTCAATTCTGTTTGAAACCTGTTGGTTCTCAGGAAATGCTTAAGGCAGGTGGTTCGATGGATGGATTTCACTACATTAATACAGAGAAGCAGCTTGTAGCTGGAAACATTTAGTCTGCAGTGAGTTCAATTGATTGTCTCACCATTATTAAGAAAACAAATACTAGAAGATAACAAATTAAAATCTAAAATCCATAGAACTATAGAAAAGTTATGGCACAAAAAGAGGCCATTCAGCCCATCTTGTCTGTGCCAGAACAAGTTTTGGTAATGTTTCTGCCCGGTTGGACAAGTTGGGATTTTTCAGGGGTGAGGGGGTTGGTGTGGTAGGGGTGGCAGGTTGGAATAGAAAATTCACTTAACTTGCATGAGAACTGAAGAGACTCAAACATTTTACAAGACTGTGATGTACCGGACATAAGGTTTCTAACTCTAGCCAGATGCATTCCTGGAGGTATCATCACGCGCCTTCCCATTGCCTGTTTAACATGTCCATTGTCACACCACACTGCCAATTGGAAGGACAACAAACTTTGCACTACCCGGTTGGATGATTCACAGAATCATAGAAGTTTACAGCACAGAAACAGCCATTCAACTCATCGAGCCTGTTGCAGCTCTTTGAAAGTGCACACTTGCTTCATCCAACACCCCAAATTTTTGTCTGTAACCTAGTAAGTTACTCATCCTCAAATACCTGTCCAACTTTCTTAACATCACAGAGTCATTTATGGCACAGATGGAGGCTATTCTGCCCATCACATCTATGCCAGCTCTCTGCGGAGCAATCTCATCAATCCCACTCTCCCACTCGATCTCTGTAGCCCTGCAAGTTTATTTGCTTCAATTGCCCATCAAATTTCCCTTTGAAACTTGTCTCTACTTCCCTTAAAATTATTGATGGAATCCTTGCCACACTTTCAGGTCGAGCATTCCCAGATGCTGATAGTTCTCCGAGTGAAAGCACTTCTCCTCATCTCCTCTGTAGATTTTTAATTATTTATTTATTATTTATTCATTCAAGGGATCTGGGCTTCACTGGCTGTGCCAGCATTTATTGCCCATCTCTAGCTGCCCTTGAGAAGGTGGTGGTGAGCTGCTTCTTGAACTGCTGCAGCCCATGTGGTGTAGGTACACCCACAGTGCTGTTGGTGAGGGAGTTCCAGGGTTTTGACTCAGTGACAGTGAAGGAACAGCAATATATTTCCAAGCCAGGATGGTGAGTGGCTTGGAGGGGAACTTCCAGCTGGTGGTGTTCCCATGTGCCTGTTGCCCTTATCCTTCTGGATGGTAGCAGTGGTGGGTTTGGAAGGTGCTGTGTAAGCAGCCTTGGTGAGTTCCTACAGTGCATCTTGTAGATGGTACACACTGCTGCTACTGTGCATTAGTAGTGGAGGGAGTGAATGTTTGTGGATGTCATGCCAATCAAGCGGGCTGCTTTGTCCTGGATGGTGTCAAGCTTCGTGAGTGTTGTGGGAGCTGCACTCATCCAGGCAAATGGAGAGTATTCCATTACACTCCTGACTTGTGCCCTGTGATTGGTGGACAGGCTTTGGGGAGTCAAGAGGTGATTTACTAGCCGCAGGGTTCCTAGACTCTGACCTGCTTTTGTAGCCATAGTATTTATATGGCTAGTCCAGTTCAGTTTCTGGTCAATGTTAACCCCCAGGATGTGGATAGTTGGGAACTCAGTGATGGTAATGCCATTGAATGTCAAGGGGCAATGGTTAGATTCTCTCTTGTTGGAGCTGGTCATTGCCTGGCACCTGTGTGGTGTGAACGTTACTTGCTACTTGTTAGCCAAAGCCTGGATATTGTCCAGGTCATGTTGCATTTGGACACGGACTGCTTCACTGTCTGAGGAGTCGCGAATGGTGCTGAGCATTGTGCAATCATCAGCGAATATCCCCAATTCTCAGCTTCTGATGGAAGAAAGGTCATTGATGAAGCAGCTGAAGATGGTTGGGCCTAGGACACTACCCTGAGGAATTCCTGCAGTGATGCCCTGGAGCTGAGGTGACTGACCTCCAACAACCACCACCATCTTTCTTTGTGCTAGTTATGAATCCAACCAGTGGAGAGTTTTCCCCCTGATTCCTGTTGACTCCAGTTTTACTAGGGCTCCTTGATGCCACACTCTGTCAAGTGCTGCCTTGATGTCAAGGGCAGTCACTCTCACCTCACCTCAGGAGTTCAGCTCTTTTGTCCATGTTTGAACCAAGGCTGTAATGAGAACAGGAGCTGAGTAGCCCTGGCGGAACCCAAACTGGGCGTCAGTGAGCAAGTTATTTCTAAGCAAGTGCCGCTAGACAGCACTGTTGATGACCTCTTCCATTACTTTACTGATGATGGAGAGTAGACTGATGAGGTGGTAATTGGCCGGGTTGGATTTGTCCTGCTTTTTTGTGTACAGGACATACCTGGGCAAATTTCCACATAACCGGGTAAATGCCAGTGTTGTAGTTGTACTGGAACAGCTTGGCTAGGGGTGTGGCAAGTTCTGGAGCACAAGTTTTCAGTAATATTGTCAGGACCCATAGCCTTTACAGCATCAGTCGTTTCTTGATATCATGTGGAGTGAATTGAATTGGCTGAAGACCGGCATCTGGCCAAGATGGATCACCCGCTCGGCACTTCTGGCTGAAGATTGTAGCAAATGCTTCAGCCTTATCTGTTGCACTGATGTGCTGGGCTTTCCCATCTTTGAGGATGGGGATATTTGTGGAGCCTCCTCCTCCAGTGAGTTGTTTAATTGTCCACCACTAATTAAAGCTGGATGTGGCAGGACTGCAGAACTTAGATCTGATCCGTTGGTTGTGGGATTGCTTAGCTCAATCACTTGCTGCTTAGCATACATTAGTCCTGTGTAATAGCTTCACCAGGCTGACACCACATTTTTTGACATGCATGGAGCTGCTCCTGGCATGTCCTTCTGCACTCTTCATGAACCAGGGTTGATCCCTGGCTTAATGGTAATGGTAGAGCTGGGTCATGAGGTTACAGATTGTGTTCAAGTACAATTCTGCTGCTGATGGCCCACAGCGCCTCATGGTCACCCAGTCTTAAGTTGCTAGATCTGTTCAAAATCTATCCCATTAGCACGGTTGTAGTGCCACACCACATGTTGGAGGGTATCCTCAATGTGAAGGTGGGGCTTTGTCTCCATAAGGACTGTGCACTGGTCACTCCTACAGATAATGGACAGATGCATCTGTGGCAGGCAGGTTGGTGAAGATGGGGCCATGTATGTTTTTGCCTCTTGCTGGTTCCCTCACCATCTCTCATAGACCCAGTCTACCAGCTATGTCCTTTAGGACTCGGCCAGCTTGGCCAGTAGTGTGCTACCAAGCTACTCTTGGTGATGGACATTGAATCCCCACCACCCAGAGTACATCTATGCCCTTGCCACCCTCAATGCACTGATTCAGCAGCGGAGGGAGGACGGTACCTGATAATCAGCAGGAGGTTTCCTTGCCCATGTTTGACCTGATGCCATGAGATGTCATGGGATCTGGAGTCAATGTTGAGGACTCCCACGGCAACTCCCTTCTGACTGTATACCATTGTGCCACCATCTCTGCTGGGTATGTCCTGTCCCACCGGGATGATGATGGTTGTGTCTGGGACATTATCTATAAGGCATGATTCCATGGGACAAAAGGTTTAAGGTATGAATCCGTATGATTCTGTGAGACAGCTCTCCCAATTTTGGCACTAGCCCCACAGATGTTAGTAAGGAGGACTTTGCCAGGTCGACAGGGCTGAGTTTGCTGATGTCTTTTCTGGTGCCTAGGTCGATGCCGGTTGGTCCATTCGGTTTCATTTAGTGACTTTCTAGAGGTTTGATACAACTGATTGGCTTGTGAGGTCATTTAAGGGTCAACCACATTGCTCTGGACCTGGAGTCACATATAGGCCAGACCAGTAAGGATGGCGAATTTGCTTAGTGAACCAGATGGGTCTTTACAGCAATCGACAATGGTTTCATGGTCGTCATTAGACTTTTAATTCCAGATTTTTATTGAATTCAAATTTGACCATTGGAACCTGGGTTCCCAGAGCATTAACCTGGGCCTCTGGATTACTAGTCCAGCGACAATATCACTCTGCCACGGCCACCCCCTTTTAAATCTATTTTAAACCTATGATCGCTGGTTATTGATCCAGTTGCTTGATTGGGTGAGTCTTGACTGCCAATCAATCAGCTTTTTCCTTCCCACCTCTAACACTTTCATAATGAATAAAACAAATATGTTGAAAGAAAATTATTCTTTTTTAAATGCCCCATAATTCTTGTTCTCCAGGGCATTGCTGGCAACAGGGTCCTGGACATTAATTTTCAATTCCTGGATGCATTAGCAGCCCAATTCAGATCCTGTTAGTTGTCAAAGCCTGCCTACTCCTTTCAACCCCATCTTTTTTTTAAAGCAATTAGCTTGCTGTTTAATACCACAGAAAGTCTGGGAAACCAAAAACAGTCGATGACATGGACAGGCAATTTAATAGCTGGCGTTGTCTATGCCACAACTCTAGAGAGTCAGGCACAGTTTTTCCGTTAAAGTTCACTGCTCTGGGGCAGCTCAAGGACAATCATACCCACAGCATTTTGAAGCATCAGGCTGGTAATAAGGAAGTCCCACGACTTCAACAGGTGAAAAAGGTCATTGAGTTCCCTTAATATGTTGCCACATCTCTCTTGCGAAATGTTTCAATTTGTGCCGTATTATTATTCTTTCTGTAAAGCAGCTTCAAAGCTAAGCTAATTTCCATCAATTTAATCCCCAATACATGCATAGTGGACATGGCTAATTAAGGTTTACTTTATGGTTGTGTCCCTTTAAAAAGTGGCCAGTTTAGTTTGGTTTTCGATTGATGACACTGGGACAAACCAACGCCTAAGATCGCATAAGATCATAAGAAATAGGAGCAGGAGTAGGCCATTCGGCCCATCGAGCCTGCTCCGCCATTCAATAAGATGAGGGCTGAATTGATTGTGGCCTTAATTCCATTTTCCCACCTGTCCCCCCATAACCATTGACTCTCTTGTCAATCAAAAATCCATCTAACTTCGCCTTGAATATATTCAATGACCCAGCCTCTACTGCTCGCCGGGGGAGAGAATTCCAAAGGCTAACGACCCTGTTAGAGAAGAAATTCCTCCTCATCTCCGTCTTAAATGGGAGACCCCTTATTTTTAATCTGTGCCCCCTAGTTATAGTTTCCCCATGAGAGGAAGAATGGTCTCAGCATCCACCTTGTCAAGACCCCTCAGAAACAAGATCACCCCTCATTCTTCTAAACTCCAATGAGTCTCCTGTGCTTAGCAAGAGTGGGCATGCTTTTTGGTAAAATTAGTACTTTATTATAATTTTATTATAAAGGATAACTATTACACAACTGAGACTGCTGTATTTGATTGTTCAGTTGTGTAGCTGCACTTATGTAGGCTTGCAGTTACAAATAGTTTTACTACCATTTCCATGTTCCAATTAATGTAACACTGACAAGAAATTTAAAGTAAATGTTCTCTCAATGTAAACTCTTGTTATAGTTTCAAACACACTGGAAAGCAGCAAGCAACGTCTAGAATTAAAATATCTCTGAAAATCTCTTTATCCTCGCCTCTGCTGTGTTGGTACTTAGGATAATACAGTGACACAGCACACTGAGAAAAAGAAAGAAGGACTTGTAGAAAATGAACTAGGCTAGTCATATAAATACTGTGGCTACAAAAGCAGGTCAGAAACTAGGAATCCCACGATGAGTAACTCACCTCCTGACTCCCCAAAGCCTATCCAACATCTACAAGGCACAAGTCAGGAGTGTGATGGAATACGGTCCACTTACCTGGATGAGTGCAGCTCCAATAATACTCAAGAAGCTTGATGCCATCCTGGACAAAACAGCCCGCTTGATTGGCACCCCATCGACAAACATTCACACCCTCCATCACCGACACAGCAGTATGTACCATCTACAGGATGCACTGCAGGAACTCACCAAGGTTCCTTAGATAGTACCTTCCAAACCCACAACCACTACCATTTAGAAGGACAAGGACAGCAGATAGATGGGAACACCATCACCTGGAAGCTCTCCTCCAAGCCACTCACCATCCTGGCTTGGAACTATATTGCAGTTCCTTTACTGTCGCTGGGTCAAAATCCTGCAACTCCCTTCCTAACAGCACTGTGAGTGTACCTACACCACGTGGACTGCAGTGGTTTAAGAAGGCAGCTCACCACCACCTTCTCGAGGGCAATTAGGGATGGCCAATAAATGTTGGCCCAGCCAGTGACATCCACATCCCAAGAATGAATGAAAAAAAATTCTATAGCACCTTTCATGGCCTCAGGATGTCCCAAAACGCAAAGTGTCAAACCAAGGCCCCTGTAATATCTCTCAGGTGGATGATAAAGATTACATGGCACTATTTGAAGAAGTGCAAAGGAGTTTTCTCTATTGTCCTGACCAATATTTGCCCCTGAGCCAACATCACTGATATAGATTATCTGGTCACGTTCGCAGTGCCATTTATGGAAGCTTGCTGTGTGCAAATTTGCTTTCATGCTTCCTATATCACAGCAGAGAGTGGGCTTCAAAAAAATTACTTCATTGGCTGTAAAGCGCTTTGGGACATCCTGAGATTGTGAAGGGCGCTATGTAAATGCAAGCCTTTCCTTTATTTCTATTGAATAGAATCTAATTGATATTTATTCCTTTATTCAGTCTCTGAGAGTTGGAAATTTTCCTGGAATCATGCCATGAGTCGTGTTTTGAGGTGCTTGAATTCAGAGAGACGGTTGCAGATACTTTCTTGCAGATGGAGCGGCCTTTCTCCTGCATGAGAGGCTGTGATAACATTTTTTGGGTGATCTTTTGCTTGTGACTGCTGATGGGGAACTGCCAATTACTGTAAGAGAGGAAGCTGCCTTTGCAGCACTCTGATGTCTGTGAGTAAGCAGGACTAGATCAAAGATGACCAGTGCATATTTCATGAAGATGTACCAGTCAGGGGTTTTGCCATCGCTATGGCTACCAGCTAGCATCTGTGAGAAGTGAATTAAATTTAGTTGCTTGTTAAAGATTTATGGATTTCTTATCAGGGCAGATGCAAAAAAAAAAATGACTAATTGCTGACTTCTTGCGTGCATTTTAATTAAGGCTGTTCTTTGAGACATTGAAAGGAACTGCCTTCTGATCAACAAATTCAGCACAGACCTCAACGATTTAACATGGGATCTTCCTAAACAGTGTGGAAGACTACCAGAAATCTTTGGTAGCTGCTTTGGAAATGGTTATTCAGTGTCAGAATTTTTAAATTCTTTCATGGGTTGTGGACATCACTGGCAAGGTCAGTATTTGTTGCCCATCCCTAATTGCCCTTGAACTAATTATCTTGCTGGGCCATTTCAGAGGGGCAGTTAAGAGCCAACCACATTGATGTGGGTCTGAAGTCACATGTAGGCCAGACCAGGTAAGGATGGCAGATTTCCTTCCCCAAAGGGCAGTAGTGAACCAGATATATTTTTACGATACGATGATCATGTCATGGTCAGCATCACTGAGATTAGCTTTCAATTCCAGATTTATTAATTGAATTTAAATTCCACCAGCTGCCATGGTGGGATTTGAACCCATGTTCCCAGACCATTAGCTTGGGCCTCTGGATTACTAGTCCAGTGACATTACCAGTGCAGCAGCACCTCCCCCTGTGGGTGTTATTGGCAAGGCCAGAATCTATAGGCCATCAACCATGCCTCAATGCAACAGATTGGCTCATTAGGCCTCATCAGGGGGCAGTTGAGACTTAACCAAGTTGGTGTGGGGACTGGAGTCACATAAACGCCCAGACCGGGTGAGAAAGGTGAGTCTCCTTCCCTAGAGGATATTAGCGAACCACTTGGGATCATTCTACCTCGACCAGAGAGTGACTAATTTTATCAGCGAACACGTGGATCAATACTCCAAAATTAAGTAAATGTTAAACAAACTAACAGCTTTCTTTCTTAATTTTTTGTTATTGAGGGGTATGGCAGCTTAGGCGACATTTACCAGATCAGTAATCCAGGACCTAACAATGGTGATCTACAGACGTGAGCCCTCGAGGAATTTAAATTTGGAATAAAGAGCTACCCTCATTAATGGTGACCATGGCCAGAATTTTATGCTGCCTGTCTGATTTTTGGATGAGACATTAAACCAAAGCCCTCTAGGGTGGTTGTGTAACATCCCATGGGCCTATTTTAAAGAAGAGTTGAGGAGTTCTCCCCAGTATCCCGGTCAATACTTATCCCTTAGCCAACATCACAAAAACAGTTTATCTGGTTATTATCTTATTGCTGTCAGTGGGACATTGCTGTGTGCAGATTGGCTCCTGCATTTCCTTACAATGGTACCTATGCTCCAAAGGTAATTCAAAAGTGTTTTGGGATGTCCTGAGGTTGTGAATGGTGCTATAGAAATGTAAGTCTTACTTTGCATGCTGGAAATAGATTAACATTGAAAAATAGAAAATGGGAGCAGGAGTAGGTCATTTGGCCCCTCGAACCTGCTCCACCATTCAGTATGATCACGGCTGATCCTCTATCTTAACACCATACTCCCGCTCTTTCCCCATACCCCTTGACGCCCTTAGAGTCCAGAAATCTATTTATTTCCTTCTTAAATATATTCAGTGACTAGGCCTCCATAGCCTTCTGTGGTAGCGAATTCCACATGTTCACCACTCTCTGAGTGAAGAGGTTTCTCCTCATCTCAGTCCTAAATGGCCTACCCCATATTCTGAGACTGAGACCCCTTGTTGTAGACACCCCCGCCAGAGGAAACATCGTCCCTGCATCCAGTCTGTCCAGCCCTGTCAGGATTTTATGTTTCAATAGAATCCCCTCTCATTCTTCTAAACTCCAGTGAATGCAGGCCTAGTCGGCCCAATCTCTCCTCATAAAGCTGTCAGCATGACAATGATCTGTAGTAAAATGAAAGGTGGCCTTTGGATGAAGGATTGGCATATCCTCCTGACATTTTAATAATGAAGATGATTTTTAGGTGAACTCAAAACCTGGGTGTCAAAAATCAGGTGGGTTTGAAAAATGTTGTGTATTCCATGCCAGGTGATTGCCAACCTGACAAAGAAGATGAACATCTATTCCATGATTTCTGACATTTGACACTAGCTTTGATACAATGCGATAAACTCTCTTTATCGTGAGTTGCAAGCACATGTACTTCTCAAACACCATCCTCAAAATGTAGCTGGCCGGTCTTCAAGTGTGGGTTCTGCTGTACAAGTGACTGGAAATCTCTGCTGATTTAATTGCACTTGGCTTGAATGCCAGTGAGTGATTCAGCTTCTTGCTGAGAAATCTTCCACCACTTGATGGCCCCAGGAGTGGAATACGCTATTACTTAGAAAGAAAGACGTGCATTGATATAGCGCCTTTCACAACCTCAGGATATCTCAAAGTACCTAACAGCCAGTGAAGCTGTTCTTGAAGTGTAGTCGCTGTTGCAGTGTAGGTAGTCAATTTGTGCACAGCAAGCTGCCACAAACAGTGAAGTGATAATGACCAGATAATCTGCTTTAGTAATGTTGGTTGAACGGTAAATGTTGGTCAGGACACCTGGGAGAGCTCCCATGCTCTTCTTCAAAATAATAGCTACAAAATCTTTTACATCCACACAAAGGGGCAGATTAGGCCTCGATTTGATGTCCTATACGTACAGCACCTCCAACAGTGCGGCACTCCTACAGTTCTGCAATGGGTGCATCAGCCTGGATTACGTGCTCAAATCTTTGGAGGGGGATGTGAATCCACAAACTGCTGATTCAGAGGTGAGAGTGTCACTGATTATCACCTAGGTTTGCCAACTGTGACTAAATGTATTCCCGGAAGTTTCATCACATGACTTGACCCTATACTCCAGCCATTAGTCGGCCAACACGTCCATCCTTGTGACATACTGCCTTCCAACTCCAATTGGAAAACAAAAAACCTCATTACCCAAATAGATGATGCTTGACTGTCAGCCAAACAGCCTTTCTTCATCCACCCTCCACCCCATCCCACCATTTTCAACATTTTTATTTTCTGGTAAAGAGAAATGTCCAAAGAAAATGACAGAAAAATTAATCTTTTTGAATAGCCCAATGAATTTTCTCCAGGGTTGCACACAGCAAAGCCTTGGAAGTTGAACTTCAATTCCTGGGGACTCCAGGGTAATCCTGGAGGGGTGGCAACCCTATGTCACCATGTATTAAGTGTATGTGGTACATTGAAAATCAGTTTTGTCTCCTCTTATAACACACGCTGAACAATTTTCATTCTGACAGGAAAGTAATAAATGATTAAAGAAATTGTGACAAAAATAAAAACAAAAAACTGCGGATGCTGGAAATCCAAAACACATACAGAATTACCTGGAAAAACTTAGCTTATCTGGCAGCATTGGCGGAGAAGAAAAGAGTTGACGTTTCGAGTCCTCATGACCCTTCAACAGAACTGAGTGAATATTAGGGGAGAATATGGGAGGTGGGTAAAAGGATCCGTTGAACGGGGAGGGGACTCCTGCCCAAAGAAGTGAGCACGGTGACGAAGAAGGCGGAAGAAGAGTTCAGCATCGGGCCGAGCCCAAAATTAATTGAGATGAGGGTGTAAGGGTATGAAACTAAGTCCTTTGCTGAGCACTGAACGTTCAGCGTCAGAGAGGGGAAGGTCAGGGGGTATAGTGAATACCCGGCCGGGGCTGAGATTGGAAGTTGGGGTGGGGACAGAGGGACAGGCAGGGGTGGAGGGTCCTAGATGGGTGTTGGTGTCGATGAGTTGTTGGAGCTTCCTTGGCTGCATTTCAATGAAAATAAGTTCCTTCATTTGGAAATATATTATCATAATTTGTGAGGGGTAGATTTATGAAATCATGTAGAGTTCCAGACTCTGAAGCGCATATCCCAATGATTTCCCTCTCTTAAAATAAATTCTTCAGGAGCATGCTGGGATTTTCGATTCACACTCCCATAGGGCCAGGCTCCAAGCTGAGAGTGTGAGTTTGTAAAGTTACCCACAATATTTATTGGTTTATCAGTTTATTGAAGCGTCTTTATATTTCTCCACTTACATGATGTTATTGACTCATTTAAGATAAAAAGATCAAACAGTATGGGGGTGAATTTCTGCCAGGATTTACCCCCATTTCTAGCTAGAAATTCCACAGAAGATGTAGGGTGGCTGAGTTGTGCTGTAAATGATAGAGTTCATCAGCAGACATTCTTGGGTGGAAACTTTAAGTTTATTTACGATATACTCAGCAGTAACTACATGTGTGCTTTCAACTCCAATTCTATCTCTACACTCACTGCTGAGGTAGCCCACACTATTAGTAACTACAGGTCATGTGATCTTACCTAACACGTATTATTCTTAAAGGTACATTACACACTAAATAAAACCATCATTACTACATTCCTCCCCCTTTAACTCGGCTATACATATTATATTTACAAGTATATGTTTTTCAAGACAACATAATATTCACCCTGGGGAAGGAATTTACAAGTTCAGTCTTTAGGCGGTTTCCTGGTACGTGTGGAACGTCACAGCTCCACAACCTCAGATTCTTTGTCAGGAACCTCCTTTTCCAGAGTTGCCTGAACATCAGGAGCTTCGGTGGGCACTTGCAGTTCTGTATCCTCAACTCTTACAGGAACATCAGACATGTTAGTCCTGGGTTGAGTATCCTCAACAAGAAACTCAGACCTGATCATGATCACCGATGGAACCAAATCTTGATGATTTGTCTTTCTCTTAAATGGTCCACGTGTTTACGGAAGATCTGGCCTTCCACCTTCACGTGGTAAGATAGAGGACCAGTCACTGCACTTATTTCACCAGGTAACCACTTTGGTCCTTCCCCAAAATTTTTCATGTATACCGGTTCTCCCATGGTAAATTTCCTCTTGCGACTATGCCGGTCGTGTCTAGTTTTCTGGCTTCCCTGACTCCTTTCCACCTTCCCCTCTAAATTCGGTATTATTAAGCTCAATCTCCTCCTGAAATGGCATTTCAACAATAACTCTGCAGGTATGATGCCTGTTGTTGTGTGAGGAGTAGTCCTGTAATGAAAAAGAAAGTGTGCTAGCTTTGGTTTCCAAGGAATTGCCAATAAATTTTTTCATGCCTGCCTTGAACTTTTGAACCATTCTTTTGGCCAGTCCGTTTGAGGAAGGGTGGTACAGTGCAGTTTTCACATGAGTGATACTGTTGAGGCTGATAAACCATTGAAACTCAGCACTCGTGAATGCCGTGCTGACATCGGAAACAACTACATCTGGTAGTCCCTGAATGGCAAAACTCTGAGGTAGTTTCTCAATTGTAGCATCTGACGTTGGTGACTTCACCTAATGTACATCCAACCATTTTGAATGGGCATCGACAATGAGCAGAAACATTGTTCCCAGGAAAGTTCCAACGTAGTCAATGTGTAATCACACCCAGGGTCTACCTGGCCACTCCCATGGGTGTAACGGAGCTGTCACTGGCAACTTTTGCAGTTGCTGACATTGCACACAGTGCTTTACTAAACTCTCTATTTCGCCATCCATCCCAGGACAGCATAGATAGCTGTGTGCTATGGTCTTCATTCAGGAAATTCCTGGATGGGCACTGTGTAGTTCAATTAAAAGTGGCTCCCTTCCCTTTGGAGGAACTATCACTCGTTCTCCCCACAATAAGATGCCATCCTGACTGGTTATTTCATGTCTTCTGTTGAAGTACGGTTTCATTTCATCAGATACAGGCTCCTGTGACCAACCATGTAGCACTTGTTCTCATGCTTGAGATAGGACTGGGTCCCAACTTGTCCAGTCTCTGATCTATCGAGCACATACCGGTGAGGAATCTAAGAACTTTAACAGTAAAACAAGTTTCTGTGGATTTGGGAAGTGCTCATCATTTTCTTCTAAAGGCAAATGATTAAGGGAATCGGCGTTTGCGATTTGATTTCCAGGCTTATGTATGAAGGTGTATGCATATGCTGCCAGAATTGAAGCCCTATTAGTATTTCTGTATCTCCTTTCTATGTGCCTCTTCTTTCTAGTGCAGACTTTAATCTCGGCTTTCTTTTTGACTTCATTGTTGGCCAGACTTCTCTCAGATGTGATCGCAACTTGTCTGAGATCAGTGGCTGAGTCTCCCAAAATTTCATCATCTGTCTGCTTCTTGGAAAGTTCTGTGACTTTTGCTTCCAAAGCCTCTTTGGCTTCATTTAACTGATTCTTCAGCTCTTCTGTCTCTTTTTTGTATTTGTTTGCTGCCTCCTGGAAAATTCTCTGCCAACTCATTCTCCAGTTTGTTCAGAGAGGTGCTGAATTCTTTCTGATTTTCTTCATACTTTTCCAGGGGTACAAACTTTGACCTGAGGGAATCTTGTAGTGTGTGATGGTCTTTCAGCAGGTTTTCTTTTTCCCTTTGAAGGTTACTCACCTCGTCTCGAACTCTGTCATCAAGCAGGATCTCTTTGAGTTCCTTCTGCTATTATTCCAGGTCTTGGCTTAAGACAGCCTGCATTTCTTCAGGTTGTTGAGTCCTTACACATTCCTTTTTCAAAACAAGAATGCTTCCAGCCAATCCAGGTTGATTTCCCTTAGCTAATTTTTCCCTAGAAGGCTTGGTCCTCTGCCTCCAAATACTAACACTGGTAGCTTTGCTGATTGGCTTCCATAATGGACAATTACGCTGCTTGTGCCTTTTACTTGAATGTCTTCACCTGCATATTCTTTTAGCTTGGCAGCTGTTTCTTCTAAACTTAAATTGATGTTCATCATTATTCAAATACCTGAAGGCATGCTCCTCAATTACTGTAGTGGAAGCTCCCATGTCCATTTACTTTCACTGTGACAAATATTGGTTCTTTTCAACTTTCAGATTAAACAACGAGTAACTGTCTGAATTTGTTGTTTTAGGCTCTTCTACATTGTAGATTTCATTGGGCTTCTTCTTTTGTTTACAAGCCTGCTTGAATCTTTCCTTGCATTGTCTCATCATATGTCCATTTCTGTGACAATAGTAGCATTCGATTTTTTTTAACAGCCAATTGCTAAAAGAGTGCTTCCTTCCACCTCCATTAATATTATTCTTTGATTTCGCTGCTAAGTTATTTTTCTTTATTCTTTGGCCAGCGGGGCTCTTTCCCGCGTCTTGGTAAAGTCTTGCTTTTTAGCCCCTCTTTTAGCTGAGGTTTCCCGCCCGATGTGAAGGACGGTGCCATTTTATGCATCCTGTAATAATTTTGAATCTCTTATTGTGCTTTCCATGGCCAGCACTATCTCTAGCACCTTCTTGAAATTAACTTCGGACAATAATCTTTTCTGAATAATGTCCTCTTTTACACCACACACTAAATGACCTCTGAGCATATTGTTCAGAGTCGTACCGAACTCACAATATTCTATTAGTTGCCTCAGATTTGCCATGCTGCATGCAATTGTCTCACCTGGGGCTCTGCTTCGCGAATTAAACCTGAACATCTGTATCACGACTGAGGGCTTTGGTTGAACGTGACCCTTCATGAGATCTACCGCCTCATTGAAATTCTTCAAATCTGGGGCACTGGGTGGCATCAAATTTCGAATCAAGCTGTAGGTTTTGCTCCCATAAGTACTCAAGAGGATCGCTCGTCTCTTCTGTTCCCCTTTAATCTTGTTTGCTTGAAAAAAGAATATGAGGCGTTCTATATACCAATCATCTGTGGCAGGTTCAAAATGATCAATTCTCCAGAATTGTGGCATTTTGAGAGAGGATTACTTCTTCAATTCTAATGGAGCTTGCTACATACAATCATTGGGCGAAGTACAGTGCTGATATCTTTTAAACTTGATTTCTTCTGTTCAATCCTGTTTTATCCTCAGTTTGTTGTAGGGTGATTGAATTGTGCTATTAACGATAGACTTGATCAGCAGACACTTCTTGGGTGGAAACTTTAAGTTTATTTACAATATACTTAGCAGCAACTACACGTGTGCTTTCAACTCCAACTCTATCTCTACACTGACTGCTGAGGGAGCCCATGCTACTCTCCTATTGGTTGCTACACATCATGTGATCTTACCTAACACGTATTATTCTTAAAGTTACATTATATGCTAAACAAAACCATAATTACTACAGAAGGTCAACTAAATTCCTCCAGACTAAAGTTTTGGTAGGAAATTGGGAATCTGATTCCAGAGGCTCCAGGCACTTATCAAAAGAATGAACCATGGAATTTTTAAAAATGTGTTACCAAATTCTGGGAGGGCTTGACACTTCATTTGTTTATTAACTTTAACATTCACATGCTGATTTTCAGAACCCTCCATGTAATCCCTGTAATCTCCAGCCCTGCAACCCTCCGGGGTATCTGCACAACTCTAATTCTGGCCCCTTGAGCACCCCGATTCCAATTACTCTATCACCGGTGCCTGCTTCAGCTGTCTGGGCCCTAAGCTCTGGAGTTCCTTCCCTAAACTCCCCTCCTCTTTACCTTTCTCTTCTCCTTTGAGATTTTCTGATTCTCAGATGAGATGTAAAACCAAGGCTCCACTGTCTGTTTGGGTGGGTGTAAAAGATCCCATGGCCACTATTTCGAAAAAGGGCAGGGTGAGTTCTCCCTGTTGTCCTGGCCAATATTTATCCCTTAATCAACATCACAAAAACAGGTTACCTGGTCATTATCATATTGCTGTTTGTGGGAGCTTGCTGTGAGAAAACTGATTGCTGCATTTCCTACACTATAAAAGTGACTACATCTCAAAGTCCTTCATTGACAATAAAGTGCTTTCAGAGGTCCGGTGATCATGAGAAATGCTATATAATTGCAAGTCTTTCTTTTATTTAAAAAACACCTCTCTGACCAAGCTTTTGGTCATGTGTTCAAGTACCTTAAACAAGGAAACCTTTATGCACTTCCATGCCTGTAAGGTAGGAATGGTGTACTGGTTTATAATTTTAATATAACTTTCATTCATCATCCCTTATTTTAATATCTCATCCACTACTTACCTGCTGAATTTCTTTGACTATTGTTGTCACCACATGATTCCACTTTTTTTTAAAACCCAATTTCTCAGTCAGGGCAGAATCGTTCCAGATTTGCACCAAGTGTGGTAGTGGGCAGGAAAAAGGACATTTTACCTGTCAGCTGCAATGGTGGGTTTTCGCGCTGAATTGTCACATTCCCGGTGCGTCCTGTTTCGTTAATAATGCATTCATGGAGAACAGCCGGATTTGCTGGTAGGCGGGCTCAGATTTGCATGTCTCACAGTGACCTTGGCACTTCCTCACTCCGGGCTCCATATTTAAAGATGCACCAGAGCGCATGTCTGCTTCAGTGAGATGAGGAGAAATTTCTTCACCCAGAGAGTGGTGAGCCTGTGGAATTCGTTACCGAAGAAAATAGTTGAGACTAAAGTATTGTATGCTTTCAAGAAGGAGTTAGATATAGCTTTTGGGGCGAAAGGGATCAAAGGGTATGGGGAGAAAGCGGGAACAGGCTATTGAGTTAGATGATCAGCCATGAACATAATGAATGTTAGAGCAGGCTCGAAGGGCTGAATGGCCTACTCCTGCTCTTAGTTTCTACGTTTCTATGTTTCATGGCCACAGACCAGGACTGCCGTAGGTGACAGGTGGCCCAGAAAGCAAAGAAGATGGCAGCCCCCAAATTTAGTGACGCCTCTCTGGGGCACCAGCTGGATGCAGTGGAAGGACACTGCGATGTTCTCTACTCCAGCTCGGGTCGCAGGAGGTCCACCAGAATTGCCAATCCATCTGGGAGGTATGACAGTGGCGATTAGCACCACCAGAGCACAGAGGAGGTCGGCCATCCAGTGCAGGAAGAGGACGAATGCTCTTATCTGTTCTGCCAGGGTAAGTCAACCACCTCATCACTCTCAACTCACACACTCTCAAACCCATCACACATCCACAGGGATTGCACACCTCAAGGGACAACACCACTAACTCTCACACACACCCTCATTTTTCCATCAGGCTCATATCCTCTGGGGCTCACACTCTCATCCCGTCCATGACTCCGCTCACCACATAAACATCCCACACAGTGCCATGTGTCCTGCTCACACTCTCTCCATCTGTTTTCATGCAGGAGAAGCCTGCTCCCATCAGCAGGGAGAGGTCCCACACCAGGGGGTGAAGTGACCCACATTAGGCCCATCGGTCACTTTGAGGAATGTGCCATCGCGCTGAGTGGTGAGGGCGTGGACTGTGTCTGCGGTGACGATGAGGTCAGTGGTGAACACATATGTGAGGATCCTGCACTACATTATCCCTCTCTTAACGCAACTGTGAGTGCTCTCTCTCCTGCTTGTGACTCTGCTGCCATACACTAATCATCTCTACTCTGGTTCACAGGGAGCTCTGCCAAGTGACCAACACCCTCAGCCAGCCAGTCCTTCAGCTCCATCCATGTCCTCACCTCCAAGCAAGAAGACACCTCCTCCATTGAAGAGCTGGAAATCAGCAGCCTGGAAGACCCGTCAAAACACTTATCTACCAGCGCAGAGACATGCACCACAGTGCAAGATCTAGAGCAAGCTCAGGTTAACAATCTAGTGGTCACTGTACGGACATATGTCCACAGCAGGAGGAGACAGTCGGAGGACTGCTGGGGAAAAGGCATCTGTAAGGTCCGAGTCTGATAAAGGATTCAGCCTTCCAACTCATCATGGAGAGTCAGCAGAAGGCAGGGGAACATCATTCAGAGCATTTGGAAGCCTTCAACAGAGTGGCACACGAGTTGGAGGAAATGGGGCACCTTGATGTCCTTTCAGGTGCTTCTTTCCCTCTAGTAGTCAGGTCTTGGGTACCCGAAAGGAGGAGGAGTGGCAGCTGGACAGCCCTGGGTCATCCACTCAGGAATCTCAGAGGCTGTCCTCTCCCTCCAAGTCCCCTTTGCCTGCGACCCCCTCAACCTCATCCTCTGTCACTGCAGAGGGAGCAGCTGGCCCACAGGAGGACAGCCAAAGCAAGCCGGGGCCCCCAAGGCCTCAGCTCTCTAGAGGACACGTGCCAAAGTTATCAGAGGCAACAGGGCCAATCATTGCACAGGCTGTCTCCACCCCTGCTGCAGATGTCAGGGCAGCACCTAGAAGAAGTGGCAGGCCTAGAAAAATTAAGAAATTCTGATCACAAGTGCTTGCATGGGTGAACAGATTTTGTCACTTTATTAATCTTTATAATCTGAAAATAAGTTCACTTATTACTCATCACTAAGTAACGTGTAATGTTGTCTTTCAGCTCTATTTGAGACCTACCATTCACCACCCCCACCCCCCCCCCCCACCAACCCCCACCCCCACTAGCAGTTCAGTTGCAGGCATCCGGACCACGAGTGATTCTGGAGAGAGAAGTGTGCATGTGGCAGGGCCTGTTGGAGCCTCGTGTAAGCACTCTCTCCCATGCAGAGCCTTCCTCAATCACACTATCAATGTCCCGGGCATTTCCATTATGCCCTCCTCCCTGTATTCCCTCCTCCCAACCTCAACCCCCCCACCCCGACGCCTTCATCATCTACCCTCCCGACCTCACCCACCCCAACATCGTCGTTCCCTCCACCCACTCCCCCCAATCTCACCCTCCCCAGTGCACCTTCCTCTCCCAGTCAAACCTAGACCTTCCTTTCCCACACCACCCCGCACCCCCCTCCCCCAAAGGTACACAACCCTCTCCCACTCACAGCTGGATCTTCCTCTCCCCCCATTTTCAGTTCTCCTTCTGAGCTGACCTGCATCTCTGCCCACTCACTGAATGCACTCCCATGCAGCAGCTGTGCCCGTCTAACACGAGGCTCTGCTCACTTTCCATTTTGACTACGATGGTTGTAGTCAGAATTTTGTTCAGCTCCCCCGTCCTTTGCCCTCCCCCAGTCACCCATGACTCTTCCACCATCACTGTTGACCACCTCACATCAGTTTCCATGTCCTCACCGTCACTACCAACCCAAACCCTTTTTTCTCCTGGACGTCCAGGTGAACATGCACATTCTCTGCCTTTCTGAGAATCCCACCCCCATTCACATTGCCCTCCTCCTTCCCACCCCCAGATTCCGTGTCTGCCTCCGAGTCCCCACCAACCACCTCGCCGTCCCTTCTACCGCTACTGATGCACCTTCACCTTCCCACCCTTTTGGCTCCCTCTGCCCCCCCTTTACATTCTCACCATTCCCTCCTACCACGCCCACCCTAATCTTGCTCCCCAGGAGGCAGTCATTGACTCCACAGACCCCTCCCTTGCATGTTAACCTGGACATCTACCACCCTTGCTCCCTCCTCCATCCTTACTCCCTCCTTCACCCCTTACTTCCTCCTCCACCTGGAATCCTTCCTCCCTCTGAACTCCTTCCCCCCCAAAAACTTCTCCTCTTACACCTACCTCCCCACTTGCTGCATTCTCTCCATTATGCCCTCCTCCCTGTATTCCCTCCTCCCAACCTCAACCCCCCCCCCCCACCCCGACGCCTTCATCATCCACCCTCCTGACCTCACCCACCCCAAAATCGTCGATCCCTCCACCCACTCCCCCCAATCTCACCCTCCCCAGTACACCTTCCTCTCCCAGTCAAACCTAGACCTTCCTTTCCCACACCACCCCGCACCCCTCTCCCCCAAAGGTACACAACCCTCTCCCACTCACAGCTGGATCTTCCTCTCCCCCCGCCCACCTCACCGATCATCTCTACTAGCCCATGGCCAAGACCGTGATGTTCCAAAGCAGATCCGAGACATCAACAGAGACCTCCCACCTTCTGTAAGCTGCTTTGCAGCGGAGCCATGTCCATGAGAATCCACCCAGTGCAAAGCGTGTGTTCCTTGAGGGTCCGGTAGCTGTAGGGTTCCAGCATCTTCTTCCCCTTGGATGACCGCGACCTGAGAAAGGCCCTAAAGGTAAGTGCTGACTTCTGCATGTCACACTTGTCCAGTCGTGTTCTGGTCGGGATTGTTTGTCCGCCGGTGTAACGGTAAATCTGGCGTGGGGGCGGGGGGTGGGGGGACAATTCCCGTTAGGCCTTACGTTGCACCCCATGAGCGAGATGCAAAGCAGGTTCATGGCGGCCTCCAGTGGGACCGGCATTCCACTATGGCGGGCACCATTGGATGATCCCGCTGTGCCGGCGCGAAACTATTTTTTGGCCTTCTCACCATATTTCCCCCCCACCCCCACCCCCACCCCACTCCCACCATGACACCTGTGCCATGGGGGCCAGTAAATTCCTGCCTCAGTTTTTGGGCTGCGAACCTCTTACCACGATTATTATGCAGTTCGGTGCCAAATGATATTTGATAATGCTCCTGTGAAGCACCTGGGTGTGACCAAGGTGATCTATTGATCCACTTTGTTCGTGTCGTTGCAAAGAAACTCTAAGCTAGAATGAGTCCTGTTTGTGAGAAGGCAGATATGTGATGAAGGCAATGCCTCCTCCTTTGTGCTAAGGTGGGTGGATGTGTGTCGGTGCCCCCTGGGGACCAGAAGTCAGGATTTTAAAATCCTCCTCCGTTTCCAACAGATTGTCTGCATGAAAATATTGAGGGGTAAAACAAAAATAAAAGCTACTTTTATTCCCAAAAAGAATGACACATGTTGTAGCAATGTGCCACCAGGACTGTGCAGAAGAATAAGCTACCTGCTTGCTCCGTGTTATTTTTGAACAGTGCCACTAGTTTCCTTGTGTGGTTTAGTAGTCACCATATTCTGTCTTTCCATAGAATCATAGAACCATAGAAAAGCTACGGCACAGAAAGAGGCCATTCAGCCCATTGTATCTGTGCCGGCCAAATAAAAGGAGAAAAAGAAACTAGCCGCTCATTTTTGATCCCACTTTCCAGCAACTGACCTGTAGCCTTGCTGGTTACAGCACTTCAGATGCAGATCCAGGTACCTTTTTAAATGAATTGAGCATTTCAGCCTCAACCACTAACTTAGGCAGTGAATTCCAGACTCCCACCACCCTCTGGGTGAAAAAGTTTATCCTCATGTCCCCTCTAATCCTTCTACCGATCACCTTAAATCTTTGCCCTCCCGTAACTGACCCCTCAGCTAGGGGAAACTGGTCTTTCCTGTCTACCCTATCCAAGTCCCTCATAATTGTGTACACCTCGATTAGGTCACTGCCCCCTCCTCTGTTCTAAGGAAAAAACCCCAGCCTATCCAATCTCTCCTCAAAGCTGCAATTTTCAAGCCCTGGCAACATTTTTGTAAATCTTTCTCTGTACTCACTCCAGAGTAATTATGTCCTTCCTGTAATGTGGCAACTAGAGCTGTACACAAAATTCCAGCTGTGGCCGAACCAGTGTTTTATACAGTCCTAGCATTACATCCCTGCTTTTCTATTCAACTCCTTGTCCAATAAAGGAAAGCATTCCATATGTTTTCTTTACCACCTTATCCACCTGTCCTGCCACCTTCAGGGACAGGTGGACATGCACTCCAAGGTCTCTCACTTCCCCAACCCCTCTCAATATCCTCCTGTTTATTCAGTATTACCTTGCTTTGTTTGCCCTTCCCAAATGCAATTTGTTGTAACCCAACAAGGAGGAATATATCCCCATTCAATTAAAATCAGTGCTATCAGCAAATAAACGCTTCAGTCTTTTTGGCAAAACTAGTAATCAATGAAATGTTGGCTCCATTCTTTATACGACGGTGTGGAGAGAGTGAGGGATTTTTAAAAATTCATTTATTGGATGTGGCCTTCGCCAGCATTTATTGCCCATCCCTAATTGCCCTTGAGAAGGTAGTGATGAGCTGCCTTTGTGAACCACGGCAGTTGACCTGGTATAGGTACACCCACAATGCTGTTAGGGAGGGAGTTCCAGTATTTTGACCCAGCGACAGTGAAGGAACGGTGATATATTTCCAAGTTAGGATAGTGAGTTGCTTAGAGGGGAACTTCCAGGTTGTGGTGTTCCCATGTGTCTGCTGCCCTTGTCCTTCTAGATGGTATTGGCCTTGGATTTGGAAAGTGCTGTCTAAGGAGTCTTGGTGAGTTTCTGCAGTACATCCTGTAGATTGTACACACTGCTGCCACTGTGCGTCGGTATTGGAGGGAGTATATGTTTCTTGATGTGGTGCCAGTCAAGTGGGCTGCTTTGTCCTAGATGTTGTCAAGCTTCTTCAGTGTTGTTGGAGCAGCACTCATCCAGGCAAGTGGGGAGTATTCCATCACACTCCTGACTTGTGCCTTGTAGATGGTGGAAAGGCTTTGGGGTAGTCAGGAGGTGAGTTACTTGCTGCAGGATTCCTAGTCTTTGACTTGGTCTTGTGGCCACAGTATTTATTTGGCTAGTTCAGTTTCTGGTCAATGGTATCCCCCAGGATTGTTGATAGTGGGGGATTCAGTGATGGTAATACCATTGAATGTCAAGGGGTGATGGTTAGATTCTCTTTTGTTGGAGATGGTCTTTGCCTGGCACTTGTATAGTGAGAATGTTACTTGCCACTTGTCAGCCTAAGCCTGGATATTGTCCAGGTCTTGCTGCATTTGGATCTGGACTGCTTCAGTATCTGAGGGGTCCTGAATGGTGCTGAACATTGTGCAATCATCAGTGAACATCCCAACCTCTGAACTAAACCTCTCAACAATAAAACTCCTTTCATAGTACCAATTTTATTAGTAATATAAACATATTGCTTGATAGTTGCTAGATAGGCATCAGTTTTCACCCCGCTTCTTGAATGGTGTATTCAAAAAATGCAAATGCACTCTACCTCTCTGTTTACAACTCAAAACTATTACATATCAAAGCACCCAGACTAGTTGATTTTAATCCAATTAAGATACACCCACAGACTAAACCTCTATGTTAAAAGAAAAATATTTTCCAAAATATTATATACGTTAATAGCTTCATGACAGCCGCCTAAAACCAATGAGCTGGTTATTTATCTCATTTCTGTTGCTGGGAGCTTGTGGTGTGCAAAATTGGCTGCTGTGTTTCCTACATTGCGACTTTGTCAGCCGTAAAGCAATTTGGGTGTCCTGAGGTTGTGAAAGGCAGTATATAAATCATATTATTTCTTTGATGTTAGGTTTGGGATGTGTTTTGGTTTGAAGTTTGTGCTATGGCTGCTCTGTTAGATTGTCACTTAGCCCAGTCTGGGTTTAACATGAGGTTCCTAGTTTTCCTGACCAGCAGACACTGGAACGTGTACACAGCTGCTGTGCAGTCTGAACATGGGGAGACGAACATGACAGCAAACTGAACAGAGCAGTAGCACAGGCACCTCCTCACCATATTGTCATAGATATTGTCATTTCATAGTTCTACCTGCCAACGTCCCAGATCCAGAAACAATGAGGAATGGAATAGCTTTGGGAGAAGCACTGACAAGAGAACATTTCATATTTATAAATGCACTTCAGCCAAACCACTAAATTAATGTGTAACCACATCATATCCACACTTGACAATGCACTACCCTTTATCTACGGTCCTGTCACTAACTCAGGCTCCGACTCCATACCTCTCTTTAGCAAAGATCTGAGGCTGAACCAGACACTTCGCAATTTTGGTGTCATATTTGATGCTGAGTTGAGCTTCCGACCATATAACCTGTGAAGCACCTTGGGAAGGTTTGCTATGCTAAAGGGATTATTGAAATACATTAAGGACAGAAAATGCTGGATGTACTCAGCAGGTTGGACAGAGTAACAGACAAGATTTTAACTCACTCAAAACTCACCCACTTGCACTGATTTAAAATCAGATCCAATGTTTCAGGACAATGACCTTTCATCAGCGTTCTGATGAAAAGTCATCATCCTGAAATGTTGGGTCTAACTCAGGTGGAGGGAACACAAAGTTGGGACCATATACAGGTCCCAAGTCCATACTTGTTGTTAAGGTGCCCGATAGCATACCTTTAAGTGAGGCTTGTAATTGGCTGCCTGTTTACCACGTAATTAAGGATGGTGGGTGAGTTCTGGAGTCAGGGGGCCCAATGAGATGGTCTGCGGCTCTCTAATGCCTGCACGCCACTGGGAGAGGTAGGTGCTGCTGAGACAGAGGGGCAAGCATAAGGGCACCTCAAAATGGAGGCTGTCCCAGAAACCTTCTAAAGATGTAAAATTAAGATTGCCCATGGTGGTTACGGCCATCAGTGTGATGGGGAAACCATGGTTTGATTGCGCCTGTGGCCTTTTCACTCCTGTAGCTCATTCATAGGGCCAGTGAGTGGAGGCATTGATTGCCCTTCAGTCTGCTTTCGGGAGGCAGTCTTGAAGGAGCTATCTGGCTTTGGACGGCATGGGACAGTCTGAAGCTGAGAAAATGCCTTTGGCATCTGAAAATGGATCCTAAATGGGGCCTTAATTAGTCTAATTGGCTGCCTGCCTCTGTGAAGCAGGGTGCCAATTCCCATGATAGCCCACCCTGGGAGATCCCCCTTGAGGTGACACAGCATCCGGACCATTCCAACGGGGCTTTCCACTTATTCCCCGGCTCTCCCACCTCCAAACCCGCCTCCATGGGTCCAGGAAAATTCCGTTAGGGGAGGAAATCTGCCATTCTTAGCCGGTCTGGCTTGTATGTAAACCAGTTTCACACTAACATGATTGACTTCACTGTCTTCTCAAGTGTCTAAGCATTTCATTCAGTCAGGATGGGCAGTAAATGTTAGTTTTATCAGTGACCCTGCACCCCAAGAATGAATTTAAAGAAAAGTCACTGTTAAATCTACCTAAAGGTGTAACAACTTTTCTCTGGTGTACAGCAACATGCAACTATTGATGTTAACTCTGCAAGTTATATGTCACTACCATGAACTGGAAGATTAAGGGATGACTTGGCTGAAGTTTTCAATGTATTAAGGGGAAAAGGTGGAGTAAAATCTAGTGAGAAGCATTTTTCATTGGTTGGGGAGTTTAGATTTTTTTTCTTTATTCTTTCATGTGATGTGGCTGCCATTTGTTCCCCATCCCTAATTGCCCTTGAACTGAATGGCTAACTAGGCCATGTCAGAGGGCAGTTAAGAGTCAACCACATTGCTATGGGTCTGGAGTCACATATAGGTCCAGGTGAGGATGGCAGATTCCCTTCCCTAATGGGACATTAGTGAACCAGATGGGTTTTTATGACAATTAATGATAGTTTCATGGTCACCCTGGTCACTAGCTTTATATTCCAGATTTATGAATGGAATTTAAATTCCACCAGCTGCCATAGTGGGATTTGAACCCATGTCCCCAGAGCATTAGCTTGGGTAGTAGGTGTTTGGAACACTCTTCTGCAAACAGCAATTGATGCAAAATCAATTGTTAATATAAAATCTGAGACTGATAGCTTTCTCGTTAGCCGAAAGGATTAAGGGATTTGGCACAAAGGTGGGGTTGAGCAACAAATGGATGTACCTATACCACATGGGCTGCAACGGTTCAAGAACATCAGCTCATCACCACTTTCTCAAGGGCAACTAAGGATGGGCATTAAATGTGGCCGGCGAAGCCCACATCCCGTGAACGATTATAAAAAAAAAAGCCCATGATCTCATTGGATAGCACAGAAAGGTCGAGGGGCTAAATGGCCTCCTCCTGTGTCTATGCTCCTATCCTATAACCTCTCTAATCTGATGGCAGATGAAATGCCGTGCAGAATAATTAAGTTAAGGTAACAACCCTCTTTTAATGACAAATAAGTGGTTTGAGATTCTTTGAACTCATGATGCAAAATACAGCGAACATAGTTTCCTAATTACATCAGGATTATGTCACTTCACTCTGAAAATTAAAGTCCAGCTCTTGGCACTGTTTTTTATTCATAATATGATGATCTTTGATCTGGAAGCAGAGCGGTAAGGAAATTTGTAATTTCTTTAAAATGCCTGTGGAATCCGTAATTATTCTTAAGAATGCTTGAAATGGACTTTTAAGTGATTGCATCAATTGTAAAGGAATCAGTTGCAATTTTCTTTGATAATAAGAAGCACCGGTCCATGTGACCTGACAACCCTTGACCTGAAAGCAATACCCACAGGAAGGAAGTTAAGATGAGAACACACGTAACCAGAGAAGACAGATTAAGTATTGCTCTAAAGAAGGAGCTCTTGGTGGTACTGTGTGAGCTGGCTAAAAAGGTCTAAAATATGAAAATTTGGGTAAGTAGATCAGACACACTAAAGAGCTGGGTTTTATTTTCCAAAAGTAGTTAAATTGTGAACCAGGTTCTTATTGATTGTTTGATTGCAAAGAAACTCTGGAAAGCTACACCGTCAGGATGGCCATGCCTGAGCAAGAGGGGATTCGTATAAGTGTGCCTTGCTGATGATAATTGTACCCGTGAAACTCGAAGAGTTGTTGTCAAATAGGACATCTGACCTACTCTGTGTGATTAAAGAACACCATATTGTGGAATTATTCAGAACCTTACACACAAGTGAGATGCTTGTGGTTGCATAAGACATATTTTTGTTGTATCGACTATTTAACGTGAAATTTACCTTTTTAGCTGAAGTATAACTTGCCTATTTAATTCACGTTTAATTTGGGTTCATTCTGATTCATGTTAAAGTAAAAGTTCACAAAGTGATATTCTGTTGGCAATTTCTCCTTTTAGTCATAGAGTCATACAGCACAGAAACAGGCCCTTTGGCCCATCGTGTCTGTGCCAGCCATCAAGCACCTATTTATTCTAATCCCATTTTCCAGCACTTGGCCTGTAGCCCTGTATGCAATGGGTCATTCGGTTATTTTTGTTTATAGTTCCCACATGGGGATTGTAACAGTATGCCAGCCTGGTTTCAGTGATTTTTTTTTTGCGTATTATATTAATGACTGTCCTGTATTCTCATGACCAAAACTACAACATAGACTCCCAATAATAGCAAGATTATTCCAGCAAGATATAGTGAGTACAAATTATTCGCGTATAACCAATCCTATTCTCGCATGGCAATGCGGTGTCTTATTGTATCATATTGTGTTTGCTGTCCCCATCTGTCAGCAGAAGCTTCACTGGAGACATCAGCCTCCAGGACGTACAGGATAATCAGATCCCTAATTAACCATGGAGAAATATGGCTCTGAGACAAGGCACGATGGATTTTTGCATGATGTAAATGTCATAAGAACATATGGAGCAGGGGGAGACAAAAGGCCTGCTGCACTATTCAACAAGATCACGTCTGGTCTTCTGCAGCAACTCCAATTTCCCAGCCTATCTTCAGATTCCCTGTTAGTGCCCAAAAATATGTCAGTCTTGCTCTTGGAAATGCTCAACAACTGAGCATCTGCTGCAGTCTGGGGGAGAGAATTCCAAAGATGCTCTACGCCGAGACTATACCCTTAGTTCTAGACTCTCCTGCTCTGTCAGCTTCTTGAAGACTTTTATGCATTTCAATGAGATCACACCTCATTCTTCTAAACCCCAGAGGAGATAGGCCCATTCTACTTAATCCTTCCTCGCAGGGCGATCTACTGATACCAGGAATCGGTCTAGAGTCATAGCATTTTCCTGGGTACCTGCCACTCACGTGCAGGGCAAGGTAATTGACATTGTCTGCCAGCTGGACATCATGAGAATGAAGTTTTCTTCCGACATTGGGTGGGAAGTTATATAGATCTTTTGAGTGTGTTCTGTCAATTGCCCTCTAGCACTTGTGGGCACCCTGCCAGTCTGTAGAACGGGGTGGCTCTCTTTGTTTGCTTCTATTGGGAATGAATAGATGGTGGCATGGTGATAATGTCACTGAACTAGAAATCCAGAGACCCAGGCTAATGTTCTGTTACCATGGCAGCTAAATTCAATCAATAAAATCTGGAATTGAAAGCTGGCCTCAGTAATGGTGACCGTGAAACTGTCACCCATTGTCATAAAAACCTATCTGGCTCACTAATGCCCTTTAGGGAAAATAATCTGCTGTCCTTACCCGGTCTGGCCCACATGTGACAATAGACCCACAGCAATGTGATTGACTCTTAACTGCCCTCTGAAATGGCCTAAGTTCAAAAAGCCACTCAGTTCAAGGGAAATTAAGGATGGGCAACAAATGCTGGCCTTGCCAGTGATGCCCACATCCCATGAAAGAATAAAACAGTAGATTATGCAGCTATCATGAAGAATGCATGTGTGTCACATTAGCCAGCCACATGCTTACCACTACAATCACAACAAGAAATGTGTGTTTTTATTTTTATTCCTCCATGAGATGTGGGTATCGCTAGCAAGGCCAGCATTTGTTGCCCATCCCTAATTGCTCTTGAACTGAGTGGCTTGCTGGGTCATTTCAGAGAGCAGTCAAGAGTCAACAACATTGCTGTGGGTCCAGAGCCACATGTAGGCCAAGCCAGGTAAGGATGGCAGATTTCCTTCCCTAAAGGAGATTTGTGATCCAGACGAGTTTTACAACAATCAGTGATAGCTTCATCCACCATTACTAGCTTCCAGATTTAGTAATTGGATTCAATCCACCAGCTGCTGTGGGGAGATTTGAACCCATGTCTCCAGAGCTTTAGCCTGGGCCTCTGGATGACTAGTCTAATGATATTGCGACTACACCATCCCCTCCCCAAAGAGTGGTAGGAGGCAATGGGTGAAGGGATCTGTGCTACCCACCCAGTACCTACAGTGAGAGACCCAAACCATTTGCATAGCCAGACCTTTTCTAAAGATGGCAGGACACATTGAGAAAGTGGTCAGCTAAACATATTGGATCTTGAGCATCCTAAATCGAGGCATTGAGTACAAAAGCAGGGAAGTTATGCTGAACCTTGATAAGGCTTTAGTTAGGCCCCAATTAGAGTATTGTGTCCAGTTCTGCTCACCACACTTCAGGAAGGATGTGACGGGCCTTGAGAAGGTTCCAAGGATGGAGGGGTTTCAGTTACAAGATTAAGCTGGAAAGGCTGCGGTTGTCCTCCTTGGAGCAAAGGAAATTGAAGGGAGATTCGATTGAGGTGTACGAGATTATGACAAGTTTAGATAAGGCAGACAAGGAAAAATTGTTCCAATTAGCTGGTTGTACAATGACCAGGGGGACACAGATTTAAGATTTTGGGCAGAGGTGCAGGGGAAATGTGAGAAAGAGCTTTTTTAACACAGTGAGTGGTAATGACCCACATATTCCTGCCCAATCCAGCAGTGCTGCCCACGAGGGTGGCGGAAGTAGAGATAATCCATGATTTCAAATGGAAATTGGATGGGCACTTGAAGGAAATAAACTTGCAGCGATAAAGTCGGGGAGTGGGACCGACTGGATTGCTCTGTGGGGGGCCATCTTGAACTTGATGGGCTGAATGGCTCTCTTCTGTGCCGTAAATGACTCTATGGCCAAAATCATCTGCTCCCATTTGCAGCGGGTGTCATGGTGGGCATGAGTGGACAATATGACAAGGCAACATAGACTGAAGGAAGTATACAAGCACATGCCAGGGAAGGGGGTGAGAGAACTGGCCACGCACTTGGAAGAGCTTGTCAAAAGTGTGCATTCTTCCACAGCTGAGACCGTTCAGCTGCAGCTCCATTGACATGCTTGGAGTCAGGCCTTCGAAGCATTTCTGCCCAATCAAGAAACGCAAAAGTATGAAAGTGCCAGCAAATTCGCCAGAACTTTTCACCCCCCGGGTGCAGATTGCAAATTAATGTGCATTTTAGGGGGCAGCAGAACAATTGGCCGAATGGTCAAGTTGAACAATCCCTTTGTGAAAGGTGACCATGGAGCAGTCACTGCTGGAGGTGCTCACAGCCCCTTGCAATGTCTTTATTAAGGTTTGGGCCAGTATCCCTCATGGTTCAAGCTAACAGTGCAGACTTACAGTACGGGTTAGGAGAATACCTGTGCCTGAGCTGAGAGCACGGCGTGCAGTCCAATGGCTGAAACTGCCGCCAATCGGTCAAATGGAGTGGGGCGGAGGTGGCTGGGGTTTCGGACAGCACTACACACTGGCCATCCAAGTGGGGGCCAGCACTCTCTGGCATGCATGAAGGGGCCTTCAGACTTAACCAAGAGAGGACTTTAGGACTCATACGCTAGCTCACATGTCTCTCACTTTGATCCTGCAGCAGGAGAACATCAGGATCATGGAGCCCAGTGATTTAACGGTTTGCCTCATGGCTTACAGGGGGCAGTGAAGAAGAAGAAGAGAGCGGCAGAAGCACTTGGCTCAGCAAAGGGAGGAGGGTGCGGCAAGGCCTCCTGCTCAAACAGCTGATGATCCACAGAGAGCCGTCACTCGTAGGCACCTTGCGAGACCCAGGATCTATAGACGGCACTTATTATTCCTGCAGATGACTGAGAACTAGTGTTGCTGAAGACTGCACATGTCTAGGGAACCGGTCAGTCACACATGCCAGCTACTGCAGGATTTGGCGCCATGGGGATGTGGAGGGCACCTGCTTCCAGTGGCCATGAAAGTGATCACAGCACTCAATTTTAATGCCAGTGGCTCCTTCCAGAGCTCCACAGGTGACCTGTGTGGGATCTTGCAAGCCTCCACGTACAAGTGTATCCAAGAGGTCATGGACACCATCTTCGTGAAGGCTGAGAACTTCACGCCAACTGTGACAACTGTCCACTACATTCTGGCAGCAATGACAAGCACCATCGAGATGCAGGTATCACTAATGTGTCCAGTGAGTGTGAAGCTGGACAATTACTTCGCTCTGAAGGTTACACACTGCACAGGGAAGGGGCCCTGGACTGAGACACCTGTCTTCATCTTGTGCAGGAACCAAGGTTTCACATCTGAGAGACACAAACACTGCTCCGCCTAACAAGGAGCCATAGGCAAGGAGACATTCTTGGGAGTTTATTTACAAAAGTGAACATTTTGTAGAAGTGATTAACACCTGTGCCCATGGGGCGCAACTATATCTGGTTGACCTTCATAACCCTGCCACTATATCTTGGTGCTCCCCTGACATCCACAGTGGAGGTGAAGGCAGTCTGCTGACTGCTACGCCCCATCTACAATGACTTTGGCAGGTGTTCCCTAGAGGGTTTCGAGCTGCTGGTCCTCCTCCCTATGGGTGCCCAACAGCCCCTGGCTGACTCCTTGAGAAGAAGGGGAAGCTGTGAGATTGAACTGCCCCACACCCCTCTCATGTTTACACTGTTGGAAGCCAACTATGGCATCAGCGATGGTCCTGCACTGCTGTGTGGGCTTGATCCAATGTCCTGGACCAAGGATCCCATAGCAGCCACCATCCTGCCAGTGTTGACCTCTGTGTGTCAGCATGCCAGTGCTATCACCTCGGACTGAAGGTATACGGATTCCTCTGTCATACTTTGCAATCTGAGGAGTGCAGCAGACATCCCTTCCTGATGTCCCAATGATTGTCTTTACAGCTCCACCAACAGATTGAGGACCAAATCCAGAGGCTCATCATCTGAATCTGACTCAGCAGATTCCTTGACTCCAGCAGGCTCCTGAGTGCCGGTGACCAAGGCTGTCCCTGCCTCTGCCTGCTGTGGAACAGATTGTGTGCTGTGCTCACCAGATTGTAATCCTGAGCTGCTCTACATCTAGACCTCACCGAGGAGTGTGTCACTGCTCTGGTGGAGGGTGTGGGTGAGTGCTGTGATGGGACTTCAATGGTGCTGCCCTCAGGATCCTCATCTGAGATGCTCTCAGTGCTGGGTTCGGGCTTAAGGTTGCCTCACTGTGACATGTCAGATGTGCCTAGGGGAGAAAGTGAAGATTATTTGTACTTTGTAGCCATATTACAAACAGAACAGTGGACACAGAATAGTATTAAGAGAGGGATCATGTGGTGCAGGAGCCTCCTATGTATGCTAGCCACGGACCTCACTGTCGCCGCAGGAACAGTCCACGTCCTCTCTGGCCAACTCCAACGCCTGACTCTCAAACAGACTTAAGACCTTGAGACCTTGATGTCCAGCATTCCACCCTCAGTCTAGGACCTTTCCCAGTGATTGTGCGTGATCTTGTCCTGCATGAAGACAGGTGGAAAGAGTGTGAGCAAGGTGCATGCCAGGCCAAATGAGAAGGATGCCAGGCATGTGTGTGTGTTGAATGGAGCCATGGATGGGATGGGGAGGCTATCTCCAGAAGAGATGAGGCCAGGTGGAGATGTGAGGGTGTATGTGTGACAGAGAGTGAGTGGTGATGTTCCATGAGCTGGCAGTGAGTGAGATGCCAGTGAACGTGTGATGGGCCTGTGAGTGTGATGAGATTGTTGCTTTACCCTGGCCACATGGGTGAGATCATTCATGCTTTTTCTGCACTGGATGGCTGACCTCAGGCACACAGCATTGGCACTGACACCCTCTCTACTGCTTCCCAAGCTGGAGTGGTGAGATTGATGAGCCTCCTGTGGCCAGAACGGGGGTAGAGGACATCGCTGCGGGCCTCCACGATGTCCAAAAGGCATTCCAGGGATGCGTCACTGAATTGGGGGAGGGGAGGTGGGGGCTGCATTCTTCTTGGCTTTTGGGGTCATGTCCTCACTGGAGCAGTCCTGGGCTGCAAGTGTTGAGAAGTGTGCACACGGCTGCAGTTTAGATATGACGCCCGGAGTGAGGAAGCAGTGGGTAGCAGCATGGCGGACAAATCGGATGACGGCCAGCAGCGATCCAGAGTGTTTGTCATGACTGCATAATTTATGAGGCGGAAAGGGGATGATACAGTGATATGATGAAAATCCGCCATTGTGGCCTATGGGTGAAATGTCAAATTTCACACCCACTACCGCACTTAGTACAAATCTGGAATGATTCCACCATATGACTCAAGAAATGTTTTGGATGAGTGTATATGGGGGGGCTCAGCATTGTGGATGGGGGTGTGGAATCCAGCAGCTGCTCCATGAAGCAGAATCAGATTTCAGGCCATTGAGAGGAAGAGGCTAATCAGGGGTGAGTGGGAAGCAACAACTGAGCAGCCAGCAGCCAAAGAGCATCTTCGTCAAATCCCAAAGAAACATCACAAGAACTAGGAGCCAGTGTAGGCCATCCAGCCCCTCAAACCTTTCCGATATTCAATAGGATCTGGTGGCTTCAACCATGACCCTTGTCAATCAAACATTTGTCTAACTCACTGAGGAAGTGACTAGTTTCTCAGAAGCAGTCCCTTTTAATGTTTTTTTAATATATTCTTTCATGCAATGTGCAAGACCAGCAATAGTTGCCTATTAATTGAATGGCTTACCAGGCTGTTAAGAGGATCTGGAGTCATATGTAGGCTAGGCCAAGTAAGGAAGGCAGATTTTCCTTCCCTAAAGAGCCAGTTGGATTTTAACAACAATCAATGATAGTTTCATTGGTCACTATGACAGAGACCAGCTTTATAATTCCCAGATTTTATTAAGTGAATGTAAATTCCACCAGTTACCATGGTAGGATTTGAACACCAATCCCCAGTGCATTAGCCTGGGCATCTGGATTACTGGTCCAGCAACATTACCACTATACCGCTATACCACCATTTCCCTATGTGTTTGTTGAAATTTTGGTACCAATGCGGGGAAGTGAACAGCACAACTTCAGACATGCTTTAGCTGCCCATTCAATACCCATTCAAAAAACCAAGTTGGGCAGGTCTCAAAGGCCCATAAGCAGGACATTTCCATTATTTTTAAAATTTTAATTGCCTGTTGTTTTTAAGAACAGGGCAGTTCTGGCTGATGCTGTCGGGCCAATAGGTAACTCTCAACCAACATCATGTAAACAGATTACTTGGCCATTGTCATATTTGTGGGATCTTGCTGTGCACAAATTGACTCCCGCATTTCCTACATCATAACAGCAGCTACATCTCAAAAGTATTTCATTGGCTGCAAAGCACCTTGGGGCATCCTGAGATCAAGCAAGGCGTGCAGGGATGCAAGTCTCTCTTGTTTACCTTTATGAAGTCCAGGGTGAGTGTGACGTATGTGTTCCCAAAGGTTTCGGCTCACCCTGTTCAATTATGGTACAGGTTTCAGCAGCCACGGGTCTATTTACATGGTTAATCCTTGGTAAAAATCACTTTTCCAGAGCCGAGGTACAGGCTTGGGGCTTTTTTCTCTAGAAGAGAGAAGGCTGCGGGGTTGAACTGATAGAGGTCTTTAAAGTTATGGAGGGGTTTGATAGGATCAATGTAGAGATGGTGTTTCCATTCGTAGAGTTGGTGGGGGGGGGGGGGGGGCGTAGGGCGTGGGGAGGGACCAAAGCTGAGGTTCATAACGATAAAATAGCTTTTCATAAATCCAATAAGGAATTCAGGAAAAAGGTCTTTATTTTGAGAGTGGTGAGAATATGGAACCCATTAGCACAGGGAATAGCTGTCATAAATAGCATAGATACATTTAAGGGGAACTGGATAAATACATGAGGGAGAAAGGAATAGAAGTTTTGTTGATACAGTGAGATGAAGTAGAGTAAAAGGAGCCTCATGTGGAGCATAAATACGAGCAAAGACCTGTTGAGTCGAATGATCTGATTCTGTGCTGTAAATTCTATGTAAAAAAAACACTTGAGTAACAAATACTAACATTTTATCAACATTTGGCTTGAAGTATCCCTAACTGACATTTCATTTAGCACTATCTATCCGATTGTCTTAACCTCACAGTGAAGAGCTGGAGTAGACCCAAGGAAAACAGATTGCAAAGCACAATTGAGCATTATCAATAATCTAAACACATCAGTTAAGATGACAAACAATTGAATCTAGAAAGTCCTTTCAATTTATTGCAACCATATAAATGATTGACCTTCTTGGCAACATCTCCATTTTGAAATTCTCATCTTTATTTTCAGATATCTCCATGACCATCCTATTTCTGTATCCTTTGCCAGCCCTACAGCCCTCTGAGAACTCTCTCTGCCAATTCTGGCCATTTCTATATCCTGATTTTAATCACTCTGCCATTGGTTGTTGTGCCTTCAGCTCCCTACAATATGGTGTGCTTGGCCCTGGAAATCTCTCCCTGAACTTTTGCTCAGTTATCTGGTTGATAGCAATGGCTCAGTGGTAGCATGCCCCAAAGTCAAAAGGTTGTGGGTTCAAGTCACACTTCAGAGTTTTGAGCATAAAAAATTCAGGCTGGTACTGAGGGAGTACTGCACTGTCAGAGGTGCAGTCTTTCAGAGATGTTAAACAGATGTGCTCAGAGTGGATGTTGGGGATCCTGTGACACTATTTTGAAGATGAGCAGGGGAATTCTCCTCAATGTGCGAATCAGTATTTATTCCTTAACTGACATTACTAAACAAAGATTATCTGGTAGTTATAATGTCTGGGATTTTCTGGTCCTGCCGGTGGCGGGCGTCGAGAGTGGCCAAAAATCCATTGATTTTCAGCGGGAATTTCTGGTATCCCGCTCAATGTTGCTGCTTCATGGGAGCTTGCTGTGTGCAAATGGTATGCTGCATTTCTTACATTACAACAGTGACACCACTTCAAAAGTACTGCATTGGCTGTGAAGTGCTGTGGAAGGTCCTGAGGTTGTGAAAGATGATATATAAATGCAAACCTTTATTTCTTTTTGCTGGTGTTCATGCTCCATGTAATCAAAGTCTAACACTGTTGGGAGTTTGGCGAGTGGGTGCAGAAATCCAGCACATAACACAAAAACAGGACATCAACCATATTCTCCAACCTATTCCCATGGCCGAGCGAGTGAAGCAAACAAGACGGAAAGAGCAGCCAGATGCTGTTGACTTCTTCGCTTGCCTCTTTTATCTTCGCTTATCCTAACCCTCTAACACACTGTGACAAACAGCGCCAGGGCTGTGAACTCAATCACTGAAGCAGAGGCAGGAGAGTTTGAAGGGTAGCGGGTGCGTACATCAATATCCCTTTTTTTCTCTCGTGGAAATGCCTCTGAATCTTGTTCGACTGTCCCTGAAACGGTCCAGGGACCCCTTCTGCATCTGTGTTGTCACCAAAGGCGGAGCCCTCAAGCACCCTGTCCTCCCCCAAATGCCAAACGAACAGAGAGAGAGAGTGTGAGAGAGGCAGACAGAGACAAGAGAGGGAGAGAGACTATGCTTGCGGTGCAGTACAGAGGTGGCTCTCGCATTTCTCGCTAGGCTAAGCGCTAAGAAGTGCCGAAACTATGCGAATGAGTAAAAAGAAGTGGCGGAGCCCAGGCGAGGCGGAGAAAGGGCGCAGTGTGCGGGAGGAGGGGGGAGAGAGGAGGTCCAGCCGGGGGAAATTCGCAGAGTCCTGGAAGAGGCTGAGTTCAAAGCAGGGTTCGGTGAAACGGTCTGGCTTCTCGTCACAACAGCAGCAGCAGGTGAGCAGGATGCCTTCCAACATGTGCTTGTCTGGAATGGCATTACAAAGGGGTTTGTGTGTGTGTGTGCGCGTGTGCATTTGCAAAAACAAAAAAAGTGGGCACTGTGATAACGAGTCACCCCCTCCTGCCTTTGTCATGAGCAAAGCATTGCCCAGAGTCGGGAGGAACATCAATCTAACACTGGGGTAAAAGAGGGGGGCAGATTACTAGCGGTTAAAATGCTGTAGGGGTCTCGCTGTATGTGGTTCAATATAGTCACCTCAGTGGCTGTAGTGTTAATATCAAATTTCTATATGGTCTGAACCTGTTGTCCGATGGAAATGGGATTGTTAAAAATGCTGGGAAGTGGACAGCAGAGGGGGAGCAGTGCTGAATCTGTCCGCTGGATCATCCTGTTGTTGTTGCCTAGAGATACCTCCACCAAATTCCTATTGCATGCTCTTAGGCACGGAATTCTAGACATTTCCTTGGCAGAGTCAGTCAAATCACAATTGCCACCTTTTATTTCTGAGGAAAAGTTACGGAAAACGAAAGCCGACGTTGAATAAGCCTGAGACAGGTGCAAATCGTGAAGCGAAGGACCTTCAAATTCCCCTGTGTACCCGCCCAATTTAAAATCATCAGATTGCTACTGAGTTTCTGAAATATATTTTGTGAAATCGTATTTTTTTTATTAAAGAAAAGGTGCCCTAAATTTATTGTTGGAGCACAAATGGAATTCGTGACAGATGGATCCACTGCAGAAACTTTCTTGAGGTTCATCACGGATTGTACAAGTGGCTCAGAGGCAGGAAGAGTGCTGCATGGTGTGGAGCAGATTATCAGAAACTCCTGGCTGCTGCTTGCTCCAGGTTTTAACAGCTCCAATCACTGTCCCAGGAGACGATGTGTGAATGCACTCATGGTTCACACGCCCCGCGGAGTTTCGAAAAGCAAGATTAGCACCCATTTCAGCACCCAGCTTTATGTGGATTGTACTTGGATCCCTGTGGTCACCATGAAGGCTTCTTCTTTGACGCGCGCACATCAATGGCTAAAGTTAAACGTGTGCGTTTTTCCTCTCCTGCTGTCACCTGCAGGTCTGAAATTCCTAGTAAATGGATACGCATTGAGCGGCTCCGAGGCTGCCCAGAGTCCCTTAATGATAGGAGTTTCAGATTTACCCCATTTCATTCAATACAGCTCAGTTTCTGACGACTGGCAATGTAAAATGGAAATGAGAGCCCACCTCTTGCGTGAAAGTTTTAATCTTGGATTATTGTCGGTGATCAATCCTAACTGAAAGGAGATCTAGTTGAGCATTCTGTGTCCTCTCAGGTGACTGTGAAAGAAGATTAGGGGACTTCCTCTTGGCCAACATTTCTCCCTCAAATAACACCTTGAAAACAGGTGACCTGTACATTTACTTCATTGCTGTTTGCGGGGGCTTGCTGTGTGCAAATTGGCTGTTGTACTTCCTACAACAGTGGCGACACTTCAAAAGTACTTAATTGGTTGTAAAGCCCTTGAATGTTTCCTGAGGTCATAAAAGAGGCCAGGTAAATGTACGTGTATCATTTAAATGTCAAACTAGAAAGCTAGCAAAAGTTGACCAGTGGCTTCAAAACACGAATAACTGCAACATAGATAATGAATATTTAAAAACAAATAAATACATTGCAAGTGCAGTGGGATATGGGGCAGTGGTGATGGGATGTTGGAGGGAGGGAGTTGCGGAGTTAGATTTTCAGTTCTAGGGGCAGACATGAGAAACATAAATGCATGAACACCTGAATAGCTTTAGAAGTGCTTAAGATACAGGGGCCAGGAATGTCCACTTTGAACACAACCTGTAATTCAAAAACTAATTGGGCTCAAAATTGTGACACTTTTAAGAAAAGTTGTTTTTGCTTAAATTTCTTCCCCAACTTAATTGCATATGTGCAATCTGCCATGAACCAGCACAATCAGAATGAGTTTTCAAATGTGATTTTTTAAACATTAAAAGCTATTATTGCATTTCTTGATGTCTTTAAGAATGGTAACTTGGTGCAGTTACAGTAACGCAGCTGAAAGTGGATTTCTCACAAAACAAATTTTTATTTAGTGTCCAGCCCATTGTCTGTACATAATCTGATTTTAAGTAACTGAAAATGGTTTTAAAAAACTGCACAGAACCATTTATAAGTTACCCTAGGATGCGGTATTAGGTTTCCAGGTGAATTGAAAAAATATATTTAAAAGATGCATACTGGACCAAAAGGAAAAAAAGCATCATTTGAAGAGCCTCCTTGAAGTCATACAAATGGATACCATTAGCAGAAACATGATGATTAATTTGATCTGGGGAAATGGCCAGTTTTGGGGACAGGGCAGCTTCTGTGTGATTTTATTTTCAAATTGGTGTAAATGATTGTGTAAAGCCGAATTGCATTGGATGTAATTTGAGTTTGAAATTTCCTTAATTATCTTTCTCAACTCTTTCCCCCCCCCGCCAAACCCCACCCCACCCTCCCATCACTGTCTATCTGGTGAAAAAAATAGTCTAACCTATTGGAAACTCCATGCCAAGATTCATTAACTTGGGGATTTTTGGTACACGCCTCCACTGAAAGTTTTGAATTTTTGGGGGCATTGACCTTTGATGTGTTTTCCAATACTTTGGAATCTAATGACCATGGATTTTTTTTTTTACCCGTACTAAAGGAAAGGGACATTTTGCTCCATTTTATTTGAAAATTACACTATTTATCATTTTGGGCATGCATTAGCTCTCTTTTATATTTTAACTTCCTTTCTCTCAGGAATCATAGAACAGTTACAGTACAGAAGGCAGCCACTCAGCCCATTATGTTTGTGCCAGCCCTCTGCAAGAGCAACTCACCTAGTCCCAATCCCCTATCCCTGTAGCCCTGCAAGTTGTTTCTGTTCAGATAATAATCCAATTGTCTATTGAATGCCTGGATTGAATCTGCCTCCTCCACACCCTCAGGCAGTGCATTCCAGATCCCAACCACTCGCTGCATGAAAAAATGTTTTTTCATGTCACCTTTGGATCTTTTGCCAATCACCTTAAATATGTGCCCTCTGGTTCTCAATCCTCCAGTCAATGGGAACAGTTTCTCCCTCTTTAATCTGTCTAGACCCCTCAGGATTTTGAACATCTCTGTCAAATCTGCTCTCAATCTTCTCTAAGGGGAACAGTCCTAGTTTCTCCAATATCCTCATTACTGAAGCCTCTCATTCCTGGAACCATTCTCATGAATCTTTTCTACAGACTCTCCAATGCCTTCACATCCTTCCTAAAGTGTGATGCACAGGACTAGCCGCAATGCTCTGGTTGATGCTGAGCCAAGGTTTTATAAAAGTTCATCATAATGTCTTTGCTTTTGTACTCTGTGCCTCTCTTTATAAAGCCCAGGATCCCATACACTTGATTAACTGCTTTCTCAATCTGCCTTGCCACCTTTAACAATGTGCGCACAAATACACCCAGGTCAATTGCCTGTTTTGGAAGGGAGCTCCAAACTTCTACCACCCTTTGTGTGAAGAAATGTTTCCTACTTCCACTCCTGAAAGGACTGGTTCTAATTTTTAGGCTGTGTCCCCTAGTCCTAGAGTCCCCAACCAGTGGAAATAGTTTCTCTCTATCTATCCTATCTGTTCCTCTTAATACCTTAAAAATTCCGATCAACTCATCCCTTACTCTTCTAAATTCTAGGGAATACAACCCTACTGTGTGTAATCCCCCCCCCCCGCCTTGTAATTTAACCCTTGGAATCCAGTTATCATCCTAATAAATTTACCCTGTACTCTCTCCAGGGCCAATATATTCTTTATAAGGTATGATGCCCAGAACTGTTCATGATACTCCAGGTGTGGTCTAACTAGGGCTAAGTTTATGGACACATTAATATGAGACCACATCTGGAATACTCTACAATTTTTGTCCCTTTACTTAAGAAAGGATATAATTGCCTTAGAAGCAGTTCAGGAAAGGTTCATTTGACTGATTCCTGGGATGGGGGTTATCTTATGAGGAGAAAGGTTGGCCAGGCTAGGCCTGTATCCACTGGAGTTTAGAAGAACGAAAGATGATCTTATTGAAACATATAAGACCCTGAGGGGACTTGACAGGGTGGATGCTGAAAGGATGTTTCCCTTTGTGGGAGAGACTAGAAGTTGGGGACAGAGTTTACAAATTAGAAGTCCCCCATTTACGATGGAGATTAAGTTTTATCTCGGAGGGTCGTTAGCCTTTGGAATTCTCTTCCCCAGAGAGCGATGGAGGCTGGGTCATTGAATGTTTTTAAGGCTGAGTTAGATAGATTCTAGATCAACAAGGAAGTTAAAGGTTATCGGGGTAGACAGGAAAGTAGAGTTGAGGCCACAATCAGATCAGCCACGATCTTATCAAATGGTAGAGCAGGCTCGAGGGGCCGAATGGCCTTTTCCTGCTTCTAATTGATATGTTTGTATGTAAACACATTCTTCCCCACCAAGTTTATGCAACATTCTTTCTCCCCTCTCAGATCTCCCACACTTATTTCAACCTGGCACTGTATTTCTTCCACTGCACTCCGTCCAGTTTAAGTGACTCCTCCTCCTCTGATCCAGCTTAAGATAACTTTCTTCCATTCCCTGATTTATGCTGCTCTCTCGTTCCTCAGTTTCGGAGATGTTCCTATTTCCAGGATCATTACTCCTGGTTCCCTCTGTGCATAGCAGTTTTTTTTTTGGTTCCACTTCTGTTCCTTGTCCCTCTCCACAAAGTACTGCTCATGGCTCTCCCTTCTTCCCTTGAAGGTGTTGCTGTAGATTTGTCTCTCTACTACACAAAGATGGTGCCCTTGGCTTCTCCCCTAGCTGTTCCAACTTCTCTCCTCAGTCCCCCAAAATTAACAGTCCCTGTTTCATTTTCATCCCCTCAAAAGCACCTATGTCAGATTCTACTCTTTCCCCCCACTAGTCTCTGAATATTTCACCTGCCAATGTTTGACAGTGATACTCAGAGTCCTGAGGAACACTGACAGACCTTGGTTTGGGCTCTGATTTATGTGCAAGGGACATACATTGTGCCTTGGGTGCTGGATCCTTCTGTATACTGCACCTCACAGAAAGGATGGAAGAGCTGGGATGGGTGAGGAGGAGAGGGTGAAGGGTCTTGAAAGGCTTGGATTTATATCATGCCTTTTGTGACCTCAGGATTCCCCAGAGCACTTTACACCCAGTGAAGTGCTTTTAAAGTGCAGTCATTGTTGTAATGTAGGAAACGCAGCAACCAGGTTACGCACAGCAAGATCCCACAATTAGCAATGTGACAATGACTGGGTAATCATTTTTTGTGATGTTGGTTGAGGGATAAACATTGGCCCAGGATGCTGGGGAGAACTCCCCCGTTCTTTTTCAAAATAGTACCATTAGGTCTTTAATATTTACCTGAGCGGACAGACACGACCTCAGTTTAGCATCTCACCTAAAAGGCAACAACTCCGACGGTACAACACTCGCTCAGTACTGGACTCAAGTGTCAGCTTAGCTTTTTGTGCTCAAGTCTCAAGATTTGAACTCATGACCATCGAACTTGGAATAGAGCGCGCTACCCATTGAGCTCACAGCTGACACAGGGGAGCAGCATTAGGAACAGCACCGGTCGGCACAGAGTCACGCTTCCTTTACACTGCCGCTTCCTGCTCTCTCATAGCCCCATGTTCTCACCTCTGTCTGATTGTACCTCACATGCCAGATGCCAAGATGCATGTTTGCTCAGCCGCTAGATTGATGCCTGTTTTGCCTTATGCCCTGTATCCTATTGTACGCTTTGCCTCGTGCTATCTTCCCTACCAGTGTACACTTTATTTCACACCAAACCTTGAAGTACACCTGTCCCGCTTGACATACCCACCCTAGCCACAGCCCATGATACAGTCTACCCTGTGATCTGCATAGGGCCATAGCAATGAACCTAACTATGCAGTTGGAAGCACTTCTGGATGCTGATGTCAGGCAGAACCACATCAACCGATCTTCCACCCATATCCATTCTTAAGGTTTTATTGTCCTTTATTGTTCCTGAATACAGTGACAGGTGGATCAGCTGGCAGTTTTCTGTTCTTAGCCAAATGCTGCGATTCTGAAAATCAACAGTAATTTTTTAAAAAAACCTTTCCTTCCCAAATTTTAATCTTCCTCCTTTCTGCATGATCCAGATGGCACTTGCTGCTTCTCATCAGCACAATCTTAATTATTACTGAAAAATAAATATGGTCTATCAGTACACAAACCAAATTATTGCCCAGGGATGATTCTATCTGTGCACGAATGTAAATTAAAATCTTGTCCTGTAAATGATTCTGCGAAAACAAACACAAAAGAAACCTCCCCTCCTGTGCCATGAGCTTTGACCAGTGGTGGATACAATAGATCATGCAGGAACAGGAGGGAGACCCTTCAGCCCCTTGCGCCTGTTGTGCCATTCAATGAGGTCATAGCTCTGTATCTTAGTTCCATTTACCTGTAATGGTTTCCTATCCCTTACTGCTCCTTGCCTAACAAAAATCTATCAATCTTTATTTTGAAATTTTCAATTGACCTCCAGCCTTAAAGGCTTTTTGCGGGGAGGGAGTTCTGGATTTCCACTACCCTTCTTGTGGAGAGGTCCTTCTTGACATCACCCCTTGAATGGCCTGGCTCTAATTTCAGTGTTGAACATTGCTAAAAAGAGAGACATGTTGTCAAAGCTTTTCATCTTGCACTCATCAGGACAAATGCAAGAATACCAAATTTTAAATGATACAACAATTTATACTGCAGGAGAAAAGGGTGCTGATTGATTAGCAAATTGACTGCTTGACCGATGCATTACCACGGAGAAAGCAACGGGGAATTATAGGCTACCCAAACTCCCTGGTAATTCAAAAAAGGGCATAAGGCTAGAACTTAGCTGAGTACATTCCAAAGTTATTCCAAGTTCCAGGTCCACGACCGCTACCATCTATAAAGACAAGGGCAGCAGATTGCTGGGAACACCACCATCTTGAAGTTCCCTTCCAAGTCACTCACCATCCTGTCTTGGAAATATATCGCTGTTCCTTCACTGTCGCTGGGTCAAAACTCTGGAATTCCCTCCCTAACAGCACTGTGTGTACCTACACCACATCAACTGTAGTGGTTCAAGAAGGCAGCTCACCACCACCTTCTCAAGGGCAACTAGGGATGGGCAATAAATGCTGGCCTAGACAGCGACACCCACATCCCGTGAATGAATACAAAAAAAGGTTCTGAACTCTTGTTCTGGACTCAGCCCAACAGAGGAGCTATTTCTCTCTATCTACCCTATTATATCCTTTAATTATCTTCAACATGTCAATTAGATCACTCCATAACCTTCAATATTCAAGGAAATACAAGTGTCGTCTGTGTAACTTATTCTCATAATTTCACCCTTTAGTTTTGGCTGTACTCTGGTGAATCTATCTATGTGGTAAACCAACTTTATGTAATTAACAATATCAAATTCATAGCTGGTCAATTAGTAGCGCAAAGACCGATTTTACTTTTTAGGTTGAACATTTCATCAGAGACAGAAAATTTAACCCATCTTGCTTCTTCAATCCTGGCTGTGTGCAATTAATCTGTAGAAAGGAGAAAGGGCACAAGACTGGGTAAGAGGTAGCACAAGTGGCACTTAGCACTCCACGTACCAGATGCACATGAAGAGTAAAGAAAAGAAATAAGAGTGCAAAGGCAAGGCACCAATGCTACACTTTTATAAATCACTGGTTAGGCCTCAGCAGCAGTGTTGTGTCCAATTCTGGGCATCACACTTTAGGAAATATGTGAAGGCTTTAATGCTGAGGAAGTTTACTCAAATGGTACCAGGGATGCGGGACTTAATGGAGAGACTGGAGAAGCTGGGAATTTTCTCTTTAGAGGGCGATTTAATGGAGGTGTTCAAAATCATGAATGGTCTAGACAGAATAGATAGAGAAAAAGTGTTTCGCTGGCAGGAGGGTGGGGAACCAGAGGTCATGGATTTGTGATAATTGGCAGAAGAACTAGAGGGAAGAGGAGGAGAAATTTTTTTTACATAATGAAACCTTCTGATCTGGACTGCTCTGCCTGAAAGGATGGCAGAACAGATTCAGTAGTAACTTTCACAAGGGAATTGGATAAATGCTTGTGTTAGAATTATATCTCTCAAGACTGAATTTTTCTTTTACAAAATGAAAGGACATGGCATGATCTGGAGATTTGGATGTTAATCTGGGGCTTTTGTTTTAAAAGAAGGTCATAAGTTCACCTTGGTACTGTCAACAAGCAGGCCTCTTCCAAGAAATCACCAGACTTTTATGGTACTTGAAGAGAATCTGGTTGTTTGTTTTGAACAGCAGTCATTTTAATTGATGGAGGGAAAAAAACTGCAAAAGAATGTCAGTAACTTTCTGGAAATCACATGGATGAGAGAGAAAAAACTTAAGTTGTGAACCTGCTTGTTTTGAAGGCAGTCTTGATGGGGAACAAGCTGAGGAAGGAAGGTTACCTTAACTGGCTTCCTCTCTCTGCCTTGCCTAAAATTGTGTGCGGCTCTCAACCTGCAGTCAGAGAACCCTCATCTGAGTGTAGCCAGTCTGCATTTAGACCTGCAAAACTGAGACCAGTTAGTGAGAATTTCCAGACATCCACTGGGACCAGTGGCCCATCTTCACACGAGGCAACTCCAGGCCAACAGCGTGGAGACCCTGCGAACTTTATCCTTTATTTTATAACACCCATCCTCTAAAGTCCATCTCTGCAGAGAGACTCAATCTGTTTGTCCTTTGTTTGTCTGTGTGTGTGTGTGTTCCTGTGTGTGTGCTGGGGCATTTCTCTAGGAAGAGATAGATAGTTATACTGCCCGATTACAATTGTGTGTTAACCAGTGCTTGCAACTTGCTAAAAGAGGTTTTGCTTTAAAATAAATTAACCGTACTGAGTTTTTTGACAGAAGCATTGTCTGAGTCTCTTTCCTTCTGGGTACTAGAAGTACAGGTACACAGTTAACCATTTCGGTGAGAAAATTAACCATTTAAATGAATGGTATGGCTTGCGGAGTAGTGGGGCTTGATAATTCACGCACTCCTCCCATCCTGGACGTAACACTTGAAAAGAAAAAAAATGACTGCAGAGTTATGGGGAAAGAGTAGAATGGCAGGAGTGCAGTGGAGTGAGGGGTTGCTTGTGGGACTAATTGGACAGCTCTTCCAAAATTTCAGCACAGGAGCCAATTGGCTGAATGGCTTCCTTCTGTTCACTGTGATTCTAGGTCAAATATAGTCAATGGGTACTGCCAAATTGGGCAAATATCATGCTATTGAATATTTATCAACATGAACATCTTGCTAGCAAAGATCTGTTAGGGAAAAAAAGCACCTAGCCCCACTTTGCGCACCCACACTAAACCCACGTTATGGTGGTTCAGATATCTGAGCAGCACCGAGTCAAAAGGACCGGTAACCATATTTGTTTCCACTCTGAAGCGCACTGCCTCCTGCTGGGGCATAGCGTCACATTCACCAGCAATCCCACCTTCTCCTGACCTGATCAACATTCTTATGGTAAGTACAATCAGGCAATCAAGCTGTTTCTCCTTGGGTAGCATCACACCTGAGGCCTCTCCTGTCCTCATTCAATGCCTACATGCACACTTGCAGCAACTTGTGCAGACTTGCCTAGAATGGATAGCACAGAAACAGGCTGTTTGACCCAACTGCCCCATGCCACTGTTTATGCACCACACAAGCCTCCTCCCTCTCCATCTCATCCTATCAATATATTCTTGTATTTCTTCCTCCCTTATGTGCTTATCTAAATTTCTCTCAAATTTATCTACGTTATTCACCGCTGTGCAGTCCCCAAGTGATCGTTTGTGGTTCCTCAGAAATAATGAGGTGTGAGTTTTCCCTAAACTGCAAAGTGGCTTCTTTTGTTCTGGGAACACAGACAGACATAGGTTCAGCCATTTTAAGATTCTTGTTCAGCCAAGGTTTAGTTTCCACTCAGCATTTCCTTTTTCTACAGAAAATAATACAGATCAATACTTACTGATAAGCATAATACCTCAATTCTGGTATCAAATTTGTAAATCTTTTTTTGTACCTTCTCCAGTGCCTCTATGCCCTCTCTATAATATGAAGGTTAGAGAGTGCATTATTCTCTAAGTGTGATGTAACTGAAATTCATCAGACAGTAATCAAAAGCAGTATCATATTTCATTGTTTACCACCCACCCCACCACATGCCCACCTCCCTCTATCTAGTCCAGGGTCCCCATGCATCTTGATTTCCACCATGGCTAGAAATATACAAACTGTGGATTGAATTTGGGATCTTGCAACTCATTGTGGCTCAGTATTGATATGGTAGCTGCAGTAAACCTTTGACCAACTACACTTCATCGTGTTGTGTGGCACTATCAGCGTGCAAATAGGATAGATTTTGAATAGGTCTAGCAACTCAAGACTGGGGAACCATGAGGCACTGTGGGCCATCAGAAGCAGCAGAATTGTACTCAAACACAACCTGTATCCTCATGGCCTGCCATATCCCCCACTCTACCATTACCACCAAGCCAGGGGATCAACCCTGGTCCAATGAAGAGAGACATGCCAGGAACAGCACCAGGCATACCGAAAATTGAGGTATCAGCCTGGTGAAACTACAACACAGGACTACTTGTGTGCCAAACACCACAGGCAGCAAGTGATAGACAGAGCTAAGTGATTCCACAACCAATGGATTAGATCTAAGCTCTGCAATCCTGTCACATCCAATCGTAAATGGTAGTGGACAATTAAACAACTCGCTGGAGGAGGAGGCTCCACAAATATCCCCATCCTCAATGATGGAGGAGCCCAGCAAAAGATGAGGCTGAAGCATTTGCAACAATCTTCAGCCAGAAGCGCTGAGTAGATGATCCATCTTGGCCTCTTCTGGAGGTCCCCAGCACCACAGATTCCAGTCTTCAACCAATTCGATTCACTCCCTGTGATATCAAGAATAGCTGAAGGCACCGGACACTGCAAAGACTATGGGCCCTGATAATATTCTGGCAATATTACCGAAGACTTGTGCTCCAGAACTTGCGCCCCTAGCCAAGCTCTTCCAGTACAGCTACAAGACTGACATCTACCCGGCAACATTGCCCAGGTATGTCCTGTACACAAAAAGGATAAATCCAACTTGGGCCAATTACTGCCCCATCAGTCTACTCTCGACCATCAGCAAAGCGAAGGAAGGGATCATCAACAGTGCCATCAAGCAGCAATTGCTTAGCAATAACCTGATCACTGATGCTCAGTTTGGATTCTACCAGGGCTACTCAGCTCCTGACCTCGTTTCAGCCTTGGTTCAAACATGGACAAAAGAGCTGAACTCCCGAGTTGAGGTGAGAGTGACTGCCCTTAACATCAAGGCATCATTCAACTCAGTGTGGCATCAAGGAGCCCTAGCAAAACAGGATTCAATGGGAATGGGAGAAAACTCTCCGCTGGTTGGAGTCAAACCTGGCACATAGGAAGATGGTTCTAGTTGTTGGAGGTCAATCACCTCAATTCCAGGACATCACTGCAGGAGCTCCTCAGGGTAGTATCCTCGGTCCAACCATCTTCAGCTGCTCCATCAATGACCTTCCTTCCATCATAAGGTCAGAAGTGGGGATGTTCACTGATGATTACACAATGACTACTCAGATACGGAAGCACTCCATGTCCAAATGCAGCAAGACCTGGACAATATCCAGGCTTGGACTGATAAATGGCAAATAACATAACCATTGCCTCTTGACATTCAAATGGTATTACCATCACTGAATCCCCCACTATCAACATCCTGGGAGTTATCATTGACCAGAAACTGAACTGGACCAGCCATATAACTAGAGTGGCTGCAAGAGCAGGTCAGAGGTTAGGAATCCTGTGGTAACTCACCTCCTGACTCCCCAAAGACTGTCCACCATCTACAAGGCACAGCTCAGGAGTGTGATGGGATATTGTCCACTTGCCTGGATGAGTGCAACCCCCACAAAACTCAAGAAGCTTGACACCATCTGGGACAAAGCATCCTGCATGATTGGCATCCCATCCACAAATATTCCCTCCTTCCACCACTGACGCACAGTAGCAGCAGTGTGTACCATCTACAAGGTGCACTGCAGAAACTCACCAAGGCTCTTTAGACAGCACCTTCCAAACACACAGTCATTAGAGGATAAGGGCAGCAGATAGATGGGAACACCACTGCCTGGAAGTTCCCTTCCAAGTCACTCACCATTCTGACTTGGAAATATATCACTGTTCTTGAGTTAAAGTCCTGGAACTCCCTCCCTAACAGCATTGTGGGTGTACCTACACCACATAGCCTGCAGCAGTTCAAGAAGGCAGCTCACCATCAGACTTTTTTAATTCATTGGATGCGGGCATCACTGGCTAGGCCAGCATTTATTGCCCATCCCTGATTGCCCTTGTTCAGAGGGCATTTAAAAGTCAACCACATTGCTGCGGGTCTAGAGTCACATGTAGGCCAGACCAGGTGAGGACAGCAGATTTCCCTCCCTAGAGGGCATTAGTGAACAAGGTGGGTTTTTACAACAATCAACAATGCTTGAATTACCTGGAAAAACTCAGCAGGTCTGGCAGCATTGGCGGAGAAGAAAGGAGTTGACGTTTCGAGTCCTCATGACCCTTCGACAGCATCCGCAGTTTTTTTGTTTTTAATCAACACTGCTTTCTTGGTCATTATTAGACTAATTCCAGTTTTTTTTGATTGAATTCAAATTGCACCATCTGCCCTGGTGGGATTCAAACCCAGGTCCCCAGAGCATTACCCTAGGCATCTGGATTATTAGTCCAGCAACAATACCACTATGCCATCACCTCCCCTTCTCAAGGGCAATTAGGGATGGGCAATAAATGCTGGCCCAGCCAGTGACGCTCAGATCCTGTAAATAATTTTTTTTAAATTACAATGTATAACTGTTCATGAAACTATGTTCTAAAGAATGTTTTATTACAATTGTAATTACACTCTTACAATAAGGATACAGAGGAAATTGGGGAGGATGCAAAAATAGATTCACAAGGATGAAACCAGAATTGAGAGGATATATTTATCACAAAATGCTGAACAAGCTGGGACTCCTTTCTCTAGTTAGGGTGAGAATGTAGAGCAAAAACAAAAAAATGCCAGAAAAACTCAGCAGGACTGACAGCATCTGTGGAGAAAGACAGAGTTAACATTTCGAGTCCTTATGACTCTTATATGGACTCAAAATATTAACTCCGTTTCTCTCTCCACAGGTGCTGTCAGACCTGCTGAGTTTTTCCAGCATTTTTTGTTTTTGTTTCAGATTTCCAGCAACCACAGTGTTTTGTAGAGCAATGGGCAGCAGCATACCAATATGGACCAATTGGCCAAATAACTTTATTCTGTGCTGTACATGCCATGTAATTTTAAGCAATAGAAATTTGTTACAAGCTTTTCACTGAAGTACTGTGATCTGATTAACATATAATAGTTAAAATGCTCAGATTTCTTTTTGACGTAACTAATCCAAGTTGGCACTCTTGACGTCGCAATGTTAACCCATACAGGTTATTTAGATATCACTGGGCAATATTGTTGGGACACTTTCCTGAAAGATACTCAAGGACTGGTTGGAAGGAACTCCTTGGGTATGGCAGAGATACTAAACAAGCACTTTACTGTTGAAGATAATGATCAATTACAGTAACGAGCTATCCAATTAGTACCACATGCCCTGCTCTTCACCCATCCCCATGGGCCTGATACTGATACTGCTGCTGCTGCTTTTGGGGTTGCTGCTTCTGCTGCCCCTGCCCCTGCCCCTGTGGGGCCAAAGGAGAGAGAGGGAGAGAAGAAGAACAGCATATCCCCATGGGGGGAGGGAGATGGTTGCATAGTGGTATTGTCACTGGACTAGTAATCTTGAGACCCACGATAATGCTCTGGGGACCTGGGTTCAAATCCTACCACAGCATATGGTGGAATATGAATTCAACAAAAATCATAGCCATGCAACTTTCCCCTTCCAATATTGATCCAGTTCCTATTGAATCTGTTTCCACTGCCCTTTAAGGTAGTGCATTCCATATCACAACAGCTCAGTGCAAAAAAAAAAATCTCCTCACCTCCCCTCTGGTTGTTTTACCAATTATCCTACATCTGTGTTCTCTGGTCACTGACCCTCCTGCCACTGGAAATAGTTTCTCCTTATTTACTGTATCGAAACCTTTCATGATTTTGAACACCTCTATTAAATTTCCCCTTGGCATCCTCTGCTGTAAAGGGATCACTGGGTTAGTATTCCTTTACACTGCATAAAAAAAGCAATTGCTGCTGCCTTTGGCATGGTGCACGCAAACAGTTAAGCCTCATGAAGAAAGCAACCCCTTATTAATGAATAAATCAAAAGCAATACAGTCTGCTCCATATGTCTCTATGGGGAGTCTTCACAGCACAGTTACCACAACCGGTATACCTTAGCATGCAGAAGGAGAGTGCTTTATTTAACTCAGAATCCTGGTTGAAGGGCCATGAGACAGGTGTGAGACAAGAACAACTTGCATTCATCTAACGTCGTTAATTTAGTAAAAGCACAAGTACACTCCACAGTAGCATTATCAAACAAAAACCGACACCGTCCTACCTTGGGAGATATTTGTTTTTCTTGATTCCTTCATGGGATGTGGGCATCGCTGGCAAGTCAAGCATTTGTTCCCATCCCTATTTTCCTTGAACTGAGTGGCTTGCTTGGCCATTTCAGAGGGCAGTTAGGAGTCAACCATGTTGCTGTGGGTCTAGAGTCACAGGTAGAACGTTGTGGGTTCGAGCCGCACTCCAGAGATCTATGTAAATGATTGAGCCTGACACTCCCAGTGCTGAACCGAGGGTGTCCTTCCCAATCTTTATCCCTCAGGTAACATCACAAAAAACAGATGACTTCCTGTTTGTGGGAGCTTGCTGTGCACAAATTGACTGCTGCACTTCTTGCATTAGAACAATGACTACCTTCAAAATACTTCATTGGCTGAAAAATGTTGTTGGAACACCCTGAGGTATAGAAAGGTGCTCAATAAATGCAAGTCTTTCTTTCTTCTCTCAATCAGAGAATCCATTGAAAGAACCTCATTCTTTCACCAATTTAACACTTCGCACCACCGAATCTCTCCTACTTAATTGACCTTGTCTCTTGTCCCACTTTACTCCTGTTCCACGGTCTTGGTCCTTCCTGCTTTATCACTCCATTGAAAGAGAAAACTTTTAAAATGTTTTATTCTGTTTTGGGGATGTGAGTGTCACTGGCAAGGTCAGCATTTATTGCCCATCCCTAATTGTTTTGAGCAGGAATAGTAGCATAGTGGTAATGTTATTGGGCTAGTAATCAAGAGGCTTGGATTAATGCCAGGAGTTCAAATCCCACCATGGTGTTTGAGTGTGGGTTGTGAGAGCTGTGATTGGAGGGATGTTGAATATCATGGCAAGGTCTGGAAAACAAAGCATACAGCTTAAATTGGAATGTAAGTCAGAGCCCAAGGCAGTTGCTGGGGAAATATATTTGGCTGTGAAAGTGATTTTCAGTAAATATCTGTTCAAAGCAAGATAAAGGAAAGAAAAATGTTGGGTTTTAAGTGGTGGTCATTTTCCTGATGATTACTCACAACAGCTGAATGAACAGGTGTCTCCAATGCACACATGCGGATTATAATTCAAGATTTTATTTTTCTGTTTCTAAAATGGAGACCACTGCAGCAGTAAAGAACATTTATTTGTTATTGGGACCATAAACAATGCAAAATTTCTTATGCTATTTGTTTGGTTAATCATTCAGCCCATATCCCTCTCAGGTACTTACTAATAGAATACATGCTGTCGGCTAGTACATCATGCAGCAGTGAGATGCCCGAGAACAACATTGGATCATAGCTGAGGTGATTGGTATTAGATAGGTTATTCGTCATGGCAGTGTGAATTCCAGATACATGAACAGAAAGATGAGTTTGACTTCTGTGTTAGTTGCTTTAAATCTGAAATAAACAATGCAAATGAAACAATTTCATGAACATAAATCTGATGTTATAGGTTTATAATGTAAGAACCATATGGCAAAGAAGGAGGCCCTTCAGCCCATTGTATCTGTACCGGCTCTTTGAAAGAGCTCTCCCATTAGTCTCAGTCCCCCTGCCCTTTCCCCATAGTACTACAACTTTCTTTCTTTTCAAATATTTATCCAATTCCCTTTAGAAAGTTACTGTTGGGGTATCTGCTTCTACCACCCTTTCAGGCATCACATTCCAGATCATAACAACTGTGTAAAAACAAAAGTTGCCTTATATCCCCTCTGGCTGTCTTGCCAATTATGTTAAATCTGGGTCCTCTTGTAGAGTGTGAAATAATTCATTTTGGTAGGAAGATTGGGAAAAGGGGGTGCAGGAGCAGAGGGACCTGGGGGTATATGTGCACAAATCAATGAAGGTGGCAGGGCAAGTTCAGGGAGTGGTTAATAAAGCATACGAGATTCTGGGCTTTATAAATAAGGGCAGAGGAGTACAAAAGCAAGGAAGTTATGATGAACCCTGGCAAAACACTGGTTCAACCTCAACTGGAGTAGTGTCCAATTCTGCGCATCACAATTTAAGAAGGATGTGAAGCCCTTGAAGAGAGCTCAGAAAGGATTCACAAAAGTGGTCCCAGAGATGAGTCATGGCAGCTATGAGGACAGATTGGAGAAGCTGGGGTTGTTCTCCTTGGAGAAGAGAAGGTTGAAAAGTTCTCCTCCAAACTACTCACCATCCTGACTTGGAAATATATTACCGTTCCTTCACTGTCGCTGGGTCAAAACTCTGGAACTCCCTCCCTAACAGCACTATGGGTGTCCCTACACCACAGGGACTGCAGCGGTTCAAGAAGGCAGCTCACCATCACCTTCTCAAGGGCAATTAAGGATGGGCAATAAATGCTGGCCCAGCCAGCAATGCCCACATCCCATGAATGTATAAAAAAGAAATCCATGAGAGGGTCTGGACAGGACAGGGAGAAACTGCTCCAGTTAGTGGAAGGGTTGAAAAGCAGAGGGTTCTGACTTAAGGTGATTGGCAAAAGCAACAACGATGACATGAGGAAAATCTTCTTTACTCAGTGAGTGAATAAGGATCTGTAAAGCACTGCCTGAGAGTGCAGAGGAGGCAGATTCATTTGTGGTTTTCCAAAGAGAAGTGGATCGTTATCCGAAAAGAAAGAAAAATTGCAAGGCTCTGGGGATAATACAGGGGGGTGGGACTAACTGAGTTGTTCTTACAAAGAGTTGGCATGGGCATGACAGATCGAGTGGCCTCCTCTGTGCTGTAACCATTCTAAAATTCCATACTGACCCTCCTATCACCAGAAACAGTTTCTTCCAATCCACTCCAACAAAGCTCTTTCTAATTTTGAACACTTCTATTAAATCATCCTGCGCTAAGAGAATAATCCCAGCTTCCCTAGTCAAATTATATCCTCTGATTTAGTTAGAATGAGTCACAATATTCTAACTAACTAGTAATCTGTATAGATTTAGCAATAGCTCCTTGCTTTTCTATTCAACATCACAATTTATAAAACGGGATTCCATATGACCTTTTACTTTGATAGCTATTATTTTAGCGTACCGGCATTTGCGAACTTTGCTGTTCATTACTGCCATATCAGCTCTTGTTTAGTACTGGGTGTCTTGGGTAAACACACTACATTTTATCAGAGCAAAATATTGTGGACGCTGTAAATACTCAGCAGGTCCAGCAGCATCTGTGGAAAGAAAGATTTAACGTTTCAGGTCAATGGCCTTTCAGATTTGAGACTCATCCATTTGTCATGAAAGTATAATAATTTTCATAATATTTTTATAGTTTATTGTGAAGTCGGGGTAAGTATTGTGAAGTCTGTGTATGATTTATTTACATTTTTAGTCAAGTAGACTGCAATTTTAAATAAACAAAAGAAGCTAGGTGCTTGACATGCTAATGAGTAAACATGGATGTTGGCTTAGCATGTAAGGTATGAAGGGAATTTCCATTTTTAGATAAATGAAGGGATTTTTAGATTTCAAAGTAATCTTAGTCTGTTTACAACTAGCCAGATTAACAAGGCTAAGGAATGTGTTTATTTCTCAAAGGTTACTGGCAATATTGGCACCATGCAAGTTTTTAAGTTATGAGGAAGATACAGTTTCAAAGACATATGGAACAATAGAATTTACATATTAAAAAGAGAGAAACATATAAGGGAGAATGAAAGGTTATGTGTCAGAAGACCATTTAAAAATCTAACAGGAGTGTCTGAAATAGCCTTAATGAAGCCTCCAGCATTTGTGCATAAGTCTGCTGACTAATGAAAGAGAAGCTGTGGAAACGCCATTTGGAATTCCACTATCCAGGGTATTGTGTTAACTTGCTGAATTTGTTTTAAATCTAAAATCTATTTTTGGACCATTGCCTTAATGGGGGTGTAACTGGGGCTCAGATTAATTAGGATTTTTAGAAGTTATTATAGTAGTAATTGTAGTCTTATGTATGTGTTTGAAATCTTTTATTTTGATAATAAATATTTTAATTTAATTTTTAAAATCTCCAAAGACCTTTGTGGACTTATTGCTTCTGAATTCAGTGCACAGCTCTTGTAATAAATACAAATTGCAAAACTGTTGTGATAGCACAACCAAGTTTCCCTTGTGGAATTGGTCTGCCTGGCACATATCATTTGCCACATCATAACACATTCAATACCCAATAGGTGCATGTCCACATTATAACTGATTTGTGCCAGTTGACATTAAATTAGTCATTGGAGAAGCCACATTGATGCCAATAGAGTCAATTGTTACCCACCCCCTGGCACTATGGCCCAGTGAGAATGGTGCATGGGAAGCGGGTAAGATTAGCCCAGCCCCAATTTCCATCACTGCACCATTGGTGGCCGAGCCTTCAGTTGTGTAGACCCTATGCTCTGGAATTCCCTTCCTAAACCCCTCTGCCTCTCTCCTCCTTTAAGATGCTCCTTAAAATCTACCTCTTTGACCAAGTTTTTGGTCACCTGTCCCAATATCTCCTTGTGTGGCTCAGTGTCAAATTTTGTTTGATAACCCTCCTTTGAAGCACCTTGAGACATTTTACTATGTTAAGGATGCTTTTTAAAAATAGGTTTGTGATTATCACATGTTGTTAAAAGTCAGTCTGGTCTGAAGTATGGAAATAACCTGATCTGCAAGTGGATGGAAGTCTTGTCCTGGTATAACCACCACCAGAGAAAATCGAAGTTTCCTTCCTTTTGCTTTCAATAGCAATCACAAATGTCCATCATACTGCCAGAATGCCATCGGACAGAGATCAATTATAAATCCATGGGCAGTGACTAAGCAGTGGGAGTACTTCATTACCATCTAAATTGAATAAAGTGTCATCCACTATGTGACTCACCTCCTGACTCCCCAAAGCCTGTCCACCATCTACAAGGCACAAGTCAGGAGTGTGATGGAATACTCCCCACTTGCCTGGATGATGCAGCTCCAACAACATACAGGAATCTCGACACCATCCAGGACAAAGCACCCTGCTTGACTGGCATCCCGTCCCCCACCCTAACCATTCACTCCCTCCATTGTGCACTGTGGCAGCAGTGTGCACCAGCTACAAGAAGCTCTGCAGAAAATCAGCAAGGGTCCTTTGACAGCACCTTCCAAATACGTGACCTCTACCACCCAGGTGAAGAAGGGCAGTAGATGCATGGGAACACCACCACCTGAAAACTTCCCTCCAAACCACTCGCCATCCTGACTTGGAAATATATTGTTGTTCCTTCACTGTTGCTGGGACTATCTGGAAAAATTATGGAGCTCCATCCCTAACTGGTGAGAGTACCTTCACCACATGGAGTGCAGCGCTTCAAGAAAGCAGCTCACCACCACCTTCTCAAGGGCAAAGTGCTGGCATTGCCAGTAATGCCCACATCCCAAGAATGGACCAACAAGAGTCCTGACCATGACACCAGAAACTGCCCTCCAACCCTCCCCATCCTTGAGTACTTCAGGAAGATCCCATCCTATTTTTTCCCCACTCCAGCTTCCTGGTCCCTGGTTAATAGCTAATAGAGGCTGTGACGTGAACTTCACTATCTTGACTGGGAGTCTGTCACTATCAGGTCTATCAATGTTTCAGGCTCTCCCACTGATCTGAATGTCACTCTGTGCTTTGGATGCAGCTGAAATCTTATTTGAAGAATTGGGAGATATTGGCATGGTTCAATTTCACAACGCTTCAAATTGGAAGCACTTAAAATGTACAGGGTGTTTTTACAGTTTCTCTTGTTAAAACTGCCTTTGTTAAGCTGAATACAAAAGCAAAATTCTATGGATTCTGGAAATCTGAAATAAAAACAAAAATTGCTGAAAATACTCAGGTCTGGCAGCATCTGCGGAGAGAGAAACAGAGTTAACGTTTCAAGTCGAGATGACCCTCCATCATCTTATTTATTAAGATGAAGAATGGTTGTTAATAATGATTGTTAACCTGAATGGTTCAACTGTTTGCGTAAAAGAAAAGCCTGGGGCTTCAGTGTTGATTTATCATACTGGAGGTGAGGAATTCTGAAAATGATGATGAGCTAGTCCTGATTTAAGATCCTTCAGCGTTGCATGTGTGCTGGAAGTAATGACACCCGTTACTGTTAATAAATCCCATTTGACTAGCTGTACAGAATCTGATAGAGTTTAATTGTGGATTGATGAGTGGTACTAATTTGCAGAACACAATCTGACAGGATGTCTCTTTTCATAACACGCTTAAAACTATCCAGTCATATTTGCATACTCCTTGCATTGAAAGAGAAATTGGGCTTGCACATTGTATCACGTTTCCTATGGGAATGTTCAGGTGTAGAGAATTTTAAGTTCACTTTAAGAATATGTTATCTGTCAGTGGAATCAGAATAATGTGACAGAAAATGACTTTACTGAGTATTGGATGTGCTGTTGGAAATTAAAACATTCTAAACACATCCATACCCTCCTGTGCTAGGCACAGATGGAAGGCACTCCTGCTGAAGTACATAAAATATAGAGCAAGAGAAGACCACTTGCCCCATCAAGATTTCTCCTTTCACAGCCCACATAAAATCCATTCTACTCAACCACTTACCTTCAAAGCTGAATGTCTTTTTTGTTTCAAATGTGATAAATGGGAACTCCACAAGGGAGATGACTCGATAGAGAACTTTTAAAATTAGCAAGAGTTTTCAAAGCATAGATGCAGAGAAGATGTTTCTGCACATTGGGGAGACCAAAGCTAGGGTCATCAATATAAGATAGTCATTAATAAACCCAACAGGGAAATTAGGAGAAACTTCTTTGCCCAGAGAGTGGCAAGAATGTGAAACATGTTACCACAGGGACTGGTTGAGGTAAATAGAATAGATGCATTTAAGCAGAAGCTGGATAAATACATGAACGGGACATGATACAAGTTAGGGAATAGATAGCACAATTCATGGATTCTGGTTCATGAATTCATGGTTAATGGATTGCAGAACTCTGTGGTACAAAGGGATCGGGGTGTCCTGGTACATGAATCACAAGAAGTTAATATGCAGCAAGTGATTAGCAAGGCAAATGGGATTTTGTTGTTTATTGCAAGGGGGAAAAGTAGGGATGCTTTGCTGCAGTTGCACAGGGCTTTGAACAGACCACATTTGAAATACTGTGTACAGTTTTGATCTCCTTATTTAAGGATATAAATGCATTAGAAGCAGTTCAGGGAAGGTTCGCTCAACTGATACATGGGATGGTGGTGGGGGGGTGGTGGTTATCTTAGGAGGAAAGGTTGGACAGGCTGGGCCTGTATCCATTGGAGTTTAGAAGAATGAGAATGAAACATAGAAGATCCTGAGGGGACTTGACAGGGCGGATGCTGAAAGGATGTTTGCCCTTGTGGGAGAGGCTAAATCTTGGGGACGCAGTTTAAAAATAAGATTTTAAGATGGAGATGAAAACAATTTTTTTCTCTCAGAGGGTTGTGAACCTGTGGAACTCTTCCCTGGAGAGTGGTGGAGGCTGGTTCATTGAATATTTAAGACAAAGGTAAATAGATGCTTGATAAGCAAGGGGGTAAACGGTTATTGGGGGTGGGCAGAATGTGATGTTGAGGCCTCAGCCAGATCAACCATGATCTTATTGAATGGGTGAAGCAGGCTCAAGGGGCCAAAAGGCCTACTCCTACTCCTACTCCTAATTTGTATGTTCACATGGTTGAATGGATAGCCCTCATCGACAAGTTCAGTAATTCTCTCAGGGAATTTCAGCAAGTTTGTGAAGAGCGATTAACTAGCTGAAATATCTTAAGAAAGTAACTGAACTGGGGGATGGAACTCATCCATGATATTTATGCGCTTCTAAACGTAGGTTCATTGTTCCGTATTCACCTGTACTATCTAGGTACATCCTGTATAAAGCTGCAAAGTTTTACCTCTACCAGAGATGTTTTGCAAGCTGGTCTATAATTACTGGGTTTGTATCTCATTTGCTTTTCCAGCGTCAGGATAATATCCATAACGGAAGTTAAAAATGCTGCTAGTATTAAAGGAAGGGGCACATAATGCTGCTATAAAGAGTAGTAAGCTTGAGGATTGGGTGGCTTTTAGAATTCATGACCAAAAAATAAATAAAGAGAGAGAAAGTAGAATATTAGAGTAAATGAGCAAGATACATAAAAACAGATTGTAAAAGTTTCTATCGGTATGTAAAAAGGAAGAGATTAGTGAAAGTATATATGGGTGCCTTAGAGACTAAGACAGGAAAAAATTTAATAGGGAATAAGGAAATGGCAGGACATGAAATGAAATCTGTGTTGACAGTAGGAAACACAAAAAGCATTCTGGAAATAGTGGGAAGCAAAGGTTTAGTGTGAACAAGGAACTTGGGGATATTATTATGAAAGAAATGGTGCTGGAGAAATTAATGGGTATAAGTGGTGACAAACCCCTTGGACCTGATAGCCTGCATCCTAGGACCTTAAAAAGTAGCATAGTGATATTGAATGCATCGGTTGTGATCTACCCTGGATTTTAGAACAGTCTCCATAAAAGAAAGAGCAAGTATAACCCAACTTTTCAAGAAAAGAGGGAAAGTGAAAATAGGGAATGATAGGCCAATTAGCCTGACATTGGTATCAGGGAATTAGCTACAATCTATGATTAAGGACATGCAGAGCACTCAGAGAATTATCATATGATTAAGCAGAGTTAACACAGATTTATGAAAGAGAAATTGCCTTTGACAACTGGATTACAGAGGTTGTAACTAGCAGGGTAGGTAAAGAGGAAGCAGTGGATGTAGTGTCCTTGGATTTTCAAAAAAACATTCAATAAGGGGCCACTCAAGAGGTTATTACATAAAATTTGGTTCATGGAACTGGAGGCATGGATTGAGAATTGGTGTAAGATGGAAAACAAAATGAATGGGCCATTTTCGGGTATAACTAGTGGGGCACTGCAAGGATGAGTCCTTGATTCTCAGCTAGGTACACTCTAGCTCAGTGACTTAGAGGAGGGGACCGAATACAGCGTATCCAACACAAAGTTAGGTGGGAAAGCAAGCTGCAAGGTGGATGCAAAGAGGCTGCAAAGGGATATAGACAGGTTGTGTAAGTGGACGAGAAAATAACAGATGGAATATAATATGGGGAAATGTGAAGTTATCCACCTTGGCAGGAAAAAATAGAAAAATAGAGTATTTTGAAATGGTGAGAGACTGGGAAATGTTGATATTCAGAGGGAACTGGGTATTCTCACACTTGAATCACAGAAATTTAACATGCAGGTACAGCAAGCAGTTAGGAAAGCAAATGGTATGTTAGCCTTCATTATAAAATATAAGAGTTACAAAGTTTTGCTGCAATTGTATAGAGTCTTTGTGAGACCACACCTGGAGTACTATGTACAGTTTATATCTCTTTACCCTAAGGAGATACTTGCCCTAGATGGAGCACAATGAAGGTTCACTAGACTGGATCTTGGGATGAAGGGATCATCCTTTGAGGAGAGATTGAGTGGACTAGGACTATATTCTTGAGAAGAATGAGAGGGATCTCATTGACACATATAAAATTCTTAAACTGCCGATAGAGTAGATGCTACAAAGATGTTTCCCCAGGCTGGGGAGTCTAGAACACAGGGTTACAGTACTAGAGTAAGGTATTCAGGATGAGAATTCTTTGGAGTTCTCTACACCAGAGGGCTGTGGAAGCTGGGTCATTGAACATATTTAAAATGGATATTGATAGATTTTTGGGTACTAAGGGGAATTAAGGGATATGGGGATAGTCCATGAAAGTGGAGTTAAAGTAGAAGATCAGTCATCATCTTATTGAATGATGGAACAGGTTCGAGAGGCTGAATGGCCTACTCCTGCCCTGATTTGTAACATTTTTATGTTCTTATTCTGTACAAGCAGTACAACACAAGTGCTTATGAAGTTACCAGGAACATTAATCTCATTAATATCTCAATTTGTCTCCTTATTTCTTGAAGTAATCTGGGATGCGTTCATGAGGTAGTTCACTATTTTTTGCAGACATCTAAGAGTATGTTTTCTGCTTCTATTTTTAGTGGGAAAAGACATGAATATTAAGCAGGAAGCAGAATTTTGGTTCACACTTTAATGGGGTTCTGTTTACGATTTGCTGTTTGCCAATGGCTGCAAGATTTTCCCACAAATCAACAGTGACTACAATTCAACAGCAATTAACTGATCGCATAGGAAATGCCTTAGAGTATTGTGGAGAAGTGAACGGTATTGTTAGAATACAAAGTCTTCCTGTCTTTTCTTTCTAAAGCAATTTTTGATTTGATAAAAGTAGTACAGCTACATTAAACAGAGGCCCTGTCATCACTCTCTGGTGGAGCTAAAAGATCCGATGGCACAATTTTGAAGAAGAGCATTGGAGTTCTGTCTGGTGTCCTGATCGCTCAACCAAACAACACTAAGAAGCAGATTATCTGATCATTGCCACATTGCTGTTTGTAGGATCTTGCTGCGTGTAAATTGGCTGCCACGTTTCCTACATTATAGCAGTGATACACTTCAAAAAGTGCTTCATTGTCTGTAAGGCATTTTGGGTTGGCCTAAGGTTGTGAAAGGCGCTACATAAATGCAAGACTTTCTTTTACAAGAACATCTTGTGATGTGATGTACATGTACCTTTAAGGGAACATACCTTAAACTACTGTCCATTACTATCCTCTATGAGACAGGATGTGACTCTGTAGACAGAACTACAGCAGCAGTCCTACAGGTCAGACATGTCTACATAGCCTCCCACTTTACTTCATCTGTATATTGTCTTATATTCAAATAAATTATTGCTTTACCAACCCTTGCTGTATGATTGGTGAGTTTACAATAAGCAGAAGAATGCAACACTACCTTATATAATTTTGATTAAGAAGATCCCTTCCCTGCAGTATCCCTCACTTTCTTCCTTTTAAATCATATAATGGGGAAATAAACCTATGAGTGCTTTAGGTTGATGAGAGAGAAACCCTTCATGATGCTGCAGCCTCTGTTCTGTTATCTCCTTCCTTAATAGTAACAGAACACAAGAGTAGCTCTAGATGGAAAGCTACCAGCTCCTCAGATTCTCTCTGACTGCAGGTGGGGTTTGGACTTTTTAAAAATTCATTCATGCGATGTGGGGATCATTGGCTAGGCCAGCATTTATTGCCATCTCTAATTGCCCTTGTTCAGAGGGCATTTAAGGGTCAAACACATTGCTGTGGGTCTGGAGTCACACGTAGGCCAGGTAAGAACAGCAGATTTCCTTCCTGAAAGGGCATTAGTGAACCAGGTGTGTTTCTACAGCAAATGACAATGGTTTCATGGTCATCATCAGACTTTGTAATTCCATCTGCCATAGCAGGATTCAAACCTGGGTCCCCAGAAAATTACCCTGGGTTGCTGGATCACTGGTCCAGTGACAATACCACTATGCCATTGTCTTTGCAGGATTTGAGGGTGTGGGAGGGGGGGTTCAAAAAATCTTGTTCCGAAGAAGAGTCCTATTCGACTCTAAGTGTTAACTCTGTTTCTCTCTCAATAGATGCTGCCCAATTTGCTGAGTTTTTCGAGCCCTTTCTGTTTTTATTTCAGGTTTCCAGCATCAGCAGTATTTTGCTTTTATCAAAACGTCTGTAGGCACTGGTGTTTGTTGATTGTGAATAAAGAGAAATGTTCTTTAATGCTCAGTATGGTACAGAGCCTTTGCTTTTTATCTATTTGCTGGAATGAAATGCAGTATTAAAGCTTTATGTAAAAAAGCTAAAATAAAACAATATTATTATTAAAGGTGCTATTTAACAACGACAAAAATTTGCATGTATATAGAGCCTTTAATGTACTAACTATCCAAGGTGCTTCACAGGAGCGTTGTTGAACAAAATTTGACACCAAGCCATATAAGGAGATATTAGGGCAGATCAACAAAAGCTTGGTCAAAGAGGTAGGTTTTAAGGGGTGTCTTAAAGGAGGAAAGTGAGCTAGAGAGGTATAGGGAGGGAATTCCAGAGCTTAGTGCCCAGGCAGCTGAAGGCACGGCCACCAGTGGTGGAGCAATTAAAATCAGGGTTGCTTGCACACGAGTAGGGGAGAGACTTCATCCTCAGTGAGACACAGCAAGAGTGAGAGTGGGTATTGGCAATTTGGTGCACAGTGGGAATTTGGTGCATAGGGAAAGAGATGCTCTCTGCATTTTTCTTTGCTATCCAACTTCTTAAATCTTCAGAGAGTGGTCTTGCCCTGTTGCAGCAGTAGAGGCTACAAGGAAAAAGAATCACTGCTAAGTATTGGGTAAGGTCGGATAAGTATTTACTACTTTAATCGCTTATAGCTTCAGGTGTTTTTGTGGTTTATAGTTTGTATATTCTGTAACAACGAGGATCAGGAAAGAAGGGCCCTAGAGTAATTGATTTAAAAGGTTTAATTTAAAGGGATAAGTCATGGCAGGGTAGCTTAAAGCTGTGGTGTGCTCCTCGTGCTCCACGTGGAAGCCGGGAACATTTCCAGTGCCCGGTACCAGCATGTGTGCAAGACGTGTGTCCAGCTGCAGCTCCTGGAAGCTCAAGTTTCAGAGCTGGAACGGCAGCTGGAGACACTGTGGAGCATCTGCAAGTCTGAGAGCATCATGGTTAGCATGTTTAGAGAGGTGGTCACACTGCAGCTGAAAGGACTTGAGGAAGGAAAGGAATGAGTGACCACCAGGCAGTCCAAGAAAAACAGGCAGGTAGTTCAGGAGTCCCCTGGGGTCCCGCTTGCAAATTGATATTCCATTTTGGAGGCTGATAAGGGCGTTGGTTCCTCCATGGAGTGCAGACAGAGCCAAGCTTCTGGCACCATAAGCAGCCTGTCTGTACAGTGGGGGAGGAAGCGAGGAAGAGCAATAGTAATAGGGGATTCTATAGTCAGGGGAACAGATAGGCGCTACTGTGCCCGTCAACATGACTCCAGGATGGTGTGTTGCCTCCCTGGTGCCAGGGTCTGGGATGTCACTGAATGGCTGCAGGACATCCTGAAGGGGGAGGGTGATAAGGCAGAGGTCATGGTACATGTTGGTACCAATGACATAAGTACAAAGAGGGATGAGGTCTTGCATCAAGAATTCAGGGAGTTAGGCAGTAGACTAAAAAGCAAGACCTCTCGGGTTGTAATCTCTGGATTACTCCCAGTGCCACGTGCTAGCGAGCTCAGAAATAGGAGAATAGCACAGATGAATATGTGGCTTAAGAGTTGGTGCAGAAGGGAGGGTTTTAGATTCCTGGATCACTGGGACCGCTTCTGGGGAAGGTGGGACCTGTACAAGCAGTACGGTCTACATCTGAACCAGAGCAGGACTAACATCCTTGCAGGCGGGTTTGCTAGTGCTGTTGGGAGGTGTTTAAACTAATTCAGCAGGGGAAGGGGACACAGAATGTTAGCAGAATAGGGACACATCATAATACAGTAAAACAATCAAGTCAGAGGGAGTACAGCTGCATTAAGTTTCAAGAGAGTAAGGCAAGGCTGGATGGCCTCTACTTTAATGCCAGGAGTATTACAGGTAAAAAGGATGAGTTAAGGGTGAGGATTGACATGTGGAATAGTGATATAGTAGCTATCACTGAAACGTGGTTGAGGGAGGAGCAAGATTGGCAGCTCAACATTCTGGAATATAGAATCTTCAGGTGAGACAGGGGAGGGGGTAAAAGAGGAGGAGGCATTGCATTATTAGTTAAGGAGTCAGTTACTGCAGTAAGGAGAGATGATATCTTGGAGGGGGAATCGAATGAGGCTTTGTAGGTAGAGTTTTGGAATAAAAAAGGGGCAGCCACATTGTTAGGTGTTTGTTATAGACCCCAGATAGTCAGCGGGAAATTGAGGAGCAAATATGTGCACAATTTGCGGAAGTATGTAAAAACAATAATAATAGGGTAATTATATTAGGTGATTTCAACTTTCCCAACATTAATTGGGATAGACATAGTGTTATGGATTTGGATGGAGTGGATTCCTTGACATGTGTACAGGAGAACTTTTTAGGTCAATATGTAGAGGGTCCAACAAGGGACGGTGCAGTGCTGGACCTAATTCTGGGGAATGAAGCCGGACAGGTGGCCGAGGTGGTGGTGGGAGAGCATTTTAGTGATAGTGACCACAACATGGTACAATTTAATAATAAAAACAAAAAACTGCGGATGCTGGAAATCCAAAACAAAAACAGAATTACCTGGAAAAACTCAGCAGGTCTGGCAGCATCGGTGGAGAAAAAAAGAGTTGACGTTTCGAGTCCTCATGACTCTTCAGCAGAACAGGGTGAATCCAAGGAGAGGGGTGAAATATAAGCTGGTTTAAGGTGGGGGGGGGGGGGGGGGGGGGGTGGGGTTGGGTGGGGGGAGAGCACTGGGGTGGGTGGTGTGGTTGTAGGGACAAGCAAGCAGTGATAGGAGCAGATAATCAAAAGATGTCACAGACAAAAGTACAAAAGAACACAGAGGTGTTGAAGTTGGTGATATTATCTAAACGAATGTGCTAATTAAGAATGGATGGTAGGGCATTCAAGGTATAGCTCTAGTAGGGGTGGGGGGGGGGGCATAAAAGATTTAAAAATAATGGAAATAGGTGGGAAAAGAAAAATCTATATAAATTATTGGAAAAGACAAAAGGAAGGGGGAAGAAACAGAAAGAGGGTGGGGATGGAGGAGGGAGGTCAAGATCTGAAGTTGTTGAATTCAATATTCAGTCTGGAAGGCTGTAAAGTGCCTAGCCTCATCTTCCGACTAGGCACTTTATAGCCTTCCGGACTGAATAGCCCTACCATCCATTCTTAATTAGCACATTCATTTAGATAATATCACCAACTTCAACACCTCTATGTTCTTTTGTTCTTTTGTCTGTGACATCTTTTGATTATCTGCTCCTATCACTGCTTGCTTGTCCCTACAACCACACCACCCACCCCACTTCTCTCCCCCCACCCAACTCCCCCCCACCTTAAACCAGCTTATATTTCATCCCTCTCCTTGGATTCACCCGGTTCTGCTGAAGGGTCATGAGGACTCAAAACGTCAATTCTTTTCTTCTCCGCCGATGCTGCCAGACCTGCTGAGTTTTTCCAGGTAACTCTGTTTTTGTTATGGTACAATTTAAGGTTGTTTTGGACAAAGAAATAGACAAGTTGCATAAAAATGTTTTGGATTGGGGGAGAGCGGATTTTAGTGAAATAAAGCAGGATCTGGCCAAGGTAGACTGGGAACAGCTACTTGTGGGGAAATCTACAGAGGAGCAGTGGGGGGTGTTCAGAAAGGAAATGGGGAGGGTACAGGCTCAACAGGTTCCCTCTATGGTGATAGGAAGGAGTAACAAGCCCAGAGAACCATGGATGACCAGGGATATTCAGGATAAGATGAGAAGGAAAAGAGAGGCTTTTAGCAGATACAAGGGGAACAAATCAATGGAGGTAATAGTGGAGTGCAGAAAGTGCAGGGTGGAGCTTAAGAAAGTAATTAGGAGAGCAAAGAGGGGATATGAGAAAGCTCTGGCTGGTAAAAGTTGGGAAAATCCCAAGATATTCTATAAATATATCAATGGGAAGAGGATAACCAGGGAAAGAGTAGGGCCCATTAGGGACCAAGGGGGCAATCTACAGGTGGAGCCAGAGGACATCGGTAGAGTGTTGAATGAATACTTCACATCCGTCTTCACCCAAGAGAACGAGGATGAAGGTATCGATCTTGGGGAGAGAGACTGCGAGGTTCTTGAGCAAATTGATATAGGGAGTGACAAGGCATTGGAGATGTTGGCAGGCTGGATAAATCTCCAGGTCTGGATGATTTATGTCCCAGACTGTTGAGGGAGGCAAGGGAAGAGATCGCAGGGGCTCTGAACCAAATTTTTAATTCCTCTCTGGCCACGGGGGAGGTGCCAGAGGACTGGAGAACACCTAATGTGATTCCGCTATTTAAGAAGGGTTGTAGAGATCAACTAGGGAACTACAGACTAGTGAGTCTCACGTCAGTGGTTGGGAAACTATTGGAGAAAATTCTGCAGGAAAGAATCTATCTCCACTTGGAGAAACAAGGTTTGATCAGGGATAGTCAGCATGCTTTGTCAGAGGGAGGTCATGCCTAACAAATTTGATTGAATTTTTTGAGGAGGTGACCAGGTGTGTAGATGAGCGTAGTGCAGTTGATGTAGTTTATATGGATTTCAGCAAAGCCTTTGACAAGGTCCCACATGGGAAACTTATAAAGAAGGCAAATGCACATGGGATACAGGGTAATTTGATAAGGTGGATTCAAAATTGGCTTAGTTGTAGGAGACAGAGGGTGATGACAGAAGGATGCTTTAGTGACTGGTAACCAGTGTCCAGTGGTGTACCACAGGGATCTATGCTGGGTCCCCTATTACTCGTCATTTATATAAACAACATAGATGACTATGTTGGGGGTAGGATTAGTAAGTTTGTGGATAACTCAAAGATTGGCCGGGTGGTTAACAGTGAAGTTGAGTGTCTTGGGCTACAGGGAGATATAGATAGGATGATCAAATGGGCAGATAAGTGGCAGATGGAATTTAACCCTGAAAAGTGTGAGGTGATACACTTTGGAAGGAGTAATTTGACAAGGAAGTATTCAATGAATGGCATGACACTAAGAAGTTCTGAGGAACAAAGACACCTTGGCATGTGTGTCCATAGATCTCTGAAGGCGAAGGGGCATGTTAGTGGGATGGTGAAAAAGGCATATGGGACAATTGCCTTTATCAATCGAGGCATAGATTACAAAAGTAGGGAGGTCATGTTGAAGTTGTATAGAAACTTGGTGAGGCCACAGCTGGAGTACTATGCGCAGTTCTGGTCACCACATTATAGGAAGGATGTGATTGCACTGGAGAGGGTGCAGAGGAGATTCACCAGGATGTTGCCTGGGATGAAACATTTAAGTTATGAAGAGAGGTTGGATAGATTTGGGTTGTTTTCATTGGAGCAGAGAAGACTGAGGGGGCGACCTGATCGAGGTGTACAAGATTATGAGGGGCATGGACAGGGTGGATAGGGAGCAGCTGTTCCCCTTAGTTGAAGGGTCAGTCACAAAGGGACATAAGCTCAAGGTGAGGGGCAGGAGCTTTAGGGGGGATGTGAGGAAAAACGTTTTTACCCAGAGGTGATGGTCTGGAATGCGCTGCCTGGGAGGGTGGTGGAGGCGGGTTGCCTCACATCATTTAAAAAGTACCTGGATGAGCACTTGGCACATCATAACATTCAAGACTATGGGCCAAGTGCTGGTAAATGAAATTAGGTAGGTAGGTCAGGTGTTTCTCACATGTCGATGCAGACTTGATGGGCCGGAGGGCTCTTCTGCACTGTGTGATTCTGTGATTCAAGAGGCTGGGATTAGAAGAGTGTAGATATCTTAGACGGTTTTGGGGCTGGAGAAGGTTATATAGATGATGATGGGTGAGGCCATGGAGGGACTTAAAAACAAGAATAAGCATTCTAAAATGGAGGGGTTGCTTAACTGGGAGCCAGTGTAGGCCAGCGAGTGCAGGTGAATGGGACTTGGTGTGAGTTAGGGTACAGGCAGCAACGATTCGGATGACCTCAAGTTTGTGGAAGGTGGAAGGTGGGAAGCCGGCCTGGAGTTCTTTGGACTAGTCAAGTCTAGAGGTGACAACGGCATAGATGAGGGCTTGAGCAGCATACGAGCTGAGGCATGAGTGGAGTTGGGTGATGTAATGGCGGTGGAAGTTGGTGGTCTTGGTGATGGCTTAGATATGTGACTGGAAACTCACTTTGGGGTCAAATACAACACCAATGTTGCAAACAGTGTGGGTCAGCCTCAGACAGTTGCCAGGGAGAGGAACATAGTTGGTGGCGAGGGAAAAAATTTTGTGATGCGGACTGCAGACAATGACTTCCTGATATTTAATTGGTGGAAATTTCTGCTCATCTAGCACTGGATATCGGACAAGCAATTTAGAGACAATGGTGGAGTCAAGAGAGGGTGGTGCTGAGGTAAATAGAAGTTGTGGTTATTTTTGCTGAACTCCTGTCAAACTTACAGCAGTCGATTGGGGGGAACCCCCACCTTTGTTTATAGCCCTTCAAGTCATTCATTGGTTGACACAAAACTGTTTATTATTCTCATTCTTTCAAAGAGTTGCCACAGACACAATGGAATAAATGGACTCCTTCTGTGCAGTATCTATGATTTTCTGTGCACAAACCTGATATGAGTTGTTTCTTAATACAAACCCATACATCAACTGATGAGTATCTGTCATGTGTTTCGCTGCTTTTTCTATTTGTATCCATGACAACCAGATTACCAGTTTTGCCTTTCTAGTTAGAGGCTAATAACAACACCAACAAGTAACACTGATGTAGTGCCTCTAATGAAGTAAAATGTCCAAAGGCCGGATTATTAACAAACAAAATTTTCAAACAAGACACATTAGGAAATATTAGAGCATTCGACTAAAACCTTAGTGGTCAAAGAGGTAGGTTCTGAAGAGCGTTTCAAAGAGTAGAGAGAGGTGGAGAAGTTCAGGAAGGGAATTCCAGGGCTTTGGACTTAGCCAAGCGAAGGTAGGGCCACCAATGGTAGAGTGATTGAAATCGGGAATGGTCACAAGGGCAGAACTGATTTTAGTTAAATGCCCCTAATATGTCCTCATGTCTAGCTGGCAAATTTTGTTGATAGCACTCCTGCCTTCAGACGTTTTACTTCATTAAAGGGCAGATTTGTCATCTGCCCTAAAATCTCCGATACGGCCTGGTGTCAGGTTTTGTTTTTGACAACTTTCCTGTGAAGTGGCTTGGAATGTTTTATTATGTTAAAGGTGCTGTTTAAATGCAAGTTGTTGGTATTCATTTAAAATGCACTAGGGGTAGAATTTTGCCGTTGGCGTGCGGGGGTGGGCCTGACACGCCAACGCGTAAAATGACGTGCGATGACATCAAGCGTGCCTCCCGACGTCACCACGCACCATCGCGATATTTTGGAGGCCGGGCACTATGACTTCCGAGGTGTTGCCCGCCATTACTTAACGAGCCAGTTAAGGCCCTTGAGTAATTGACAGCATTTTCTAGCAGCCCATGTGATTTTTCAGTGTGCTACAAGGGCACTACAGGCAGGCGGGTAGGCCACATTTTTAAAAACCTCATCCACGGGTGGGATAAGAGGGGTGAGTGGGCTTGCAAATGTGAGTTGTTAGTAATTTACTTTTTAAACTTACTGCTACTTGCTTGTGTGAACAGGACAACTTCAATTCTCTTCAGAGCTGCTTTGACAGAAAAAACAGGCTTCAGTTCAGGCCTCTGGAGGAAACATCATTCTTGGGGCCTTGCAGGTTCCAGGCAGCCTTCCCTTACCCTGGGAATGGGGATTGTGTTCTCCACTGGAGGCACCTCCTCTGAAGAGGAGGAGAGGGCCAGAAGGGGAAGGAGGCCAGGAGCCCATAGTCAGCCTCCAGGGGAACTACCTTTGGGAGGACAAGCGGAGGCACAAGGGGCGCAGGGCCAAGGTGGAAGGGGCCACAGAAGATGCCACTATCTTGCTGCCAGGGTTTACAGGCGGTGATGCAGCTACCTCAATATGTCCGATGTGCAATGCCGAAGGAGGCTCCGTCTCTCAAGGGAGACAGTGACCTCTATCTGTCAGATGATCGGCCCTGAAATCAGCTCCGACTATATGGGTAGGCACCCCAAGCCAGTGGCGCTGAAGGTCATGGTTGCCCTTAACTTCTGTGCCTCCGGCTCTTTTCAGAGGTCAGTGGGTGATCTTTGTGGAGTCTCCCAGTCAGCTGTCCACAGTTGTGTCAAGCTGGTGACAGATGCTCTGGTCAGGCGTGCATTGACTTTCATTGCCAACCGCTTGGACGAGGTCAGCCAGGCAGAGCGAGCCAGAGGCTTTGAAGCGATTGCTGGGTTCCCCCGCATCCGGGTTGTAATCGACTGCACACATGTGGCCATCAAGGCGCCAGCGGTTGAGCCCAGTGCCTTGGTCAACAGGAAGGGCTTCCACTCCATGAACATGCAGATAGTGTGTGACCACAGGATGCAGGTTCTGCAAGTCTGTGCAAGGTACCCAGGCTGCTCCCATGATGTTTACATCCTGAGACAGTCCCAGGTACCGAGGCTCTTCAGTGCTCCAGCCCGGCTTGATGGATGGCTGCTGGGTGACAAGGGCTATCCCCTCAGATAGTGGTTCATGACGCCTCTCCACCATCCAAGAACAGAAGCTGAGCAGTGGTACAATAGGAGCCACACCTCCACAAGGGCTGTGGTGGAGAGAACCATTAGTCTTCTGAAGATGTGCTTCCGATGCCTGGACTTTTCAAGGGGCAGACTGCAATACCCCCTGGATCGTGTATCACTGATAATGGTTGCATGCTGCACTCTCCACAATCTGGTGCTGGAAAGGGGGGAACGCAGTGGAGGAAGAAGATGTAGATGCAGATGCTCTGGCTGCAGACCATGAGTCCAGCAGTGAGTCCGAGGACGAGCACGCTCAGGAGAGCGCTGAGAGGATAGACGCTGACCCAGGCAATCTCCAGGGAGACAGGGACACCTGGGAGGCTTTGATCCAACAACCCTTCAGCCAGCCTACCAAAGATGAACCTCTAAAACACCCAGGGCTGCTGGCTCCATACACGATGCCTGAGAGCAACATTTGCCTGGTTAGGAACATAGCTAAGGGTCTTGACAATAAAGCTCAATGGCAAACAAATCACTCATAACATCATGGGTTCCTGTACACCTGCAGAACGAATGAAGCACCCAGAGACTTGTTGAGAACCAAAACATTTAACGATTGCATACAGAAATGAAAGCCCATTTAAAAGTTGTTGAGCAGCACACCGACTGAAAAACACTGAAACAGAGGGCAAAAGGAAACCACCAGTGATAAGCCCATGGTGTGCCTAAGATGATTTATGTTTATGTTTGTGGGTGCTACGTCTAGGTGCTCCCCCTTCGCTGGCACCACATTGGAGACAGCCTGCTCACTCAGCCGTCATGTTGGCTTTGATGGCCTTGGCGGGTGTCCTCTGGCCCATGGCGCCTGTGCTGGTCATGACTGGGAGGGAGCAGCCAGTGGCATGGCTGGCATCTCCCCAGTCGCCGCAACCTCATCAGATTCCACGGTCACTGGCAGAGAGGCGGAGGAGCTGCTGCCCTCTTCTGGAGCACACTGAGAGGAGCTCACAGAGACGACAGGCAGCTCGTGTGCCAATGTGAGATCGCTTAGGACCTCCCTGCTCACCATTGATGGATGGGCACCTAGTTGGGATACTGGGTGCCCAATCCATCTCCCACAGCGGCAATGACCGCCTGAGGTTAATGCCCCTGTAAGGGCTTGCAGGTGCAAGTGCATTCCCAGGAACCCCTGATTCAGCTCCCGGAGCAGCCTCTCCATGAGAGTCACCACTCTCTCCATGGAGGAGACAGTGCGCTCGGCCATGAGAGTCATTGCATTGCTCATGCTCCGCATGGACTCCTCCATCACGGAGACCATGGCACACATTCCCTCATGTGTCTCTGTCAGATCCTCCCACACACCCTGCTGGACTTCCAGCATCTGCTGTCTCAGGGATGGCTCCAGAGGCTCAACATCAGCCACCGATTGAGCATGTTCCTGGTCTCCAGCCGTCCTCCGACTGCCGGTGCCCTAGGCACTCTCTGCCTCTGCCTGCACCTCAAGCAAGTGTGAACTGCCCTCATCTCTGTGCACCAAGACAGTAGCCGACGATCTTATCCCCATCAGGGTGCTGGTATCTGTGCTGGTGCCTGCCTGGCTGAGATGGTGTGATGCTGGTGCGTTTATATCTTTTGGGCCCTCAGGGGTCAGCAGCGGTCCCTCTGCCTCCTGAGTGTGGACGTGCTCCGGTGAGGCTGAAAGGAAGAACAAGGACATTTGATTTGTAAAAGTCATTACACTGCATGCCTGGCACCCGGATCAGGATGCGCTCCTCCTTCCATTATCAATGGCCAACCCATGTTGGATGCTGAAATCAATATACAGTCAACAATGGAATGTTTGCACTGACAGACATTCAGTGCATGGCACTCTTACCTCCCAGTAGCACTCCAGCCTCACCGCAGCCGGGTGACCTGGGCTCATGGCGCCTCTCCAGCTGGAGAGCCTCCTGCTCGTATCGGCCTTACAACGGCTGCCTGTGCCGTTTTTGAATAGGCCGCTGGGTTACCATTGGACCCGGTGGTCATTGGACTCCCGCCACCAAACGCCCCTTCCCACTGCTCTCTGGAGCCGCAATTCACGCCGGCGTAAAATTTACGTGGGCGGCGATCGACCCCATACCCACTCCTGAACAGCCCACCTGCCATAAGTAAAATCCTGCCCTAGGTGTCTGGGAGAAGCTGTGTGTGTTTGGGCTAAGCTAGAGAATGATCATCCGGACACATATGTCTACTTAGCTTCTCTGTGCCTGCCCTCCGCCAGTCCGCAGCCTCTCGGCATTATTGTATGAGGTCTTCTCCTGAAAGGAGAGAGGAGCATTGATTCGTCCACCCTGCGTTGCCATTGCAGCCCTGCCACCCCCACCTGAGTGAAACATTGCAGGGCTCATCTGATTCATGACCCTGGAGCTGCCATACACTCACTCCAAGCAGCCAGGGCTGACCCCCTTGCCCAGATGCTGCTTCCATCACATTTGCCACTCATGCTGTAAGACCTTCCAAACCAATGAACATTACTACCTAGAAGGACAAGAGCAGCAGATAGTTGGGTGCACTGCCACCTGGAAGTCCCCCTTCAAGTCACTCAGCATCCTGACTTCGAAATGATTTGGCGCTCCACCACTGCACCTAGATCCAGATCCTGGAGCTCGCCCCAAAACAGCACTGTGGGTGTACGTGCACCACATGCAGCAGATACAGAAGACAGCTCACCACCAACCTCTCAGGGGCAACTAGGGATGGGCAATAAATGCTGGCCCAGCCAGCCAAGGCCATGTGCAGTGAATGAATGAATGCAAAAACAAAATTCTGAGTTGTGGTGGGGAGGGGGGTGGGGGTGGGGGGCAACCTACCTGCTGTGCTAAGTGACCCCTGCCAACACGGTACTCACCCTTCCTGATCGCAAGAGGTTGTTGAAGCGCTTGCAGCGCTGCACCCAGGTGCATCTCACCACATTGTGGGAGCTGGCCCTTTCTGTTGCCTCCTCCCAAGCACATTTCGTCATGTGGAGGGGGTGGGGGGGTGCCTCCTTCTCTCATCCCTTGGCACATGGATCTTGTGGCGTGCTGCCACGTCCTCAAAGAGGGTGGCGAGGCACTCATCCGAAAGCCTCGGGGCACACTGCTCCGCCGACCTGCCCTCCTGCCTGGCCTGCTTTTTGAGAGTGCTGTAGGACATCCTGCTGTGTGACATCGGCCTTACAACGGCTCCCTGCGCCATTTTTGAATAGGCCGCTGGGTTGCCATTGGACCCGGTGGTCATTGGACTCCCGCCACCAACCGCCCCTTCCCACTGCTCCCTGGAGCCGCAATTCACGCCGGTGTAAAATTTACGTGGGTGGCGATCGGCCCCATACCCACTCCTGAACAGCTCACCTGCCATAAGTAAAATCCTGCCCTAGGTGTCTGGGAGAAGCTGTGTGTGTTTGGGCTAAGCTAGAGAATGATCATCTGGACACATATGTCTACTTAGCTTCTCTGTCTTGAAAGTTCTAAGTCTGATGAGGCAGCAAAATTCTATTACTACAAACAACGCATGATTCACCTATTATAACTCTCCAATTAATTTCATTGAGTGAGTGGGGTAATAAGTAGAGTACTCTACTTAGTGAACAAACCTTCACCTGCTGTTGGAATGTTCACAACACGATCTCCATTGCCAACATTACAATAGTGTGAAAGTGCTATTAAATTCATTCTAATGTGAACCTGGCAGCGTATAACAGGAAGATTTATTAAAGTCTATCTTCCCAGCTCTGGGTCAGAGGTCAATTTGAAATTGATGCTCCGGTAATGTAGTGAAAAGGTGAAATTGCCCTAACACCAGTGTTTCTGTTTTGTCAGACTCTTTGATTACTGCAGAGGTGAGGTCCTTTTGTTTCAATTAGATGGATAGAATTTAAACAATCCCTTGCACAGTTTTTACAAGGAGGATTGGGGCAATGCATAGCAAGGGCATTATGGACAGGCTGCTAGATTTGAGTCGATGTTTAAGTCGATATAGCCTTTCAAGATCTTGAAAGAGACACTCACATTTCTACAGCATATATTTTGACTTTGTAGCTGCTCCTCCTTTTCAACAGGATTGTGCGTTCCGTATCTTTTTAATGCAGTTTATCTGATAACAATCAAAGTTGTATACCACAACTTTATAAAGTAAAGAGGTTTTAACAATCCAAGCAAGGGAAACTTACATTTGGGGTTATAAATATATGTATATATTAATCAGTTAGACTTGAGTGTGTAGGGCACAATTTCAAAGTTTACAGATGACACAACATTTGGAAATATTGTGAACTATAAGCAGGATAGTGATAAATTCCAAGAGGAGAAAGAAAAAATCTGAAAGGACTGGACGAATATGTGGCAGATTAAATTTAATGTAGAGAAGTGTGAAGAGATACATTTTGGTAGGAAGGAAGAGGAGAGGCAATATAAAATAAAGGATACAATTCTAAAGGTGCGATGGGACAGGCAGAGCAGAGGGACCAGGGGGTATATGTGCACAAATCATTGAAGATGGCAAGGCAGGTTCGGAAAGCAGTGAATAAGGCTTATGGGATCGTGGGCTTTATACGTAAAAGTATAGAGTACAAAAGCAAGCAAGGAAGTAATATTGAACATTTATGAAACATTTCTGGGCACCACGCTTTAGGGAAGATGTGAAGGATTTAGGGAGGGTGCAGGAAATATTCACGAAAATGGTACCAGGGATGAGGGACTTCAGTTATGTGAATAGATTGGAGAAGTTTGTGTTTGTTTCCTTTGGAGATGGTTGAAAGGAAATTTGATAGAGTTGTTCAAAGCCATGAGGGGGTTAGAATGAATCCATTGGTGGAAGGATTGAGAACCAAGGGACACCAGTTTAAGGTAATTGGCAAAAGAACCAAAGGCGTAAAGGTTTTGTATGCAGCAAGTGGTTGGGATCTGGAGTGTGCTAAACGTACGATGAAGGCAGATTCAATCTCGGTTGGGAATTGGATAATTACCTGAAGGAAAACCAACTTTGGGGCCTTGGGAAAAGGCAGGGGAATGAGACTAGCCTAAGTTGATCTTGCAGAGAGCTGGCACTGACACGATGGGTCAGATGGCCTCCTTCTGTCCTGTAACCATTTTATGGGCAGGATTTTTAGCTCGTCCAGTGGAGGCGTGCCTGACCCAACCAAGTGTGAAACGATGCGCAATGACGTTGGCTGAGTGTGCTGGCATCAACGTGCAGTTGCATGATAGTTTGGTTGGCGAGCACGCGCCAGAGCCGGCAGCACATCCACTGACAATTAAAGGGCCTATTAAGGCCATTAAATTATCAATTGACTTTAATTTTTCACTGCCCGTTCAACCTAACAGTTGATGTGCAGGCGAAAAGGCCATTTTTGGAAACCTCATCCACAGTCAGGATGAGGTTTCCAAAATCAAATACAAATGAAATAAAAACTTTAATTTTTAATTAAAAGCATGACCCTGCTCGCGTGACGGAGTCACATGAGGAGGCACATTTCATTAAATTGTTGTGTTCTTTAATAATTTTTTCAATATATTCTTCATCTCCCTGAGGGAGTTCTGTGCCTCAGGGAGATTATTTGATGCTCTTTCATGTGCACGTGCAAAGTTCACGCTAGGCCTGCTCGCCCTCCTCCCCCCACCTGCACAGGCAGAACTCAGCGCTGCCGCTTGCGTATCACGCTGGGCGGACCTTAGTTGGCCCATCAGCGTGAAATTGCAGTGCACTTCCCACCTGCACCCATCAATCCTGCATACCAAGGGCAAAATTGTGCCCTATGATCCTATGAATGATTCTAAATTCAGAGCCTAGAGTTGCCAACATTCCAGGATTTTCCTGGGCTCTCCAGGAATTGAAGACTAATCTCCAGGATGCAGTGCAGTGAGTGGCACCCAGGACAAAAATCATAGGAAAAATAAAAAGAAACGGAACTTCTGTTCTCCTTTGAATTCTTTTTATTAATTATAAAAACATTAGAGATGGCAAAGAAAGGCAATTGTTTTTTAGCCAGATGGGGCATTTGAAGGCAGGAGACCATGTTCTAAAACCTGCCAGGATATATCCAACCAAAGTTGGCAACCCTAATTCAGAGAAATCAAAAGGGAAAGATGGATGTGACTGTTATAATTGCTTCTGGCCCAAGATGATATTCAGAGGGTTCCTCAATCTTGCCAAAAGCTATGCTGCTAATTATCAATTGATTTAATGATTTAAATAGAATTAAATTGACATAAACAGATACCGTCTACAGTGTAATGGAACAGATGTTTTAATCAGAAATTGAACTAATTGTCCATTATGACTATGTCTTATTTATCATCATCTGCTGCACAGAATTGATTGCATGAAGTTTAACGGCCCTAACTGGGTGTGAAGTGTATACCAAACATCTTAACATTCTGCCCTGACATGTATTAAAAATCCATGTGAACTAACTAATTGAAGAATTTTCTAATCACTATGAATGACTGACTTGTTATTGCAGTTAAGAAAGCAAATGGTATGTTCGCCTTCATTGCGAGAGGACTTGAGTACAGGAGCAAGGATGTCTTACTGCAGTTATACAGGGCCTTGGTGAGATCACACCTGGAGTAGTGTGTATAGTTTTGGTCTCATTACCTAAGAAAAGATATACTTGCCACAGAGGGAGTGCAGCGAAGGTTCACCAGACTGATTGTAGGGATGGCAGGTCTGTCGTATGAGGAGAGATTGGACCAACTAAGCCTGTAGTCACTGGAGTTTAGAAGAATGAGAGGGGATTTAACTGAAATGTATAAAATTCTGACAGGGCTGGACAGACTAGATGCAGTGATGATGTTTCCTGTGGCTGGGGTTCCCGAATAAGGGGTCATAATCTCAGGATATGAGGTAGACCATTTCAGACTGAGATGAGGAGAAACTTCTTCATTCAGAGGTTGGTGAACCTGTGGAATTCTGTATCACAGAAGGCTGTGGAGGCCAAGTCACTGAATATATTTAAGAAGGAAATAGATTTAAAGACTCTAAAGGCGTCAGGGGGTATGGAGAGAGAGTGGGAGTATGGCATTGAGATAGAGGATCAACAATGATCATGTTGAATGGCGGAGCAGGCTCGAAGGGCTGAATGAACTCCTCCTGCTCCTTGTTTCTATGGGCAGAATTTTGCCCTTGTCGGGCAGGCTTGGCGGGGGAGAGTGGGAGCGGTCGGGAAGCTGACCAGCGCCCGTAATCGGGGCTGGACCATGATTTCACACTGGCGGGCCAATTAAGGCCCGTTCAGGGTGAAATGCCTGGTTCAGTGCTCAGCGCTGCCTGTCTGGGGTGGGAGGAGGGCGAGTGTGTGCAGGAAAAGGTCCCTGAGGCCCAGGGAGTCGAAGACATAAAAAAGAGAATTTTAAAGTGTTAAAAGCATGTCCCCTCATGTGGGCAGGCTTAAAGGCCAAGCAGCCTTTACGTTTGTTAGGAAACCTCATCCACGAGCAGGATAAGGTTTCCTAAAGCTTTTACAAATGAAATAAAATTCAGAAAAAGAAAAAAACATGTCCCATCTCATGTGACACAGTCACATGAGGGGACATGTTTCAATAAATTTTTATCACATTTATTGATGTTTTTCAAAAGCGCTTCAACCTCCCTGAGGCAGCTCCATGCCCCAGGGAGATTGAAGCCCTCTCCCTCTCCCTCCAACCTGCACAAGTAGTGCTGAGTGCTACGGCTCATGTCTTATGCTGGGCAGGCCTTAGTTGGCCCGCCCATGTAAAATGGCGGCACGGAGCCGATCGCAGGCAGAGGTCAGCTCCGCCTCTGCTCCCACATACTCCTGCCAAGCCCAAACGAAGCGGGAAAAATTCTGGCCCATGTATAATTTGGAAGGGTGAGTGTGAAATGACATGCACTGGAGAAAATGTGAGACATGGCTATGTTGGGAAGGATTCTTGCTTCTCCTGGCCCTACAAAATATACCAATCTGCATTTATAGAGCACCTTTAACATTGCTAAAAACATCCCAAGACTCTTCATAAGAAAGTCATCAGTCAGAATTTGATACCAAGTCACATAAGGGATATTAAGGCAGGTGACAAAAGGCTTGCTCATAGAGTTAAGTTTTAAGTGGTAGGTGGAAAGAGTGCCAGAGAATGGTGTGTGGGAAGTCCAGAGCTTAGGACCCAGACAGTGGAAGACACAGCTGCCAATGATGGAATGATTAAACTCGGGGATGTTCAAGAGGCCAAAATTGGAGGTGTTTACATCTCAAGAGGGTTGTGCGAATGGAGGGGGTTACAGGGTTAAGGAGGAGAAAGGCCACCATGAGATTTGAAAACAAAGGTGAGGATTTTAAGTTTGAGGCATTACCAATGAGGGTCAGTGCACATGAAGGTGAAAAGTTCCCTGGTGAAGCCTCTTCACAGGGGAAAACTGCAAAGATTTCCCTGCTCAGAACTGAGTTAAAATTGCAATTTAGGCCTAATGATGTCACAATCTGCATAGATAAAGATGGACCATGACAACCTGGTGCAGGGCTTAGCTACCCATTCAGAAGCCTGAGTAAGAATTGCAGTTGGTGGGACCTAGGGATCAGGTAACCTTGGCTACTTCAACCATTTATTCATTCAGCTTTCATCAGGCTACTAGGGTTAAAATTACAATGAAACAGGCTCTCCATGGAGACTGTGGAAGCTGATACTATGTATTTATCCAAAATGCAAATGAAATATCTTTCTGGAAATGATATTTTGAAATACAATATATGATTAATGTGAGATGTGACATCAAGAAAGTGTAGCATGTTTGGGAGGACTTTAGACTGATGGCAAAGTGCTCCAACAGTGTGGGTTTCTTCACCTCATGTTTGGATTTTTATTTTATTTATTCATGGGATGTGGATGTTGTTGGCGAGACCAGAATTTATTGCCCAACCCTAATTGCCATTGAGAAGATGGTGGTGAGACCAATTGTAGACTAGAAGTTTGTAGATTTGGTGCTCAAGTCTCAGAATGGGCCTCTTGTAGGTTAATTGACGAGGGTTTATTGCTGAGAATTTTTCTTATTCATTCATAGAATGTGAGCAGCGCTGGCTGAGCTAGCATTTATTGCCCATCCCTAGTTGCCCTTGAGAAAGTGATGAGCTGCCTTCTTGAATCGCTGCAGTCCATGTGGTGTAGATACACCCATAGTACTGTTAGGAAGGAAGTTCCAGGATTTTGACTCAGTGATAGTGAAGGAATGGTGATATATTTCCAAGTCAAGATGATGAGTGGCTTGGAGGGGATCTTCCAGATGGTGGAGTTCCCATCTATCTGCTGCCATTGTCCTTCTAGATGGTAGTAGTTGCGGGTTTGGAAGGTACTGTCTAAGGAGCCTTAGTGAGTTTCTGTGGTGCGGTGCATCTTGTAGATGGTACACACTGCCGCCACTGTGCATCAGTGGTGGGGGGAGTGAATGTTTGTGGATGAGGTGCCAATCACATGGATCACTTTGTCCTAGATAGTGCCAAGCTTCTTGAGTGTTGGAGCTGCACTCATCCAGGCAAGTGGAGAGTATCCAATCACACTGCTGACTTGTGCCTTGTAGTCGGTGGACAGGCTTTGAGGAGTCAGGAGGTGAGTCACTCGTCACAGGTTTCCCAGCCTCTGGCCTGCTCTTGTAGCCACAGTATTTATATGGCTAGTCCAATTCAGTTTCTGGTCAATGGTTACCCCCAGGATGTTGATGGAGAACAACTCAATTGGCATTGTATCATAAAGGGAAACTTTTAGGAATTTATAGGCAAAGAAAAGCTCAATGGCAAGTGTGGGAAATGGTATAAATGGTATTATTGGACTGGTATAATAGGAGTTACTCCTGTAAGGCTGGACCTAAAGCACTTTGTTGGGATAAATACAGGGAGCTTTGCATGAACTATCATAACTGACCTGGGTGTCTGAAGTGGAAAGGGTCCCAACTCTTGCTGCTAAAATCATTTGCCTCGTGAAGAGAACCCTTCCTAAAAAATGGAATTCACTTTTATTTTGGTCCTCCTTTTATTATTAACTAGACATTTGTTAATTTAACAAAACTGAATATACCTTTTGAGCCATAATGTCCCTTTGAAAAGCAAAGTGCAAACTTACATTTATTTAGTACCTTTCACTACCTCAGGAAGCACAGTATAGCCAATTTTGTGCACAGTCACATCCTACAAATAGCAATACAATAACGAACAGATAATCTGTTTTTAGCAATGTTGGTCGAGGGATAAATATTGGCCAGGATAGTGGGGAGAATTCACCTGCTTCTCTTCCAAATTGTGCCATTGGATCTTTATGTCCATCTGAGAGGGCAGATGGGGAGTCATCTGAAAGACAGCACCTCCAACAGTGCAGCACTCCCCCAGCATTACACTGGGAGTGTGCCAGCTTAGATTTTGTGCTCGAGTCTCTGCAGTGGGACTCCAAACCAGAACAATCCAGCTTCAAAGGTGGGAATGCTACCCATGCACCCACATCTGACACCTCTAAAAGTAAGGAAACATATTTTTGGCAAATCCACTTAAACCTTATTGGCGCCTTCAGGATGAATAATTACAAAACACAGACTCAGAATATAGAATAAAAAAAGCCTTCTACAAACAAAATCCCTGTCTTTTCTGACAAATTGATATCTCAGAAACCAGTTAATTCTGTGTCAGGTTGACGAGATGGAAAAAACCGTAAACAGTGAAGTAATTATCTCATTTTAACAGGAGTGTTATTCCATTTAGTTGCCTGATATGTGAATTTGGATGGTGGAATCTTTTCCCTGTATATAAAGCCCCACTTGTTAACCAAATTCATTGGGTGGAGATGCTGCTGCATGACACAGAACATATTACCTTATAAATTGTTCTTGGCAGGTGTGACTTGTGAAATGACACATACTCTACTCAACACACTGGCCTAGTATAATAAGACATATGGGTAAAGAGAAGGCAGGTTCTTCCATCTGCTCTGTCCTCATCAGCCATTCCCTGCTGCTTTCCCCATACCACCTCTGTAACCTCCTCCAGCTCTACAAGCTTCTGAGATCCCTTTTCTGGCCTCTTGTGCATCCCTGATTTTAAACATTGTTCCAGGCCATGCTTTCAGCTGCCAGGTCCCTCAGCTCTGGAATTCCCTCTCTAAACCTCTCCACCTCTCTCTCTCTCTCTCTAAAACTAACCTCCTTGACCAGGCTTTTGGTCATCTGTCTTGATTCTGTGGCTGGATATCAAAAATGTCACTAACATTTTTATTGATACCATGGAATTATATTGGTCCATTCCTGTGTTGTATATCCTTTCAGCCCAACCAGTCCATGCTGATGTTTACACTCTGCTCCTACCATGTAGCTACAATCGTAACCCTCCCCTTCTTCCTCACATGCTTATCTATAGCTTCCCCTTAAATGCGTCTATATTATTCACTTCACCCATTCCATGTGGTGGTGAGTTGCATATTCTCACCACCCTTTGTTAAGTGCCTTGGGGCATCTTACTACATTAATTGCACCATATAAATTAAGTCATTGTCATGATAATGGTTTCTGCTTTGTATATGGTGGCCTATAAAATGATGCCCCATTTTCCGACACTGCCCAAGCTACCAAAACTCCAAAATGGAGGTAGGAGTTTGCACGTTTCTCAGCAAAAGAGAGCTTTTTTTTAACCAAGTCTGAAGCCAACTTTGGCTCCTTTGCATATGCAAAGAAGAGACAATATCCAATTGAGGCCTCCATTCCCAAGATTGGTTGCCCCCCCCCCACCCACTGTGGCAGCCAGTGTTAGTATTTGATTACACTGTGGTTCCTGGCGCTGACTGGCCAGGCGCCAGGAACAGTTGCGCATGCGGACTCAGCTTGCACTGTGCACACTAGTGCACGCACGGTTTCCATCACCGCTGATATCATTGGTGCGCACCCGTCAGCTGGTGTCAGTACTGGTTTCCACCAGCACTGTCCAGCACTCCACTGGCTTGAGCCCTCGCTGTCTCTCGCTCACCGCCCCAAGCCCTCACTGCGGCTACTTTCAGCACTGGTCAGGTGCAGAGGAAACTGCCCTTACACTGTCCCATCACACAATCTCAGGAAAGATACAGCAGCGGTTAGACACAGAGTAAAGTAGCACACTGTCCATTTTTATATAAAAAAAGGCAAATTATACTTTTCTGAAGAAGAGCCTTAATTGCAATTTCCAGTTCAAGGTATAATTTTTTTCTGTGCTTGTTTTGCCATCATTTTTGATGCAGGCAGCTGCCTGGGACATCACTGGTGCTGCAGCTGCATGTGCAGAGAATACAACCTCTGGAATTGTAGAGTCAGCAATCCAGCCATTTGATTATTCTTGTGCTGGTTCCAAAGTCCATTTGTACCATTTTTCTATAAATGCTGCAAATATAATTGCAAGGTGGATAGAACTGCTTCCTTTCTGAACTTAGCGTTTTCGTTAGGATATAATAATCCATCGCTGGTCTTGATGTAGAAGGAGGTGATTGTTATAAACCGAACTAAAAACAAAAGTTTCCATTTTTAACAATCAATACAAACTTAATCTGCCAAAAGTGTTTTCTGTTTAAGATAATTGGCAAAAATGTCAACGGGGGAGCTGAGGAGAATTATTTTTAAGTGAACTAGAATGTGCTGCCTGAAAGGGCAGTGGAAGCAGATTCAACAGTAACTTTCAAAATGAAAATTGGATAAATACTTTAAAAGGAAACGTTTGAGTGGGTACTGGGGAAAGAACGGGGTGGGGTGGTGGGATGAATTGAGGAATACTTTCGGCACAGTTACGATGGGCCAAATGGCCTACTTCTGTGCTGCATTGTTCTATAACAACTTCCATTTTGTTGCACTGCAAGAGACCAACCCAAATGTGCTTCAGAGAAATCTGTAGGGGAAATGGACATTGAACCAAGAAGGTAGATGTAGGGACGAGTGTGCAAAAGCTTGATCGAAAAGATCGCTTTCGAGAGAGTCTTTGAAAGAATAGACAGACATGGAAAGCACAAAGGCCACCAATGAGGGCTGTAGGAAGGAGGGAATGCACAGGAGTCCAAAATTAGAGTGTGGGAACGTGCAGAGGCAAAGTCGAAGCTTCGGAGGGAGTGCACAAACCTGCAAACAACCCATCTACCCAGCCCTTCAAACACCACCTGCCCCACATATGGCAGAGTCTGCAGATCACGCATTGGACTTATTGACCATCTCAGAACCAGAGTGGAAGCAAGTCATCCTTGATCTCAAGGGACTGCCTCAAAAGGAGATTGTAAATGCAAGTTGTTGGCATGGAGCTTTCAGGAACACTGTGGGGGGCTGTGGGGGGTCGGTGGGGGGGGGGGGCGGTGCTAAAGAAGGGTTTGTAACAATTTTAATACCCTGGATGAGAATGGTACAGTACTGGGACCTCCGCTGCTCTACTTGGTGTAGTTTTATGTCCAAAGTTTCTAATTGGTTGACAACAGTGACTGATGAAAATGAGATGCTGAGATGCTGATGGGTCCATTCTTCTCCTGGTGTACGTACACATTCAGCCTGAACTGTATTAGACTGACAAAAACACAGTTGGTTTTCTTGCACAGTGTTGTTACCAGATAACAATTAAACAGCAATGCATTGAAACACCAACTACTTAGTTTTTAAATGAAAAGGTTTCACATATTACACTAGATGGCCAAAGGGCATCATTAAGTATTGAAGTATTCTCGAGAATGAGTGAGGAATATGCAGGATAGGATGGACGGTGTCAGTTTTAATGGTTGCCCTGAGCATAAAGCTTTCTGCCACTTATATTGTGAAACATAATAGGAATAATTTTCACCTGGATAAATGAACTATGCTGTTCTGAATATAAAATACTTTGATATGAACTAGACAGCTTGTTATAAATGTCAATGCCAATTTACTGGTGGATTACACTCCTCCTTACCAACATTTAACTATTATTTTACAAAGAGTTCATGCTTGTCAATGCGCTTGGAGTATATAGACTATCCCTCAACATTGATAAGCTTAGGCCTGATTCCCTCTCCATACTTTTTTTTTAATTATTAAAAAGGCTCGACATGGTGTCACTTTGGCTCAGTTGAGGGCACTCTCACCTCTTTGAGGTAGAAATTTGGGGGTTCAAGTCCCACACCGGAGGCTAAAGCCTATAAACTAGATTTGCACTCCTAGTGCGGTACTGAGGGAGCACTGCACTGTCAGAGGTGCAGTACTGAGGGACTGCAGCACCGAGGGAGTGCTGCACTGTCAGAGTTGCAGGAGTGAGGGAGTGCTGCAGTGAAAGAGGTGCAGTACTGAGGGAGTGCCTCACTGTCAGAGATGCAGTACTGAAGGAATGCTGTGCTGCCAGAGGTGCAGTACTGAAGGAGTGCTGCACTGTCAGAGGTACTGTCTTTTGGGTGAGATGTTAAATCAAGGCCCCATCTGCCAGTTCAACATGATGTAAAGGAAGACAGACCTGCATTTATATAGCACCTTTCACTCCTCAGGTCATCCCAAAACACTTTATAGCGAATGAAGTGTAGTCACTGTTGTAATGTAGGAAATGACATAGCCAATTTGCACACAGCAAGCTCCCACAAACAGCAATATGATAATGACCAGGAAGTATTTTTGAAGTGTAGTCACTGATGTAGGAAACCCAGTAGTCAATTGACACACAGCAAACTCCTAGGAATCGCAATGTGATAATAAAGGAAAAATATTGCAGATGCTGGAAATGGGAAAAGAAAATACTGGAAATATTCAGCAGGCCAGGCAGGATCTGTGGAGATGGATAGAGAGTTATCTTTCAATTGGTGACCCTTTGTTGGAACTTGATTCTGTGTGTGTCTCTCTCTGTCTATGCTATCAACATCTTTAATCATGCTGAACACTTCAATTTGATCACCTCTTAATCTTCTATCGTCAAGGGAAGACAACCCTGGTCCATGGAGCTGGTCCTTGTAATTTAACCCTAAATGTTGGTTAGGAAGGTTAAACCTTAATTGTTGCAGAACCTGGAGGAATATCTCATGCAACCCTGAAATTTGTAACAGTTACCATTGGAACATAGAAATGGGAGGAGGCCAGTCAGCCCCTCGGGCTTGTTGCACCACTCAATGAGATGATGGCTGATCTACAGCTTGACTCCATATACTCACCATTTGCCCCACACCCCTTAATACCTTTGGACAATAAAAATGGATCAATCTCAGATTTAAGGTCAGCAATTGACCCAGCATCAACTGGCACTTGTGAAAGTCGGGCCCCAAACTTCTGCCACTCTTTGTGATTCGTAATTTCTGAATTCCTGAAAGGTTTGTCTCTAACGTTTAGGCTCTGTCCTCTAGTCCAATGGAAATAGTCTCTCTCTATCTATTCCCTCTGTTCCCCCTTAATATCTCGAAAACTTCGATTAAAATTAGTCCTTGACCTTCTAAATTCCATGGAATACACCCCCAGTTTGTGTAATCTTTCCTTGTAATTTGACACTCAAGAGTCTGGGTGCTGTTCTGATAGCCCTACACTGCACTGTCTCCAAGGACAATATATCCTTCCTTTTGGATTGGGATATGTTTTCTCATCATATGGAAGGGGGAGTATTGAGTTGAGGAAAACCAGTGTTTATATCTCACTGGGAGAGAAGAGGCAAAAAAGTGTCACCATATCTATCAAGACCGGCTTCCTTTTTTAAAAATTCATTCATGGGATAGGGGCGTTGCTGGCTATGCCAGCATTTATTGCCCATCCCTAATTGCCCTTGAGGAGGTGGTGGTGAGCCACTGCCTTGAACCGCTGCAGTCAATATGGTGTAGATACACCTACACTGCTGTAAGGGAGGGAGTTCCAGGACTTTGACCCAGCGACAGTGAAAGAACGGCGATATATTTCCGAGTCAGAATGATGTGTGGCTTGGAGGGGAACTTCCAGGTGGTGGTGTTCCCATGTGTCTGCTGCCCTTGTCCTAGATGGTAGTGGGCATGGGTTTTGAAGGTGTTGTCAAAGCAGGCTGGTGAATTCCTGCAGTGCATCTTGTCAATGTACACACTGCTGCCACTGTACATCGGTGGTGGAGGGTTTGAATGTTTGTGGATGTGGTGCCAATCTAGCAGGCTGCTTTGTCCTGGATGGTGTCGAGCTTCTTGAGTGTTGTTGGAGTCGCACTCATCCAGGCAAGTGGAGAGTTTTCCATCACACTCCTGAATTGTGCCTTGTAGATGATGGACAGGCTTTGGGGAGTCAGGAGGTGAGTTACTCACCACAGGACTCCTAGCCTCTGACCTGCTCTTGTAGCCACAGTATTTATATGGCTAGCCCAGTTCAATTTCTGGTCAATGGTAACTCCCAGAATATTGATAATGTTGGATTCAGCGATGGTAAAAATGCTATTGACTGTCAAGGAATGATGGTTAGATTCTTTCTTGTTGGAGATGGTCATTGCCTGGCACTTCTGTGGCACAAGTGGTACTACAGCTACCTTGTGCATTACTTCACCACCAATGTTTTTGTGATATCCTTTTGGATATAATTTGTGTTTGTGTTACATTTGTGTTTGCTGCTTGGTTTTTATATTGTAGAACATGTGGAATTTTTCTGTTACTTGTACTATCTTTATGTAGATTAGTTCAGTTACTTTAAAAGCATAAAATAACACACAATTATCCAAGCGCCATGTCAAATTGAATGAAAATTTCTTTTGCTAATCACAAAGGATTTTCTGTCAAACTGAAAAATTGGTTTCCACTTTAATCCCCAGTTGAATTAAGGAACAGTTGGACTTGCACCACGTGCAGTTCTGCTGAGATTTTACAGATAATAAGACATGAGGAGGAGTAACCAGAAGCTTGGTCAAAAAACTGACTTTTAAGGAAGGTCTTAAGAGAGGAGAGGGTGACACAGTGACTTAGGAAGGGAATTCCAGAGTTCAGAGCCTGGAGCTTGAAGGAAGAGTCCTAGGGATGGATGTGCACAAGTCACTGGTGGCAGAGCAGGGTGAGAAAATAGTCAATAAGACAAGATCCTGAGCTTCATAAATAGAGGCATCGAGTACAAAAGCAAGGAAGTAGTGATGAACATTTATAAAACACCAGTTCAGTCACAACTGGAATATTGCGGTCTAATCCTGGACACTGCACTTTAAGAAGGATATGAAGGCTTTAGAGAGGGTGCAGAAACTATTTATGAGACTAGCTCCAGGGACGAGTGAGTTCAATCTCGTGGATAGATAGTAGAAGCTGAGGTTGTTCGCCACAGAGAAGGTTGAGGGGAGATTTGATAATAGAGGCTTCCAAATCATGAGGGATGTAGGTAGAGTAGATAGAGAGAAACTGTTCCCAATGGCAGAAGGGTCAATAACCAGAGGATGCAGATTAGCAAAAGAACCAAAAGCGACATGAAGAAGAACTTTTTTATACAGCCAGAGTTTCCAATCTAGAATGCATTGCCTGAAGTGGTGGTGGAGCAAGATTCAATCACTGTTTTCAAAAGGGAATTAGGTAAGTACTTCAAAGGAAAGAAATTGCAGGGCAAGTTGGAAGGGGAGAGGAGTGAGACTGGCTGTAATGCTCTTGAAGGGAGCTGGTAGAAACTTGACGGGCCAAATAACCTCCTTCTGTGATATAACCACTCTATGATTCCATTGGGCGTGACCACTAATGGTGGGAGTGATGGGTGTTGGTGGGGGGATGTACAAGAGTTCAGAATCAGTGCAATGAAGTGTTTTGTGGGAGAGTAGAGCTGGAGGTGGTTACAGAGATAAGAAGGGTGAGGGCACGAAAGGATTTATAAAGAGGATGAGGATGTTGAATTAGAGGCCTAGCGGGATGAGGAACCAATGTTATCAAACTTATCATGGTAAAGAGTGATGGGTGTGCAGCACTTGATATGGGCAGCAGATGAACTGACGATTATAGAGGGTGGAGAATGGGAGCTGATCAAGGCTTTTCAATGTCAAGTGGGCTGAGCCAGGGGTTGGGGGCGGGTGATGTCATGGAAATAGGAGAAATCTCTGATGGAATGTTCACGAGGTTTGAAGCTCAGTTTGGATCTGAATAGGACACTGAGTTTCAGAACTGTTTGGCTCCACATAAGACTTGGGGCCCAATTTTAATCCATTCAAAACACATTCACTAGCACAAAGTTAAAATCAAGCCTAAAGATCAGTTTGAAGGCAGGTTCCAAAGTTTGTGGCAGACACCAAAGACAATGGCTTCAATCTTCATCGTGTTTTACTGGAGGAAGTTGCGGCTTAATCAAGAGTGGATGTTGGCCAAGCAGACTGACCCCATAGAGACAGTGGAAGGATTGAGGACAGGGGTGTGGAGGTAAGACTGGATATTGTTGGCATACATCTAGAAATTGGCCGAATGTATTTAGATCAACTGGCAGCACCTGGTCGAGGAAGATGAGAGGCATTGGTTGGGGGGACTGCTCAGGGGTGGCCAACGATAGATTCTAGAAAGACACCAGAGGCATCAGTGCAGAGGTGGGAAGAGAAGCCATTGTTGGAGATGCTGTGATTGGATAGGTAACAGTAAACTAGGGCATTCCCACTAAGCTGGACAACTGGAGGAGCGGCACTGGAGTAGGATGGTGTACTAGTGCTAAAGGCTGCAGAGAATTAAAGGAGAAGTGAAGAGAAATTGCACCATCGCATACAGGATGTTGTTTGTGATTTGGATTAGGACTATTTCAGAGCAGTAGAATGGGAAGATTGGAGACACTCCAACAGGGAGTGGTGGGAAAGATGGGAATGGGTTTAGGAGCCATCAACATATTGAAGGACTTTGGAGATGGGAGGGAGATTGGAGATGGGTTGGGGGCTTGCAGGGGTAGATGAGGCAAGGCTGAATGCATTGGGTAATAAAATTTGCTGTTCTGAGACTGGATACTTGAAGGAAAGGAGCCATTTACCAGGAAGAGTGAATTACAGTAAAGTCTTAGCGTTTGTGTGGGTTACATTCCTGCAAAACCTTGCAAATGACGAAATCATAAATGATGAACATGCTTTACAATGGGAGTCAATTAGATAGGTTCCAGGAATGTGAGGGCAGCATTGGTTTGGGCGGTTACTGCACAGCAAATTGTGGGAGCTGTATATGACAGACGTGGGGAGCCTCTAAGCAATACAAGACATGCATTGAAAATTTAAAAAAGAGACAATCCTCATTTAAGAAAACAAGGGAGTCACCTCACAGCCGACAGACAAAACCGCGAAGATTTCAAAATTGAACGGAGCCATTATTGCAGCTTTGAACTGAGAGAGTCAGACATTTTCAACTTAATCTCTCTGTTCGGGCTGCACTTCAGTTGCAACGTGTCAAGGTCTCTGTTCCGTCATGGCTGCCGTCTCCTCAGGGAAAGAAGAGAGAGGGGAGAGAAAACATGATTAAGTGAACAATTGCTTGCGATGGGCAATGCGGTGTACAAAGGCTTTAGTGCGGGTAAGCGAATATGCGAATAAGGAAGTCACGAAAGGCAGGACTTTACTGTATTTGCAACATGGACTAAATATAAACTGACCTTTGGATTAGATAGACTTGCTTATGATTGGGATGGGCATCTTGAATGTGACACTGTTACTTTAGACTGATAACAGAATATTGTTACAGCCAAGTGTATGGTGAGCTGTCTCGTGAGTTTGAGTCGAAAAGAAGGTGAACTGGTTTCTTGCAACTTGTAGATAGGGTAGACAGATGGGTTTGGACAGATGACTGGCAAGGACAGATGATTGAGCAGCATGGGTTTAATTTAAAGTAAAATGTTCTGAATCCATTCCAGGATTTGCATTCCTACAAAATGCCTTTGGGAGAGCCAATCTGATTAGCACTTTTTATGCAGCAAAGCGATCAGTTTCCATGCTGTGAACACAGAATCATTTGCATGGCTAACCTTTACACTGGGAGAATTGACTGTACCATCTGTTAGAAAGCCTTCGCTTGTTTCGAGCAGTATCAGAGTGTGAGAGTGCAATGCTTTGGTCACATGAGTCAAAAGATTGAAATTAGAGTGTCAAAGGTCTTTATTGAAAAAGATTTATTGATGGATTTAATTGCATGTTCTTTAAAATCCATTCAACTCATTTGAATGAACCTTGTCACACATCTTGTGTTTTATGCTAGACAGATTTATTGATGCATTTTATGGGTTTTCTAAATGTTTCTCTTTGTAAGAAGGACGTTTAGGAAAACTGATTAAAAAATCTTGTACTTATATAGTGCCTTTCACTGCCTTAAGACATTCCATCGTGCTTTTTGACCGTTGATGTACTTTTTTTTTAAAACTGCAGACAACCTTATAATGTAGAAAATGCAGCAGCCAACTTGCACACAGCAACATCCAACAAACAGCAACATGGTAATGAGCAGATAATCTGCTCTAATGCTGTTGGTTAAGGGATAAATATTGATCAGGGCACCAGAAACAGCCTCTGATCCTCATCAAAATAGTGGCCATGTGTTCTTTTATGGCCATTTGAGAGGGCAGACAGGGCCTCCGTAAAGCATCACGTCTCAGTAACAGCACTCACAACAATGCAGCACTGCTTCACTATTGCATTGGGAGTGTCAGCCTAGATTATATGCTCAAATCTTTGGAGTGGAATTTGCACCATCAACCTATGTCACTAGAGGAGAGCATGCTTCCTACTGAGCCATGAATGACATTTCTGAAGCAACTTTTGAAGCACAATGCAGCATTTTGTGACTTACCTGCAAGGGGGAAAAGTTAAGAGCTTACAGTAAGAAGCGTATGGTAAAAAAACAAGGGCCTGAATCCTTTGGTTGGCATGTGGGGACAGGCCCCGCTCACCGACACATAAAATGATGCATGGTGATGTCAAGCGTGCGTCCCAATGTCACCATGCGTCATTCAGATCTTCAGTTCGGCGGGCATGCACCAGAGTCGGCTGTGCAAACGCCGAACTGTCAAAGGCCTATTAAGGCCATTAATAATTTAATTAAGGTGGTTGTCTGGGCTGCCCCGTCCAACCTTAAGGTGGGATGAGGTTTCATGAAGGGTTTATAAATGGAATAAAACTTTTTATTAAAACTCATTGACATGTCCCAGCCAAAGTGACACTGTCACACGAGGGGACATGCCTGACTAATTTTATTTCTTTATTTTAAATCTTCATAATCAAACTAATCTCCCTGAGCTCTGTGTCTCAGGGAGATTTCTGCGCTCTTTCGCACGAATGCGCGGAAGAGCGCAGGCCCCGCCTCAGCCTCCTCCCCCTACCTGCATAGGGAGCACTCGGCGCTTCTGGGCATGCCCATGGCCCAATTGGCCCGCCCATGTAAAATGGCGGCGCGCAGCCGATTGATGGCAGTGATTGGCTGTGTGCCCAACCACGCCCGCTCCCACTCAGCCCCCCCTGACGGGGAGAAATTCTCCCCAAGGGCTAGCACACTTTGAAATTTGAGATTTGAGTCCCATCCATAGAACCATAGAACACTACAGCACAGAAAACAGGCCATTCGGCCCTTCTAATCTGTGCCAAAATATTATTCCGCTAGTCCCATTGACCTGCATCTAGTCCATAACCCTCCAGACCTCTCCCATCCATGTATCTATCTAATTTATTCTTAAAACTTAAGAGTGAGCCCACATTTACCATGTCAGATGGTAGCTCGTTCCACACTCTCACCATTCTCTGAGTGAAGAAGTTCCCCCTAATGTTCCCCCTAAACCTTTCCCCTTTCATCCTAAAGCCATGTCCTCTTGTGTTTATCTCTCCTAATCTAAGTGGAAAGATCCTACTCGCAGTTACTCTGTCTATACCCCTCATAATTTTGTAAACTTCTATCATATCTCCCCTCATTCTTCTACGCTCCAAGGAATAAAGTCCTAACCTGTTTAATCTTTCCCTGTAACTCAACTCTTAAGACCCAGCAACATCCTAGTAAATCTTCTCTGCACTCTCTCAATCTTACTGATATCCTTCCTGTAGTTAGGCGACCAGAACTACACACAATACTCCAAAGTTGGCCTCACCAATGTCTTATACAACCTCACCATAACATCCCAAATCCTATACTCAATACTTTGATTTATGAAGGCCAGTATGCCAAAAGCTTTCTTTACAACCTTATCTACCTGTGACGCCACTTTCAGGGAACTATGTATCTGAACTCCCAGATCTCTTTGTTCCTCCGCACTCCTCAGTGCCCTACCATTTACTGTGTATGTTCTAACTTGGTTTGACCTTCCAAAATGTAACACCTCACACTTTTCCACATTAAATTCCATCTGCCATTTTCTGGCCCATTTTTCCAGTTGATCCAGATCTCTCTGCAAGCTTTGAAAGCCTTCCTCGCTGTCCACAACGCCTCCAATCATAGTGTCATCAGCAAACTTGCTGATCCAATTCACCACATTATCATCCAAATCATTGATATAGACAACAAACAACAATGGTCCCAGCACAGATCTACTAGTCACAGACCTCCAGTCTGAGAAGCAATCATCCACTACCACTCTCTGTCTTCTCCCACACAGCCACTTTCGAATCCGGTTTACAACCTCTCCATGGATACCAAGTGTCTGAACCTTCTGAACTAACTTCCCATGTGGGACCTTGTTAAAGGCCTTACTGAAGTCCATGTAGACAACATCCACAGCTTTTCCTTCATCTACTTTCTTGGTAACCTCCTCGAAAAACTCTACAAGGTTCGTTAAACACGACCTACCACGCACAAAGCCATGCTGACTATCCTTAATCAGCCTTTGGCTGTCCAAATAATTATATATCCGATCTTCCAATAATTTACCTACTACTGATGTCAGGCTCACTGGCCTGTAATTACCTGGTTTACTTTTGGAGCCTTTTTTAAACAACGGAACAACATGAGCTACCCTCCAATCCTCCGGCACCTCACCCGTGGCTAAGGACATTTTAAATATTTCTGCCAGGGCCCCTGCAATTTCTATACTAGTCTCCCTCAAGGTCCAAGGGAATATCATGTCAGGCCCGGGGGATTTATCTACCTTTATTCGCCGTAAGGCAGCAAGCACCTCCTCCTCTTTAATCTCTAGATGTTCCATGAAACTACTGCTTGTTTCCCTTCCTTCCTTATAAACTATGCCAGTTTCCTGAGTAAATACTGATGCAAAAAAGCTGTTTAAGATCTCCCCCATCTCGTGAGGCTCCACACATAGATGACCACTCTGATCTTCAAAGGGACCAATTGTGTCCCTTACTATCCTTTTACTCTTAATATACTTGTAGAAACCCTTCGGGTTTACCTTCACATTATCTGCCAAAGCAACTTCATGTCTTCTTTTTGCCTTCCTGATTTCCTTTTTTAGTATTTTCTTACATTTTCTATACTCTACAAGTACCTCATTTGCTTATAGTTGCCTATACCTGCTATACACCTCTCTCTTCTTCTTAACCAGATTGCCAATATCCCTTGAAAAACAAGGTTCCCTATGCCTGTTAACTTTGCCTTTAATTCTGACAGGAACATGCAAACTCTGTACTCTCAAAATTTCGCCTTTGAATGCCTTCCATTTACTGAACACATCCTTGCCAGAAAACAACTTATGCCAATTCACTCTTCCTAGATCCTTTCTCTTTTCCACAAAATTGGCCTTTCTCCAATTTAAAATCTCAAATCCAGAACAAAGGGGTGAAAATCTCCTCTGTTCATCAATTGTAAAGGTGGTATATGATTGTAGAGATTTGTAACTCCAGTTTCTTGAGGCCAAGAAAATAATGTCCAAACTGGTAATAACACTTTGAGGATCTTATCAGGTTTCAGTTTAAATTTAATATCCATTTTGCACTCCATTCATATAAACATACACGTTAGGAGCAGGAGTAGGCCATTCAGTCCCTCAGGCCTGCCCCGCCATTCAATGAGATCATGGCTGATATGATTGAAGCCTCAACTCCACATTTCCCCTATCCTCAATAACCTCTGACTCCATTGTTAGTCAAGAATCTATCTACCTCTGCCTTAAAAACATTCAATGACCCTGCCTCTGCCGCTTTCCGTGGAAGAGAATTCCAAAGATCCAGGACCCTCTGAGAGAAATGAATTCTTCTCATCTCCATCTTAAATGGGAGACCCCTTAGTTTTAAACTGTGTCCGCTAGTTCTAGTCTCTCTTATCTTTTCCCCCTTGCAGGTAAGTTCTAGTCTCTCCCACAAGGGGGAACATCCTTTCAGCATCCGCCCTGTCAAGTCCCCTCAGGTTTCAGGTAAATATAACAGGGAAAGGCAAAGCTAGAGGCCATCAGTATAAGGTAGTCATTAATAAATCCAATAGGGAATTCAGGAGAAACTTCCTTACCCAGAGAAGTGGTGCAAGCGTGGAACTCAGCATCACAGGAGGTGAGGTGATTACTATAGATGTATTTACGAGGATGTTGGATAAACACAAGGGAGAAACGAATAGAAGGGTATGCTGATGGGGTGAGACGAAGAGGGGGTTTATGGTAGTTGGTGTGGGGCATAGACACTGGCATGGACCAGTTGGATTGAGTGGCCAGATTCCGTGCTGGACTTGCTATGTAAAAAAAACTTAATGTAACTTCAACAAAGTTTGTAATTATTTCTAATGAGTGACTCTACACTGGATGGTATTCACATTTCTTACACTGAGCATTAACATTCCATGGCTATCGCCCGATTCTGCTGAGATCACTACACAATGATTCAGACTAAAATAATACAAACATATGAACAAAGAGCAGGAGTAGGCCATTCAGCCTCTCGAGCCTGCTCCGCCATTTAATAACATCATGGCTGATCTGATAGCAACCTGAAATCTGCATCCCGCCTACCCCTGATAACCTATCACCCTCTTTGGTTAATGGGCTGAATCTTCCAGGTGTTGAAAAGTTTTGGGCAGTGGGGCCTTTTTGGGTGTGCAGCGGCTGTGGGACTTCAGGTGCCATCTTACCTGAGCTGGCCAATTAAGAGCCCATCTCTGGGAATACCATCCAATTAGGAGCGGAGGGTGGGTTCAGATGGTGGATACGGGATGGCCCATTGATAGGGCACGGGGCAGCCTTCACGGTGTCACCAGAGAGGGCACTGCTGAGGGGCCAGGAGCACAGAGAGATGGAGGCTCCATCATTATCAGAGGAGCCACTGAACTGCAGGTAACAGTCTCCAAGCTTTGGAAAGCCTTTCACATGGGAATGCATGCCATTTCTTGCTGGTAAACACCAGAAAACTCAGACTTCTTACTGTGCAGCTGGCTCCTCTGTGTTGATGGGGTGCTGACACAGCGAGGGGGGCCTGTGTAACACTGGGAACGTTACCTTCTGCTGGGAAAAAATGCTGAAAATTGATCCTTTAATTACCTTAATTCACCTCTGGCTGCAGGTTGCCGGTGTCAGAGCCTGCCTGGCCATGGGAAAAGTGAATGGAGATGGGCATTTGTTGGCATGTCGCGTTTTTTTTTCAGAAATTTGCTTGCCCCCTCCCACCATCGCCTCCAAACACCTAAGAGAACTCCTCCATTGAGACTTTGAACATCGGGGAACAAACAACAAAAGGTTTTGTGTGATGAGTAAGAGACTAAACCTGTGATCTCATCATGAAAGTTGGCATATGGACTTCCAATTAAAGACAAATGAGTCAGCCCCACCGTGAAATATGCCACTTGTAAACCTGGTGCACTTTCAGTTGAAACCAATTATGTCGGGCTCTGTGATTAATATCACAGTTTCTGTGTGCACACTGAATATTGGACTATTTTTGTCTCAGCTTTATAAAAACACAAGTTGTTAAGGCATGGGTTCATAGTTAATAACGTCTGCTGTGAGACACTGAACTGAAAACAAGGTACAGTTTCGAAACTCTGTGAATATATAGAGAAAGGAGAGAGAGAGAGAGATAGATAGAGAGACCATCCTCTATTACTGAAACTTAGGACTGGATTTTCACCATCGAGATGGGAAGCTTGAGTTGGGAAATCTGTTACCTTGGCAGACCCTTCTCCATAGAGGCAATTCCCCCACATGCACAATTTTCACTCCAAGGATCAGCGGGAGGCGAGGGTTGGGGCTGGGTACATGATCATCAAGCTGGTCCTGCCGCCGCAGGAGGCAGCTCGGAGGCTGGTTAGAAGGCCTGTCTCAGTTCTCTGAGACTTCGGCCCAGTTTTACAGAAAGCTCTTAGGCCCTCTAGGCCTCACTCCCACAACCACCTAAATGCCACCTCCTACCCTCATGCAATCTCATACCCCTTGGCCCCACCATGGCACCTCATACTCCCATGTCACCTCCATTGCCATCACCCAGTATCAACTATGGGCAGACCTCAGAAGTCATATGGAGATGAAAAAAATAAACTTCTAAAAATCGAAGAGAGCTGTCAGTCTTGATACTTGATATTGAAAAAACTCTCATTCATGAAACTCATTCAAAGATTTCAAATCCCCTCAAGTGCTCATTCTGTTATAAAAACAAACAAATGTCTATTCACTAGCCATACCAAATCCTTTAATAGCCATTTAAAACTGTCAATCAAAATTTGAAGTCAACCCCTTGCAGAGATAAGTGCTTTTGGAGCTTTTAAAACTCAATCAAGCATTCATAATGGGCTCAACTGTAATAACAGCTCATGGGAAATGTCAGCAATGAAGTCTACTGAAACTTTAGGTACAGATGGTAATTTATTTTCTAAGCTACACCAAATGGCCTGTCAATCAATGTACTCCAGCTGCAAGTGTTTCTTTTTTTACTTTGACAGCTGCAGCCTGTTTTTTCATGTTTAGAGGGCCGTGGATTTAAATAACTTCAAATCATGGCACTTAAACAGATCTTACCTGCCCTCCAGGTGCATTTATGCCTCCTCCATAAATTTGTGACTCCCATACTGTGGGTTAAGGTGCTTGGAACAGCAAAATGGTGTCTGTTTGAACTCAGCACTTTTTGCAAATAGTCCTGCAGAGTTTAGGTTTGTGATTCATGCCCCACTCCCTTATCCCACTGGCAAAAAATGGTACCTGCTAGAAATGGTGGTGGGACCTCTGCATCTGGATCCCACCCATCATTTTTATAGGCCTCTTGAGTTGTCCCAACTTATGGAAAATCAAGCCCTTGGTCCTGATGCTCAAGGCTCTAAACCTGAGAGGAGTGAGCTAACTTCTAAGGGCCAGTGGCCCCTACTAGTTTATTGCAAATGGATCTGATCATCAAGCTCAGGGCCAGAGCTGCTGTTAACATCTCATTGCATAAGATTTCTACTGAAAGTCCTAACACTATTGCAGAGGTAGTTCAACAGCTACATGACATGCTGTCTGAAGAATCAAGATACTTTGTCTAACTTTGTCCCTCTGTATAAAGTTGATCTCTATGCTTTCAGCTTCCCATTCTCATATAAGGCACTTCATCCATTGCATTTTCCTGATGCATGCCTTTCCACTACAAACTGTAGGACACTTGGGCCTGAATTTTACTCTTGGCGGGCGGGCACAATTGGCAGGCCTGGGAACGGCCGGGAAATGGATCGCTGACTGCGATTGACCCCCGACTGCAGCACATCATCTGGAGATGGTGGTCAGAGTCAAATACTCCTATGCATCCACAAAACCTGGGACTAGAAGAGGAAGATGATAACAGATCTTAAGGGAGCTGCCAGGGTAATATGATCCAACAGGGCCATTTCCAAACTGGATGGCCCAGATAATTGTTGCCTTTCAACCACTTCCACATTTACTGCAAATCCATGCCAAGCCTTCACACAAGTTTACAGCTCTCGCCTTATGTGTTATGCAAGGCCTTACTCCAGCAGGGTATGCATTCCAACTCTAACTGACACCTTTGTTGTGTATAAGCTTTCATGCATACAATTATTATAACATGACTCACCTTCATGGTGCATTGGCCACTGACTGACACGTAGGATGGTCACAAGCTTTTCGTCAATCTCTATCTGCAGCAATACGGTGACCTAGGGCAGCTGTGCCAAGCTGGTCTTGCTATTCAGTGAAGAATGACATGAAGGTGTGCCCAATGCATCAGACATCTGGCTAAAATATTGGCTGACTCTGTGGATGCTGCCCTGTGCTGACCCAGAGCTAGTTCTCCAGTCATTACTGGGTAGATGTGTTAACTAAGGGCTCAAAATGGTGGAATAATGATTGGCATGGACAGTCCAGCTCTAGTATTTGCTGATATCTGTGGCATGTTATATTTTTCTTGACCTTATACTATTTTAGCCATGAAATCCAGCAAATCCAGTGCTCTGACAACATATGATCCATGGATCTTGAGACAAAATGCAGATAGTCATTTGGTAGTGTAGAACTTGAGTATTGCTGGAAAGAGAGACATGTCAAAGCTTTTCATCTTGCACTCATCAGGACACTTTGCAAGAATACCAATATATGAGGGAAACAGCAATTTATACTGTACGTGAAGAGAGTGCTGACTGGTTGACAAGTGGACTCTGATTGGTAAAGGTGTTGCCATGGGCAATGCACCAGTGATGGTGCCTGGCAGTTAATTGTTTGAAATTTAAACTAGGTAGCTTGACCAAGCCGTCTGGTTTAATGCTTGTTAGTTAACTGCCAGTCACCATCACAGGTGCATTCTCTATGGCAATGGTTCTACCAACCAGAGTCTACTCGCCAACTAATCATCACTCTCTTTTCATACAGTATAAATTGTTGTTTCCCCCTTATACTGATATTCTTGCCAAGTGTCCTGATGAGTGCAAGATGAAAAACTTCAACATGTCCCTTTTTTCAGGAATACAAAATGCAGAGTGCAGTAGATCTTTAATATTGATTCTAAGAATTAAGGAGACTGCATTTTGCAATGTATTGTAATTATTTGTATACTTAAATTTTCATAATTGTGCAATCCTTTTATTATTTATAAATTATTTTTATTTTAGTAATTGTCTATAACTATGCTATGAATTATGGTTACTTGTTTTATTTGTATCTTCACCACTATTCAGTACCAACCAATATGCTAATTTCTATTATCTAGCTCTAAACCAGTGCATCACCAATTTGAACTTGATGAGACAATTGCTACTTCACCCTAATGCTTTTTGTGTTTCATTGGACATATTATATTGTAAGATCTCCTTCTTCTTGACTCCTATCTTATTAGCTGTTCCTGTACTGGCATACATGCTGTAATTACAGGAAATTAAAGGACAATTTAGCTATTTTGTATCTCATGTAAACATTATTCACTACTCAGGAGACAAAAAAAGTGAAAAATATTTGCATAAAAATAACATTTAAAAAGTACTAAAATACTGGAAAACAAAAATGAAATAATTTTAAATGCCTCCAAAGAACTTGGGTGCATGATGAGTTTCCCTTAAGGTTGCTGCAGTTGGATGAAGGATAGTCACAGTATAGACTAACTGAAACCGATTGGATGTCTTTGTCAAGGTTTGATCATGTGACATCAGATTATATAAGGTCCAATTGCCTGATGCTTGCCTGCAGTTTGAAAGTGTTAGAAATTTATAAATTTAGGCTACTGAAGTCAAACACTTTCTTCTAGCCTTCATGTGAGAGGAAACCCTTGAACTCTTGTTTGAGTCTGGAGCTTGTAAGAACAGGAGGAGTCCATTCAGCCCTTCACCATTCTATTAGATCATGTCTGACCTGCATCTTAAGTTCAACTGTCCACCTTGGGTCCATAACCCTTAATATCCTCGTCCAGCTAAAAGCTATGAATCTCAGTTTTAATTTTTCAGTTGACCGCTGGCCTCAGCAACTTTTTTGGGGGGGGGGGGCGTTGTGGGGGTGGTGAAAGAATTCCACATTTCTACAACCCTTTGTGTGAAGAAATGTTTCCTTACATCACCCCGAATGACCTAGTTTTAATTTAAGTTTCTTCCCCCTTGCTCTGAGCTGGAGCAAATGGTTTCTTCCTGTATACCCTATTGACTCTTTTAATCATCTTAAATACCTCAGTTAAATACCTTTAATTTTCTAAACTCAATAAGATACAAACCTAGTCTAATCTTGCAAAATATGTTAATATACCCAGTGATGCATTACATGTTTGATGACTTGTATCTAAACAGAACATTAATTGTAAAACAAACCTATTAAAATAATTTCCCACCTAATTATCCAACAGGTTCATCACTAGCACTCCAGATTTCAAGAAGCATTAGATATGTATTTTCCCACATTGTAAACAGTTGTGTAATCAGAGTTTCTGCTTTTAAAGAAAACCAGCTTTCTAAAAACAACAAAAGGGTATCTGGACCGCCTCACTAACTGGGTGATGAGCAAATGCTCCATTTTCACACTCTCTGGTGCCAGCTGTGGCTCGGTAGGTAGTGCTCTTACCTCAGCGTCATAAGGTTCTGGGTTCAAGTCCCCCTTTGGGGTTTAAGCACAAAAGTCAAGGCTGACATGACCAGTGCTGCACTGTTGGAGGTGCTGTCTTTCAGATGAGAAGTTAAACTGAGGCCCCATCTACCTGCTATTTGGATGTGAAAGAAGAACAGGGGAGTTCTCCCTGGTATACAAGCCAATATTTATCCCTCCATCAACATCACTTTAAAAAACAGATGATCTGATTGTTATCATATTGCTGTTTGTGGAAGCTTGCTGTGCACAAATTGACTTGTGTTTCCTACACTACAACAGTGACTACAGTTCAAATTACTTCATTCGATATAGTGTGTTTTGAGATGTCTGGTGGTCATGAAAGGTACTATGTAAATGCAAGTCTTTCTTCCTTTGTTTTCTCTCAACCTGAAGCCAAATTATGTTTTTTTTAATGGAGAATGATAGATTTTTGTTAGGGAAGGGTAGTAAAATTTGCCAGTGGCAGATGAGCAGAAAGAAATTGCAGGGCTATGGGGAAAGGGCAAGGGAATGGGACCAATTGGATAGCTGTTTCAAAGAGCTGGCAACTGGCATAATGGGCTAAATGGACTCCTTCCGTGCTGTGCAATTCTATAATTCTATATAAGGGTATTAAGGCTTCATCCTTGAAGATATGAATGGTCTCCTCCTGTTCATGGCAGTCAATGTGTATGAGGCTATATCTTCACAGGAAATACAAAGTATATTCTTGACACAAAGAACTCCCAGCTGTTGGTTCAACCCATCTAACCCAGTAACGGGATCAAGGGAGAGTATAGGCAATAGGGGTCATGTAATTCCCCCTTGCGTATCTGACGGTATGGATTTGCCAAGAGTTTCCATGTTCTACCTGAGAGATTGCAGTGCAGATAACAATTAACCCAGTGGACTTCACTGGTGCTCAGAAGTGTATTTTCTCAAAGACTCCAGTTATTCATGAGTCTTGGGAAGAAATCTGTATTTGCAAGCCTGACCTTGGGACTGTTTCAGATGCAGGAGCCCTTGCAGGGTCTCCAGCCAGCAGGCGCCTGGCTTTCAACTGTCATTGCCAGTTATTGCATTCTCACCTGAGCACTCTGACTCACTTTATACTTCCTCCTTAACCTTACTATCTTTGTCTCTTTGATTGTGTGTCACTGCACTGGTGTCTGGCAGAGGCAGTGATAGTGATGCAGGGTGCTTCAAGGAGCTGGCTTGCTCAGGGACAGCCGACTGTGCCAGCAGTCTGTCTTTCCCGTTCCGAAGGGGGAAAATGTCAAAAATGCTGTCTTTAAATATGACCACTTCTTCCATTAAAACATTTATTATACCTCAAAAGTACTTCATTGGCGATAAAAAATTCTTGGCTCAAGTCCCACTCCAGGACTGCACTGTCAGAGATGCTGTCTTTTGGATATTAAAACCAAGGCCCCATTTGCCTGCTCGGGTAATTGTAAAAGATTCCATGGCACTATTTCAAAGAAGATCAGGCAAATTATCCCTGGTGTCCTTAGGCCAATAGTTATCCTTCACCCAACACCACTAAATTGGATTATCTGGGCCATTATCACATTGCTGTTTGTGGGATCTTGCTGTGTGCAAATTAGCCACAACTTTTCCTACATTACAACAGTGACTACCCTTCAAAAGTACTTAATTTATCTGTAAGGCACTTTGAGGCATCTGGTGGTCATGAAAAGCGCTATATAAGTGCAGGTCTTACTTTTATTGCACATCTCTGTGATGTTCTCATGTGTGTGCCTGAGTGACACACACTCTGTCCAACTGCATTACATAAGAAAGCACTTACACACTGCCTTTCACAACCTCAGGATGTCCCAATGAAGTGCTTCTGATGTGTAATCACTGTTGTAATGTAGGAAATGCAGCAGCCAGTTTACACACAGCAAGATCCCACAAACAGCAGTGTGACCATGACCAGGTCATCTGTTCTTAGTGATGTTGGTTGAGGGGTAAATAGTAACCAGGACATGGGGAACCCCCCTGCTCTTCAGTAGGGTCTTTTACATTCAACTCTTCCTCTGCTTAATGTTTCATCTGAAAGGCAGCACTTCTAACTGGGAGCGTCAGCCTCGATTAAGGGACATGGCATGAACATTATGGTAGTGCCAGTTAAGAAAGACTCCAGCTTATCGTCTTCATGCGTTCATGGTCAATGATTTCAAATGTGGTCTCTTTCAAACTCAGTGGGCAGAATTTTCACCTTAACAGGCGGGCACCTTGAGCGGGCAGGCGAGAAGGCCAAGCGGCCTTTGCATTTTTTTGGAAACGTCATCCACAGGCGGGATAAGGTTTCCAACATCAAATAAAAATAAAATACAATTTTTAAAATTTCACTTATAACATGTCCCTACTCGTGTGACAGATTCGCATGAGAGGAACATGTTTCATAACGTTCTTCAGACCTTTGTGTTTTTTTTTGAAAACTCTGTGCTGAAAGTGCTGTGCCTCTGGGAGATTCTCAGGCATGCACTCGCACGCCTGCGTGAAGTTCGCACTCGCCCTCCTTCCCCGCCCACACTGGTAGTGCTGAGCACTGCTGCTCGCGTTTCACACTGGGTGGGCCTTAATTGGCCCGCCCAGCGTGAAATCACCTTCCGGCCTCGATTGCGGGCAGTGGGTGACTTCCCGACCACCCCCGTCCGTCCCCGCCAAGCTCAAAACTCTGCCCAGTGGCTCAAATTGTTTGACTTCAATCCCCCTTGTGATGCACCTCGTTGTCCTGTAAGCGGGAAAACAGTGCAGAAATGTTAATAAATAGGAAAGCAACCTGTATGACTGAACAGTGAGGGGTTCTGTTCTCTAGGAAAGAGAAGGCTGAGGGGAATAATCTGATAAAGATCTTTAAAATTATGAAGGGGTTCAACAGGGTAGGCACAGGGAAGATGTACCATCTTGTGGGGGAAGTCCAAAACGAGGGCATTGTAATTATAAATAAATCCAGTAGGGAATTCAGGAGAGACATCTTTACCCAGAGAATAGTGAGAATGTGACGACCACAGGGAATGGTCGAGGTGAATAGTATCGGGCCATTTAAGGGGAAGCTAGACAAACACATGAGGGAGAAAGGAATAGAAGGCTGTACTGATAAAGTCAGATGAAGAGGGGTGAGAGAAGGTGGAACTTAAACACCAACACAGGCTGGTTGGGCTGAATGGCCTGTTTCTGAGCTGTAAATTTCACCTAATTCTATATAATACAAAATAGTCACAGTGTCATCAGGTGCAATGCTTTGAGGCACACTGCACCACTACAAATTGCAGATGTACGTTCCTCATGTGAAGCTGATTGCATAGATTGCAGCTTCTGGTTATTGCAGAATAGGTCATTAACAGGGAAGGCTGATTTGTGTCTTGGCCTAAATAGCCAAGTGGTCATGGTACTGGGTTTATAACCCCAAGATCAAGAGTTCAAATCTCACAATGGCAAGCTATGAAACAATGTAACTTCATCTGAAACAGATGGAAATGGGTTTGTACTCGAAAGAGTTATAGACAACAGTTGAGTGATTTCAAGCTTGGCCTAAATAGCCAAGTGGTTATGGTACTGGGTTTGTAACCCCAAGTTCAAATCTCACAATGGCAAACAATGTAACTTCATCTGAAACAGATGGAAATGGGTTTGTACTGGAAAGAGTTACACTTGGGGCTGGTGCCTCAGATGCAATGTTGTTGCTGGTTTCTCCTAACAAATTTCTTGAGGTCCTGCATCTTTTCTTTCCTCCAATGTCTTTTCAGCTCCGGTGCGATACCATCATTCCTCCCAGAGCATAACATCGCGCTGAAGGAAGCCATTCAGTCCACTGTGCCCATACCAGCGATCTCCCGCCATCTCCTGGTGTAGGGGAAATGGGGTAAAGAAGCAGCCATCAGTCCTGTAAATTGTGAAAGCTTTCTCTCTCTATTCCACCTGATAGGACTTTCAGTGCCCTGCCAATAAACCAAGCTTCCTTCACCCTCTAATGCTTCAGTCTTCAGGAACACTGCACAGTAAAGAGCACCTCTGCACTCAGTGCTATTTCTACTGTCTCTATGGCTCATTATTACAGCTCATAAGTGATTTATCCAGCCTATTACTTCTGCTGCTTTGCTAGGGCTCTGCTCCCTGACAGAGGGCCAGCACAGGCGGAATGTCCTCTTCTTGTGCTGTCTCAATGATTGGATAGCCCACCCATTGTGTGCATGCAGATGCATAACTCCAATAAAATCAGATGCTAATTCACATGGTTAATAACTTGCAGGAACCTAAAGTAGTACTCAGTTAACCCCTTGTCAGTGCACTAATGGCAATTTATAGGTTAGGGTTCCCCTATGCTAATGGAGGACTAATTAGAATAACCAGTATTTTTTTGCTCTAAAGGCATTCAGGAATTATTGATTTCAAGATGCCATCTGTATCTGCTCGTACAGTATGTGTACTTTTGTAGAATTACATAGAGTGTACAGCGGGCTGTTCAACCTAACCGATCCATTTATACTCCACATGAGTCCACTTCCACCCACTTCATCTCACCCAATCAACATATCTTTTTATTCCTTCCTCCCTCACGTGCTTACCTAGCTCCTCATTGAATGCATCTCGGTCAGTGGTTTCACCTGTGGACCACATGAGTGGGGAAAAAAAACCCCGTGGACCACCTACCACCCCCAACCCCACCCCCGCCCCCGTCCACCCCCAACACCCCCCCATCCCCCACCCCACCCCCCGCCACTTGCCACTGCGAAAAAAACTCATCAGAATTCATGTGAGGAATTGTGCATGTGGTGTGGTGATATCTGCTTCCAAGCTGGAGAACTACAACCTCATGTCAGGCTCCACGTTCCTCTGCTTTGTTAGCAGCCCCACAAGTGTTGAAAATTCGATCTTGCATTTGTGTGTTGCAATAGTAACATAATCATGCTTATAAAACTGTGTGGTTGCTCCTTGCACTTATGAAGACACGTGCCATGCACACGGGAGCCAGTCTGGTTGTGTGTCCTCACACGAGTGGTGGGAATGAGGGCTCTGACCTGTTCATTCATGTTGCTTCATCTGTGGGTTGGTGACTTGCATTTTGGACCAACCCCTGGACCAAATGGGGGATGCTCGCAGTCCACTAGTGGTCCATGGACAACACCTTGAGGGTAACTGATCTATGCTATTCACCTCAACCACTTCATGTAGCAAGTTCTATGCAGTTTTTTCTCTCTTTTTTAATCGTTAGGTGTTTACAGCAAGGTATATGCTGAGCACTTGTTCCATTATAGTGTTAATGTGTTGTGGAAATCAGTGCGACAAGTGACCAGAGGAAATAAGTGGTATGTAATTCCTTTCCATCTGCATTTTAACGTCAGTCTAACTGGACAACAATTGGATGTGACGTTTCGAGTCCTCATGACCCTTCGACAGAACTTGAGTTCGAGTCCAAGAAAGAGTTGAAATATAAGCTGGTTTAAGGTGTGTGTCGTGGGGGGGGGGGGGCGGAGAGAGAGAGAGAGAGAGAGAGAGAGAAGTGGAGGGGGGGTGTGGTTGTAGGGACAAACAAGCAGTGATAGAAGCAGATCATCAAAAGATGTCAACAACAATAGAACACACAGGTGTTAAAGTTGGTGATATTATCTAAATGAATGTGCTAATTAAGAATGGATGGTAGGGCACTCAAGGTATAGCTCTAGTGGGGGTGGGGAGAGCATAAAAGATTTTAAGATATTTAAAAATAATGGAAATAGGTGGGAAAAGAAAAATCTATATAATGTCCTTGGCTTGCTGCATTGTTCCAGTGAAGCCCAACGCAAACTGGAGGAACAACACCTCATCTTCCGACTAGGCACTTTACAGCCTTCCAGACTGAATATTGAATTCAACAACTTTAGGTCGTGAACTCCCTCCCCCATCCCCACCCTCTTTCTGTTTCCCCCTTCCTTTTTTTTCCAATAAATTATATAGATTTTTCTTTTCCCACCTATTTCCATTATTTTTAAATATCTTAAAATCTTTTATGCTCTCCCCACCCCCACTAGAGCTGTACCTTGAGTGCCCTACCATCCATTCTTAATTAGCACATTCGTTTAGATAATATCACCAACTTTAACACCTATGTGTTCTATTGTTGTTGACATCTTTTGATGATCTGCTTCTATCACTGCTTGTTTGTCCCTACAACCACACCAACACCTCCACTTCTCTCTCTCTCTCTCTCTCTCTCCCCCCCCCCCCCCCCCCCCCCCCCCCCCCCCCCCCCCCCCCCCCCCCCCCCCCCCCGCCCCCCAAACACACCTTAAACCAGCTTATATTTCAACTCTTTCTTGGACTCGAACTCAAGTTCTGTCGAAGGGTCATGAGGACTCGAAACGTCAACTCTTCTTCTCCGCCGATGCTGCCAGACCTGCCGAGTTTTTCCAGGTAATTCTGTTTTTGTTTTGGATTTCCAGCATCCGTAGTTTTTTTGTTTTTATTAATTGGATGTAGTTGGATTTTCACTGTACAAAAATGACCATGAAGCAAAGGGTTAAATACCAGGCTGCCATGTTGTAGACAATTGACTGCATCGCTGCTTTGAACCCTTCCCTTCACTGACTTTTTAAGAGAGAAAATGCGAAGCAAAGGTCTCCCTTTGATGTAGGGAGAGAACAAAAAGCCGGAAACAGCTCCATGTGAACCTCGGCTTCATCCAGCCAAGTGCTACTCACACGAATTTGCTCAAGTCTTCCGTTTCTCTTCAATTCCATCTCAGAAACACTCTCCGAAAGCTCTGCTCGTTATTGCACCACATGAACTAACAGACTAGGGAGAGGAGGATGGTACTCAGGGAGAGGAAGCTATTAACAATGCTGCTTGGCGTGGGGAGGGGGGAGTGGGGAAGTGCTGGAAGGCCGGTCAGCAGTTTTGTGGGAATGGGATCAAGGGTGTAGGAGGTGGGTCTTCACAGTTAAGATGAGCTCAGAAAGTGCACGAGGGCAATTGAGAGAAAAACTAGAGGAAATGCCAGTTCAGGGTCAGGGTGAGGGTTGGGGAGGGGTGTGGGCAGTGGTGAGGCAAAACCTGAGGAGCTTTGGCCTGGTTTGGCCATGATGAAAGGTTGTTGAAAGGACATTAAGGAGAGTTGGTGAAAAGCTTAGAGGGTCTTCAAAAGAAAGAGACAGAGGCAGAGAGGTAGTGGTGGAGGGTGGTGGGGTGATGGGGGGGTGTGGTTTAGGATCTGAATTTCATAGTTTAGTGGCTAGGCAACTGATATCGCTCCACCACTGGTGCCTGGGATGAAAATCGAGTGTGTGCAAGAAACCAGAATTGGAGGAGTGCAGAGATCTTGGAGGTTTGTGGAGCTGGAGGAGGTAGCAGAGAGAGGGAGGGGTGAGCCCTTGGGGGAATTTGAAAATGAGAATGAGAATTTTGAAGTTGAGGAGTTGCTTAATCAGGAATTTCAGGCACTTCAAAAAATTTTGTACACCTCTTTAAAGATCAAAGTTAACTATTCACCTGTGGATCTGAGTGCATCAGTACTGCAATGCCACTTGAAACACTCATAATTTGCCACAATACTGCACATTATCCATTGAAAGCATTGTTCTCTTCATCAGCTACTTGTTAAATGCAGAGGATCAGTCTCCTATAAATATAATGACTGATCCTACCAGAACATTATTATACAATATAACTACATATCAAAATTCTTTGACCAAGTTTGGATTTCTTTACCCTCTAAAATCACTGTTATTGTTATTTGTAAAGATTAGACGGATAATCAACATAATTTACAGATAAGCACACATAATCAGTATACCCTGCTGTATTCAGTAGAACTCCACATTCACAAACTGACATGATTTTCTCTCTACTGCGACTGTCCATTCTGTAGATAGATTTAAATGTTAGTTTTGGCGTTGTGGAGTATATACCCAAAGACTGATCCATGCTGCGCAGTAACTGGGGATGATTTTTTGTAAGTATCACTACGGACATTAAAGCCAAGACTTTCGATTTTGGATGCAACCAGTGATCTGGGTGCAAACTGAGCCAGTTTCAAGAAGTGTAGTTTTTCCCTTGGATTTCCACTCAAACTCATTTGCATATCACCAGCCATAAAACCTGCTATGAACCAGCGCAATTGAGCAGCACTATAAACATAATTTAAAAATCCTGTATTTCTACAGCACCTTCCATGACCACTGGACATCCCAAAGCACTTTGCATCCAATGAAGTACTTCTGGAGTATGGTCACTGTTGTAATGCAGGAATTAGAAAAATATTGCGCTAAAAATATGCCTTGATCTGTTGAAGAGTGGTAACCTGGTACAACTTGCTTATTACAGCCGACATAGAAACATAAAAAAATAAGAGCAGGAGCATTTAGCTCCTCGAGCCTGCTCAGCCATTCAATATGATCACGGCTGATCCTCTATCTCAACGCCGTACTCCCGCTCTCTCCCATACCCCTTGATGCCTTTAGAATCTACAAATCGATTTATTTCCTTCTTAAATATATTCAGTGACTTGGCCTCCACATTCCCCTCTGTGGTGGAGAATTCCATAGGTTCACCACCCTCTGAGTGAAGAAGTTGCTCCTCATCTCAGTCCTAAATAACCTGCCTCATATCCTGAGATTGTGATCTTTGAATGTATCCTGACAGTGGGTTTACGACAAAAATACATTTATTAGTCCATGAGCTGTGAGTAACCCAATTTTAAATCAATTAAAATGACTTTAAATAAACTGCTGAACCATTGACTTGTTTAATTGGTGTAAAGTAGTCTGTTTCTTAGTAAACAATAGCAACTTGTATTTATATAGCATCTGAAACATAATAAACTGTGCCAAGGTGCTTCACAGATGCTTTATAAAATAAAATTTGACGCTGGGCCACGTGAGGAGATTTTGGCCAAAGAGGTAGTGTCTTAAAGGATGAAAGGGAAGTAGAAAGACAGGGAGGTTTAGGGAGTGAATTCCAGAGGTCTGGGCCTCAGCAACTGAAGGCAGGGCCAGCAGTGGCGGTATAGTTGAAATGGAGGATGTACAAGAGGCCAGAATTAGAGGAGCGCAGATATCTTGGAGAGTTGTGGGGCTGGAGGAGATTAGGGATGTGATGGACATGATTTACAAACAAGAATGATTATTTTAAAATCAAGGCCTTGCTTTAAGTGAATGATCAAGGTGGGGAGCGGTGGTGAAGGGGGATCAGGACCTGGTGGAATTTGGGTATGGGCAGAGTTTTGGATGAGCTGACATTCATGGAGGGTGTAAGATGAAAAATTAAGCAATAAATTAAAACAACTGAACAAAAAAGCTTTCTGCCTAAAGAAACCAGCTTCATTTGAAGAGCCTCCTCAAAGGGTTGCAAATGGGCACAATTAAGCCTAGGTAATCCTTTGACCTGGAGGCATAGCCAAACTGTGCCAAAATAAACGTGGAAACACCAGGCCAAATGGTTTTGTTTCTGCACGCGGATGTCTGATGGTTTTAGCATTGGCAGGAACACACAGTGGGAACTATACTTTAATTAGCAATACACTTACCCGCACCAACTTTATTTAACATTTACTCTGAGCCTGTCCATAGCAATCACACTTGCAGAGTGAATAAAAATCACAAACAAGACTGGAGGCTAGTTTGTTATTTCCCCTAACAATGGAGAAGTGGAATAAACTCTCAGCAAAAGAAAAAAAACATATTGAGTCCCTGCCAAGTAACAACTTCAGAAAAATAGATGGTTGAATTCTGTGGTCAGGAATGAGATGATAATGAGTGTCAATAGAGATCATTGAGTGTTGTGTGGGAGCTGAGACTCCCTCAGTTGCTTTGATTATGGAAAAGTCACGCAAGGAAGATGCAGTCTATTGAAGGTGCAGAACACAGAGTTACATGGGTTATTTGAATGTGTGATTGACGTTGTTTAGGGATGGGAAGAAGCTTTGCAGAACCTTTTCTCAAGAGGATAAGTGACTCATATCAACAGTGGAATAGAATGTTTCTGAATTGTAGAAGGGATTATAACCTTTCTTCATGGAGTGTTTTCTTCTTTTATGTTTTCACTGCACTAAGCAACAATATTTTTGCAGCATTTGATTATTGTAATCTGTCCATGCTTTCGTTTATTGTTGCTTTGCTTTAATCATTGTACAGACTGCTTCTCTGAAGTCGAGAGAGAGCAGATCAATCACAGTCTTGATGCACTGCAAACATTAGTCAATGTTAGAGTAAGCATAATGAGAGATGAATATATCTGAATTTTGCACCATTTTGTCAGGTTACATACATTAAGTTAAGAACAATGAGAGACATGAAAAGATGCCATCAATCCAGCCTGCCCCACATTATTGGAACACCTTTTGCAGCACGATATATGCACTCTGTATCCCACCCAACACTATGTGATCTCCTGGGAGATTAAACAGGAAATATGGTACAGAAACATTCTTAAGTTATACAAGGATATATGGCATTCGGCCCACCAGGCCATGCCGGTGTTTACGCTCCCTTGAGTCTCCTCCCATTTTCCTTCTAAATCCACCATTACACCCATCTATTTCCTTCTCCCTCATATGCTTATCTAGCTTCCCCTTAAACGTATCTATTCAATACTATTCACTTCAATCACACCCTGTGGTAGCGAGTTCCACATTCTCACCACTCTCTGGGTAAAGAAGTTTCTCCTGAATTCCTGATTGGATTTCTTGGTGACTGTCTTATATCGATGGTCTCTAGGTTATCCTCTTCCCCACAAGAGGAAACATTGCCTCTGAATCCACTCTATCAAAACCTTTCAGAATTTTAAAGACTTCGATTAGGTCACCCCTCAGCCTTTTTTCAAGAAAAATGAGCTCCAGCCTGTCAATCCTTTTCTGATCTGGACATCTGCACATTTCTGGTACCATCCTTGTAAATTTTCTCTGCAGCCTCTCCAGTGCCTCTATATCCTTTTAATATAGTGACCAGAACTGCACGAGTGGCCTAATCAAGGTTTGATACAGGTTTAGCATAACTTCCCTACTTTTTAATTCTATTCTAAACAAACAGATAGAAAACCCAGGCCAACTTGGGAAAAATTAAGTCTATAAAATTCCTCCCTTTAGTTGATCGAAACTACCTATCCTTGTATGAGCGCTGAACTCCACCCCAGCCAGAAACAGCTCCTGCTTTCACGTGAAGGATTTCATCGAATTCGTGCCCACTGCACAAGATGGAACTTGTTCCAGAGATTGACAATTCCCTGGGGGAAAGAACCACCTCCTGACATCTAAAATAGAATTTGGCCTTGTATAACTCAGCAGTGTCACACCTGGTCTTCCTTAGCCTATTTAATTTGAACCAGTTGTGAACTGGAACACAATCTATCCCTTCATCCCTCAATGAGATCATCCCTAAGTTTAATCTTCTCTAAAATGTAGCATCCCAACTCTTTAGGTTTATCTTGATAAGTTAATGATGTATTGAATAAGGGGCTCAAAAACATGTTGTTTAAAGCCAGTTTTTAAAATTTATTCATTCTTAAGATGTGGGCGTTTCTGGCTGGGTCAGCATTTATTGTTCATCCCTAGTTGCCCTTGAGAAGGTGGTGGTGAGCTGCCTTCTTGCAACGCTGCAGTCCATGTGGTGTAGGTACACCCACAGTGCTGTTAGGAAAGGAGTTCCAGGGTTTTGACCCAGCGACAGTGAAGGAACGATGATATATTTCCAAGTCAGGATGGTGAGTGACTTGGAGGGGAACTTGCAGGGGGGGCTGTATTTCCATGTGTCTGCTGCCTTTTTACATCCAAGTGGCTGTGGCCGCAGGTTTGGAAGGTGCTGTTGAAGGAGCCTTGGTGAGTTCCTGAAGTGCATCTTGCAGATGGTACACACTGCTGCCACTGTGCGTCAGTGGTGGAGGGACTGAATGTTTAAGATGGTGGATGGGGTGCCAATTAAGTGGGCTGCTTTGTCCTGGATGGTGTCAAGTTTCTTTGATGTTGTTGGAGCTGCAGATGAACAAATAGGCTTCTTTTAACATTGAGCATATTGAGCACGGTGTTCATTATGCAAGCTTTCTCAGTCACGTGATTCAGTTCAGGTGATCTTGGAATACACTAATATCAATCTCTTAATAGCAATCAGTTCATGGTCTTATGAAAAAAGCAATTGAGCGTATTTGCAGTTTTGTAAATATACTGTCCACTTTTTTAACCTAAAGGAACAATGTTGGAAATTGTGAGATGTCTTTTATCTTTCTTTCAATGCGAGGAGGCCATGCAGAACTGCAATTCTGCAAGTGTGAAGGTACCAGTACATTAGTGCCAACCTAGTATTGCTTTTCATTGTGTCAACCATGGCTCAGGTTTTTACCTTGCACTGCTCAATATCCAGGCACGCAATAGTGAGGGTTTGTACCGATAAAAGACCCCTGGTTGGGGAATCCTTAGAAATTTCCAGTCTCTAGTTACTGATAAAGGAGCCAGGCCAGCAAAATGTAACCTAGCCTCGACCGCAGCCGCCATGTCTGAGCTCTGCCATTGAATGAAACGAGCCAAATTACTTGCCACCATAAGAGTTGTGGAAAAAATTATACATTTTTTTTGGAAGGATTTACGAAGTCATGGTATTTACAGTCTCTCAGGCTCTCTCAGCGTTGCAAAACTCCCCCCCTTACACTGTGTTCACTTTACACACATGTTTGAACCTCAGCATTTTATGATGCTGTTTTAAAAACCTGTCTCTGGCTCCTTGGCTTAGGCTAAACAGACCCAAGTATCTGTCTCTGGCCCTCGTGCCAAGATTAAACTGGCACGTAATGTATCTTTGTCTCTTTAGCACAAGCTAGGCAGGGCCCTGCCTCTGGTTTTGATTCTGTCGGGTAGGTTAAACGGACCCATGCATCTACTCTGCTTGGCTCTTGGCTTTAGGAATGTAGCCAGCTTCCCTGTTGCAAACAAAAGATTATTTGTGTTACTGAGCCAGTGAATGCTTTTAGTGGGAGAAGCACAAATTAACCTTATCCATTTGCCAGATCTTAAGTCAGTTGCGTGAAGTTGAAAGCTCCCTCATTGACCCTCAAACCTAGAATGGTTCAGCCTTATAAATAAAAAGAATTAACAAGAAGGTTTTACTGAGATCAGTGTTGCAAGACTCCCCCCTACACTGTGTTCACTTTACATATGGATGACTTGAGCTGTCAGCTCGTGGCTCAGTGGCTCTTGTCTCTCAGTCAGAAGGTGGTGGGTGCAAGATCCACTCGGGGGATTGGAGCTCATAATCTAGGAAGGTCAATACTGATGGAATGCTGCAGTGTTGGAGGGTCAGTACCGATGGAGTGCTGCAGTGTCGGAGGGTCAGTATTGAGGGAGTGCTGCACTGTTGGAGGGTCAATACTGAGGGAGTGCTACACTGTCGGAGGGTCAGTACTGAGGGAGTGTTGCACCGTCAGAGGGTCAGTACTGAGGGAGTGCTGCACTGTTGGGGGGGCAGTACTGAGGGAGTGCTGCACTGTTAGAGGGTAGTACTGAGGGGCGCCGCACTATGAGAGGGCTAGTGCCAAAGGAGAGCTGCACTGTCAGAGGTACAGAACTGAGGGAATAACTCACTATCGAGAGGCAGTACTAAGAGAACACTGCACTGTCAGAGGAGCAGTACTGAGAGAGTACTAGGGAGCTGCAGTACTGAGGGAGCACTGAATTGTTGGAGGAGCAGTACTGTACTGTCAGAGGGGTAGTGCTGAGGGAGTGCTGCACTGACAAGAGGGGCAGTACTGAGAGCGTGCTATAATGTCGGGAAGAGTGCCGCAACACTTGTATGTATCCATTGTCTGGCTATTGGTGGCCATGCCTTCAGCTGCCGAGGCCTGAAGTTCTGGAATTCTCTCCTTAAACCTCCCCATCTCTCTTCCATTACACTCTTTAAAACCTACACTTTTGACCAAGATATCCTAATATCATCCTTAAGTAGCTTGGTGCCAAATTTTATTTGAAAATGTTCCTGTTTAGTTTGGGATGTTTTAAAGGCACTATATAAATGCAAGGTATTGTTGTTGTTGACAAATGCTAGAACACAGTCCACAATGACATTGAACCATCCACAACACGCTGCAGGGAAAGAAAGAGCTTAGTGATGGTGCAAAATATTCCTTGGTAGAGCAGTTAATGTCTCCTCAATGCTCCAGCTGCTTCTGAATACACTGCAAAATATTGTGTTGGCAGATGTTTTAATATGGTTAAGCTTTCATTTCAAAGTGAGTATTATCACTGACTCAGAAGTTTATCTAGTACCGTCCTTGCAGCCTCTGTAATCACTTGAAGTTGTTAATGGGTCTACAGACAGAATAAGTCAATTATAACTAATCCTGATCAGTTGGCACTTACTGCCAACAAGGGAACCATTTATTCAGTGCTCTGTTCCAATTCAACTCATTCCCACTTATTTAATTTAAGCTTAAGTTCCCCTCGAATGGTTATCAGTTTTGATTAAATTATTAATACCGCAATATGGTGAATCTAAATGAGGCAAAACTGGTGATTCTGTATAAAAACTTGTGTGTAGAAAACCCAGGAATATTCCTCTTCACGGAACAGTTTGAACAAGGATTAATGACACCAATGGAGCTCAAGAATATGCAACCAGAATCAGTCAAGCAAACATGCCAGCAACGGAATACACCCAAAACGCTGGCATCTACTCAACAATATGGAAAATTGCCAAGGTATGTCTTGCCCACAAAGGGCAGGGCAATCTGGCCAATTTCTGCCCCATCAGCCTCCTCTCTATCATCAGCAAAGTGATGGAAGGGGTCATTGACAGTGCTATACTCAGCAATAAGCTGCTCGCCAATGTACATTTTGGTTCCGCCAGGGCCACTTGCCTCCAGATCTGATTAAAGCATTAGTCCAAACATGGACAAAAGAGTTGAACTTCAGAGTTGAGGTGAGAATGACTGCCCTTGACATCGAGGCAGCATTTGACCGAGTGTGACATTAAGGATCCAAGCAAAATTGAAGCCAGTGTAAACTGGGGGAAACCTCTCCGCTGGCTGGAGTCTCACCCAGCACAAAGGAAGGTGTTTGTAGTTGTTGGAGGTCAATTATCTCATTCCCAGGGCATCGCTGGAGGAGTTCCTTAGGATAGTGTCCGAGGCCCCACTATCTTCAGCTGCTTCAATAATAACCTGCCCTCCATCAAACTGTCAGAAGTGGGGAGGCTTGCTGATGATTGCAGTATTCAGTTCCATTCACAACTCCTCAAATACTCAAGCAGTCCGTATTCATATACAGCAAATTCTGGACAATATCCAGGCTTAGGCTGTTAATTGGCAAATAACATTCATGCCACATAAGTGCCAGGCCAAGGCCATCTTCAACAAGGAAAAATCTAACCATCTCCCATTGACATTTAATGTATTACCATCGCTGAATTCTCCACCATGAACATCTTGGGGATTACCATTGACCAGAAACTGAGCTGGACTAGCCATATAAATACTGTGTCTGCAAGAGCATCCATCCATCACTTAAACATTGACTACTGTAGCTTTGCTACACGTTTTTCTTGTGGGTCCATTAAAGATTGCACAAACATATATTGGGAACTACTACACCCTTTTAGAGGAGGTATCATTTAAACAACTATAATTTGCGTCCAATGTAGTAAAATGTTCACATGAGCGTTATTAAACAAAATTTGATACAAGCCAGATAAGGAGATATTAGATCAGATGATCAAAAGCTTGGTCAAAGGGAGAGTTTTTAAGGAATGCCTTAAAGGAGGAAAGAGAGGTGGAGAGATTTAGGGAGTGAGTTCCCAAACATAGGGCCTTGCACTTGAAGGCACAGCTGCAGTTGTGAGGTGAGTAAAATTAGAGAAGCCCAACAGACCAGAATTGGAGGAGTGCTAAGATCTTGGAGTGGGGGGGGGGGGGGCGGGGGTGGTGGGTGGCGGCGGTTTATAGGCTGGAGGACATTACAGAATTAGGGAGGGGTGAGGCCATAGAGAGATTTGGAAACAAGGATGAGAATATTAAAATCAAAGCATTGTTTAACTAAGGTGATGCCAGAACAAGATTCTGTGCATGGTAGAGCATAGGCAACAGAGTTTGGATGACTTCCAAGTTTAAGATGTGTTGGTTTTAATTTTCCAAAATTCCCTAGATTTGGGGAAGGTTCCATTAGATTGGAAAATAGCAAATGTAACTCCTTTATTCAAAAAGGGAGGGAGACAGAAGGCAGGAAACTACAGGGCAGTTGGCTTAACATCTGCCATAGGGAAAATGTTAGAAGCTATTATTAAAGACATTATAACAGGGCACTTGGAAAAATTCAAGGTAATCAGGCAGAGTCAGCATGGTTTTGTGAAAGGGAAATCATGTTTATCCAATTTATTGGAGTTCTTTGAAGAAGTAATATGTGTTGTGGATAAAGGGGAACCAGTGCTGTACTTGGATTTCCAGAAGGTATTTGATGGCTGCCACGTCAAAGATTATTGCAGAAGATAAAAGTTCATGGTATAGGGACTAGTTGACAGGAAAAAGAGAGTAGGCGTAAATGGGTCATTTTCTGGTTGGCATGATGTAACTAGTGGTGTGCCACAGGGATCAGTGCTGGGGTCTCAACTTTTTACAATTTATATAAATGACTTGGATGAAGGGACCGATGTTGTGGTTGCTAAATTTGCTGATAACACAAAGATAGGTAGGAAAGTAAGTTGTGAAGAGGACATAAGGAGGCTACAAAAAGATATAGATAGGTTAAGTGAGTGGGCAAAGATCTGGAAAATGGAATATAATGTGGGAAAATGTGAAATTGTCCATTTTGGCAGGAAGAATAAAAAAGCAGCATATTATCTAAATGGTGAGAGATTGCAGAGCTCTGAAATGCAGACGGATCTGGGTGTCCTGGTGCATGAATCACAAAAGGTCAGTATGCAAGTACAGCAAGTAATTGGGAAAGCTAATAGGATGTTCCCATTTATTGTGTGGAGAATTGAATACAAAAGTAGGGAGGTTATGCTTCAGTTGTGCAGGGCACTGGTGAGACCACATCTGGAGTACTGTGATAAAGAGTATCGGTCTCCTTATTTAAGCAAGGATGTAAATATGTTAGAAGCAGTTCAGAAAAGGTTCACAAGACTAATACCTGGAATGGTTGGGTTGTCTTATGAGGAAAAGTTGGATGGATTAAGGTTGTATCCACTGGAATTTAGAAGAGGAAGAGGCCACTTGATTGAAACCTTTAAGATCCTGGGGGGTCTTGACAGGGTGGATGTGGAGAGGTTGTTTCCTTTTGTGAGAGAATCTAGAATGAGGGGTCACTGTTTAAAAATAAGGGGTTGCTCATTTAAGACAGAGATGAGGAGAAATTTTTTCTCTCAGAGGGTTGTGATTCTTCGGAACTCTCTTCCTCAAAAGGTGGTGGAAGCAGAGTCTTTGAATATTTTTAAGGCAGAGGTGGATAGATTCTTGATAAGCAAAGGGGTGAAAGTTTATCTGGGGTAGGCAGGAATGTGGAGTTACAATCAGATCAGCCATGATCTTATTGAATGGCGGAGCAGGCTCGAGGGGCCAAGTGGCCTACTCCTGCTCCTAATTTGTATATTCGTATGTGAGTATGAAAGGTGATGGGGGCTCATCCAGGAGTTGCATTGGAATAGTCAGGTCTAGAGGTAACAAAAGCATGGTTGAGGATTTTCGCAGCTGATGAGCTGGGCATGGATGGAGTCAGGCAATGGGTGAAATGACCAGGTATCTGGATACAGAGAAAAAGAAAGTATTTAAAGGTAACTAGAACAAATTTCAAATGGGCCAAGCTTTGAGGAGGTACCAGACATGCAGATTGGGGAAAGGCAGTGGATGTAGTGTACATGGATTTTTGGAAATTCTTTAATAACCTCCCTTGGGGCACCTGGTCCCAGGAGATTCAGTATTTAGCGTGGGTTGGCGGTAAATTAATTGGATTAAAGGTTGTTTAAAATGAAGAAAACAGACTCGGAGTTATGGGCGGTTTTCCCAGGGTAGTTGCACATGGATCATTGTGTCTCACAGAAAGAAGAACAGAAAATGCTGGAAAAAACTCAGCAGTTCTGGCAGTGTATGTGGATAGAGAAATAGGGCTAATGTTTTGAACCCAATATGATTCTTCTTTGGAACTGTGATTTTATTCTCTCACGCAGTTCTGAGACAATCCGGAACGGACTCGCTGAAAGGGTGGTGGAGGCAGGTTCGATCGAGGTATTCAAAAAGGAATTGGATTGCCACCTGAGAAGAGAGAATGTGCAAGGTTACGGGGGATAAGGCAGGGGAGTGCGACTAGGTGGAATGCTCTTTCAGAGAGCCAGTGCAGACTCGATGGGCTGAATGGCCTCTTTCTGCACTGGAAAGACTCTGTGATTCTGTTCTGGGACTGCTTCTGTTCACTGTTTACACCAATGCATTGGATATAGACTGGGAGAGAGGGTCACCATAAATTGCAGATGATGCCAGAATAGGAAGTTTTGTCACTTCTTTAGAAGGTCAAAGGAGACTGCAACACGATATTGTAAGAATGGAGTAAGGGGCTAAAAAATGGCTAAGTAGTGGGCTAATAATTCAGCTTCAGGAAGTGTTATTAAAAAATGTATCATTAATTATACTCGGAATTAAAATGGGATGTGAAAGAAGTAGGACATTTGAGTGTATCATCTCAGAGTGCTTTCTACTATATTTAAAAAAAAAAATTTTTGTTCTATGGGGGTCAGTTAGCTAGATGGCTAAGCGGGGGGGCGATGTAGAATGATGCCAATGGGGCGGACTCAATCCTTATACTGGCAGTGGTAGTTCATGGGGGGCCTGCCTCCTCCTCTTATCCTGCACTTGCAGAGTGGTGCCTCCCAAGGTGTATAAAACCTATGGTCTCTCTCTATGTTGGACAGATGCCTATATTTTGCAGACTATGGCTCTAGCTCCATTTGCTGACTGCAAACTGGATAGGTGCTCCTTGCTCAAAGCATACTGTCCTGTGCGCTCAGTAACCTGGGCCTGAATGTTGCGCTCCCGAGGCTGAACGCACACAGGAGTTAGAGCCGTGCCTGCCGACAATTCAAGGACCAATTAAGGTCATTAAGAAGCCCATTGACCGTGATTTTACATGACCCGTCCGCTTTTGTGGTTGAATGTGCCACATGGACACAGTTTGGTGCATTTTTTTCCTCCCATCGAATCTGTCCGGGTCTACAGCTCCTTGAGGCAGCTCCGCAGCAGGTGCCTGCCTTCAGGTAACTGGCTAGAAGTGCCCACCTGAACCCTGACTTTTCTTGGCGCCCGGCCTCTTACCGCCCCACTGGCAGCGCCGAGCCTTACTCCGAACACGGTTAGGGGGCCGATTGCAGCCGGAGGGGCGTTTCACATCACTCGTGCGTGCCCTACAAGTGCAAGATTCAGGCCCTGGTAAACCTTTGCCAGTGCATTCTGTTCCTCCGCTGGACTCTTATACATTCCGAGTGTCTACGGTGTTTACCCAGAAGGAACAGGTGCTGGTCTGCCGGCTGGGGAATGTTGAGTTATTATTATGTTTTTAAAAACTTGGATGGAGAGGAGCTAAATTATAAAAACAGAAAAATGCTGGAAAATCTCAGCTTTTTGCCTTTCACCATCATCCCTTTTTGTCATTTAATCGCTCCTGCCTTCCGCTCTATCACTGACCTTCCTTTTTGTCCTCCCCCCACCCCCCCACTTTCCCTGCCTCTGTTGTTGCTCGAAACCTATGACGTTTCTAACTTTTTCCTGTTCTGATAAAATGTCATTGACCTGGAACATTAATTCTGTTTCTTTCCCCACAGACTCTGCCGGACCTTCTGAGTATTTCCAACATTTTCCATTTTTATTCTTCAAATCACTCATATGTTTACACTGCATATTGTTACAGCAATAGGGACTTTGACAGAATCCTGAGATTAGATCTTGTCTATAGTCATACATAACAGCTTGTGCTGACGACTAAATTGCTTGACTGTCATAAACAAAAATGATCCACATTTCAGTGACATGAGGAACAATGTGTAGACGTCAGTAATTTTCCCTCATTATCTTTCTGGTGCAGGTTCCTTTGGGATATTGTGTGGGGAGCTGTTTTGAATTCAGGTTGGTTTCCTTTCCTGACTTGTGCACCAGTCCATGCACAAAGCCAAAAGGACGTGGGGGCAGCTAAAGTGACTAGAAACACCTCATTACTATCCGTGCATTGAAAGAGTTTACATTTGTACAGCTCTGAAGGAGAGTCATACGGATTCAATACATTAACTCTGTTTCTCTCTCCACAGATGCTGCCAGACCTGCTGAGTTTTTCCAGCCCATTTTCTGTTTTGATTTTGCATTTGTATAGCACCTTTCACAGCACTGAGGACACCCCAAGCCACCTCACAGCCAATTAAGCACTTTTGAGATGTAATCACTGTTGCAGTGGAGGAAATGTAGCATCTAGTTTGTGTCCAGCAAGATCCCACAGACAGTAAATGTGTTCATGACTGGGTAATCTGTCTGTGATGCTGGGTTGGGGATGAGCTCTTTACAGCCATCAGACGCCTCAAAGCTTTTTACAACCAATAGAGCACTTTTTGAAGCTGTTGTAATAGGAAACGCAGCAGCTGATTTGCACACAGCAAGCTCCCACAAACAGCAATGCGATAATGACGAGAAAATCTGTTTTTTTGTGATGCAGGTTGAGGGACCAGGACACTGGGGAGAAAAATCATCGTGAATTTGCACCTTTCCCCTTGCAAAATTTCCTCAAATGGCAAAGCGACTATGAACCATGCTCTCTCTCTCTCTCTCTCCTTGTGCTCTCTATCACTGTGTTTGTCTCTAGTCTGCACTCCCAGTTAGTGTCAGGTATTTTTTCATAAGCCACTTTCAAAATGGATAACCTCTTGCCTTAATCATGCTGCTGTGAATTTGTTTCGGAGTAACTCGTTCACTAATAGGTTTGAATCACCCCCAGGAAACAATCTCCAGGAACGGGTCCAACTGGAGCAGGTGACCTATCCTACCAGCACATGCTGGTATTTTGCTTTGGGTGGGAATCAATGTGTCCTGAATGGGGTTGCTGATGTTGTGGGGGGTGGAATCAGGGCAACAGTTGAAAGGCTGCTTCAGCTGAAATGGTTGCAGGTATAGTCAGTCACTTGGAGAGAATGTGTGTGGGGAGTAAGAGAGAGGAAGACACGGGGATGGACTTGAATGTTGAAAAGCAGCAGCAAAAACAAGGACCCCTCTTGGCAGTAAGATTCAATAGCAACGGCCAAGGCCTCAGAAGTCACAGTGGAGATAATGGAGCTCTCATTAATTCATGGAATATGTGCGGCGCTGGCAAGGCCAATATTTGTTGATCATCCCTAATTGCCCTTGAGCTGAGTGGCTTGTCACACCGTTGCAGAGGGAAGTTAAACATTAACCACATTGCTGTGGGCCTGGAGTCACATGTAGGCTAGACCAGGTAAGGAAAATTTCCTTCAGTGAAACCAGATGTTCTTACAACAATCGGCAATGCTTTCTTGGTCTCCATTACTGAGACTTTCCTATTTTTTTAAAATAACATTCATGGGATGTGGGCATCACTGGCTAGGCCAGTATTTACTGCCCATCAGAAGGTGGTAGTGAGCTGCAGTCCAAATTATTAATTGAATTCAATGCAGCAGGATTTGAACCCTTGTCCCTGAAATGTTACCTGGCCCTCCCTGACCCTCAGGGCTCTGAGGAAAGGAAAGATCAGGGAAGTAGGGTTAATTGAACAGCTCTTTCCTAGAGTCGGTACAGCCACAATGGGACAAATGATCTCCTGTGTTGTATCTGTCTATGATTCTGAAAAATAAAGGCTGTTGGTTTTTTTATAACTTCCAGGGAGTTAAGCTTCAGGAAGAAAGGGTATGCAGGCAGGTGGTGCTCTATCTCAGAGTTGAATACAATTCTGTGGAAAGAGCATGCATTTGGCTCCATCTAGTGGCTGTTCAGTAGAAACAGGCATTGTACAGAAATAAAATCGAGAACTTCAATAGCACATTTCAAGTTCCAATATACACAAGGACCTTTAAAGCAACAGTGCAATATCTCAAAGTGGATTATTTTAAATGATGTAGAAATAAAGAAGATGATTCTGCTTCTGGGGAAATCCAGAACTAGGAGCCATCAATACAAGATAGTTACTAATGATTCCAACAACAGTAACAACTTACATTGCACTCACACTGAACAATTTTTCCTTAAACTCCTCTCACTTCCTCCAAATAAAAGGTGTGGCTATGGGTACCTGCATGGGCCCCAGCTATGCCTGTCTCTTTACTGGGTATGTGGAACATTCCTTGTTCCAGTCCTACTCCAGCCCCCTCTCACTACTCTTTCTCTATTACATCGATGATTATCTCGGTGCTGCTTCATGTTCTCATCTGGACCTGGAAAAATTTATTAATTTTGCTTCCAATTTCCACCTCTCCATCATTTTCACATGGTCCATCTCTGACACTTCCCTTCCCTTCCTTTACCTCTCTGTCTCAATCTCTGGTGATAGACTATCCACCAATATCTATTACAAGCCTACCGACTCCCACAGCTAACTCGACTACAGCTCCTCACACCCCGCTTCCTGTAAGGACTCCATCCCATTCTCTCAGTTCCTTCGCCTCCGTTGCATCTGTTTCAATGATGTCACTTTCAAAAACAGTTCCTCTACACATGTCTTCCTTCTTCCTTGACCAAGGTTTTCCAGCCACAGTGATTGACAGTGTCTGGACCATCTCCCACGCATCCGCCCTCACACCTTCCTCTCCCTCCCAGAAACATGATAGGGTCCCCTTGTCCTCACTTTTCACCCCACCAGCCTCTGCATTCAAAGAATCATCCTCCGCCATTTCCGCCAACTCCCGCATGGTGCCACCACCAAACACATCTTCCCTTCACCTCCCCGGCAGCATTCCGCAGGGATCGTTCCCTTCGGGACACCCTGGTCCACTCCTCCATCACCTCCTACACCTCAACCTCCTCCCACGGCACCTTCCCATGCAACCGCAGAAGATACAACACCTGCCCCTTTACTTCCTCTCTCCTCACCGTCCAAGGGCCCAAACACTCCTTTCAAGTGAAGCAGCATTTCACTTGCACTTCCCTCAATTTAGTCTACTGCATTCGCTGCTCCCAATGCGGTTTCCTCTAAATTGGAAAGACCAAACGCAGACTGGGTGACCGCTTTGCAGAACACCTTCGGTCTGTCTGCAAGCATGACCCAGACCTCCCTGTCGCTTGCCATTTCAACACTCCACCCTGCTCTCTTGCCCACATGTCCGTCCTTGGCCTGCTACATTGTTCCAGTGAAGCTCAATGCAAACTGGAGGAACAGCACCTCATCTTCCGACTAGGCACTCTACAGCCTTCCGGACTGAATATTGAGTTCAACAACTTCAGATCATGAACTCTCTCCTCCATCCTCACCCCCTTTCCAATCCCCCTTTTTTCCAATAATTTATATAGATTTTTCTTTTCCCACCTATTTCCATTATTTTTAAATGTATATCCATCCATTGTTTTATCTCTACCTTTTAGCCTATTTTGATCCCTTCCCTTCACTCCACCCCACCCCACCCTCACTAGGGCTATCTGTACCTTTATTAGCACATTCCTTTAGATAATATCACCACCTTCAACACCTCTTTGTCCTTTTGTCTGTGACATCTTTTGGTTATCTCCACCTATCAGTGGCCCTTTATCCAGCTCTACCTGTCCCCGCACACCCCCCCCCCCCCCCCCACCCCCACCCCCCCCCACACCCCCCACTGCTTAAACCAGCTTATATTTCACCCCTTTTCTATTTTTCCTTAGTTCTGTTGAAGAGTCATGCGGACTCGAAACGTTAACTGTGTTCCTCTCCGCAGATGCTGCCAGACCTGCTGCGTTTTTCCAGATATTTTTGTTTTTGTTTTAGCTTATATAGCGCCTTTGATGTAATGAGAATTCTCAAGGTGCTTCACAGGAGCATTAGAAAACAAAGCATGACACTGAGCACATTAGGAGATATTAGCCCATAACTTCCGTGCTCCTGGGCATTGTAACTGGGGCTACCCAAAAGATGCACTATGGAAACCACCCCCCTGCCCCCAACACCCACCCCCAAAACCCCACTCCCAACCCCCCACCCCCCACACCCACCTCCCAGCCCCTTCCTCCCATACCCCGCACCCACCCCCACCCCCACCCCACACCCAACCCCCTCACCCACCCCCCTCACCCACTCTCCACACCCAACCCCACCCCCACCCCACACCCACCCCCACCCCCATACTCCCCCATGCCCACCCCCGCCCCATACCCACACCCACCACCACTCCACACCCAACCCCTCCATACCCACCCCTGCCCCATACCCACACCGCCACCCCCACCCCCACCCCATACCCACACCCGCCACCACCCCACACCTACACCCACCCCCACCCCCCACAACCACCCCCACCCCATACCCACACCCACCACCACCCCACACCCAACCCCCCCACACCCACCCGCACCCAACCCCACCCCCACCCCCCCTACACCCATCCCCACCCCCACACCCACACCCACCGCCACCCCACACCCAACCCCCCCATACCCACACCCACCCCACACCCAAACCCCCACCCCCACCCACACCCGCCACCACCCCACACCTACACCCACCCCCACCACGAACAACCACCCTCACCCCATACCCACACCCACCACCACCCCACACCCAACCCCCCCACACCCACCTGCACCCAACCCCACCCCCACCCCCCCACACCCACCCCCACCCCCTACACCCACCACCAGCCCATACCAACCCCCCAAACCCCCACCCCCACCCCATACCCACACTCATCACCACCCCACACCCACCCCCATGCCATATCCACACCCCCCAGGCCCCCACACCCACCCCCCACCCCACCCCCACACCCACCCTGCAATCCCTGGAAGTTCCCAGTTAAGGGTTGCAGGGTGTTTACCTGGGAAGTTCAAACCAATGCTGAACGTTCAGTGCTCAGCAAAGGACTTAGTTTCATACCCTTACGCCCTCACCTCAATGAATTTCGGGCTTGGCATAATGCTGAACTCTTCTTCCGCCGCCTTCGTCTCCGGGCTCACTTCTTTGGTCAGGAGTCCTCTCCCCGTTCAACGGATCCTTTCACCCACCTCCAATATTCTCCCTCCACCTGGACCCCTCCCTCTGGGTTCTTACCTTCTCTTGATCTTTTCATTGAGAACTGTCAGCACGACATTAGTTGTCTCAATTTCTCTGCTCCTCTCACCCATTCTAATCTCTCTCTCTCTCAACTTACTGCATTCCATTCTCTCAGGTCCAACCCTAACATTGTCATCAAACCCGCTGACAAGGGTGGTGCTGTTGTTGTCTGGCGCACTGACCTCTACCTCGCGGAGGCTGAGCGTCAACTCACAGACACTTCCTCCTACTTCTCCCTGGACCACGACTCCACCACTGAACATCAAGCCATTGTTTCCAGGACTGTCACTGACCTCATCTCCTCTGGGGATCTTCCTCCCACAGCTTCCAACCTGATAGTTGCCCAACCTCGGACGGCCCGCTTCTATTTCCTACCCACAATCCACAAACAGAACTGCCCCGGTAGACCGATCGTCTCAGCTTGCTCCTGCCCCACTGAACTCATTTCTCGTTATCTTGACTCTCTTCTCTCCCCCCTTGTCCAGTCCCTTCCCACCTACATCCGTGATTCCTCTGACACCTTACGTCACATCAACAATTTCCAGTTCCCTGGCCCCAACCGCTTCCTCTTCACCATGGACGTCCAATCCCTCTACACCTCCATTCCCCACAAGGATGGTCTGAGGGCCCTTAGCTTCTTCCTCAAACAGAGGCCTGAACAATCCCCATCCACCACTACTCTCCTCCGTCTGGCTGAACTTGTTCTCACACTGAACAACTTCTCCTTCAACTCCTCTCACTTCCTCCAAATAAAAGGTGTGGCTATGGGTACCCGCATGGGCCCCAGCTATGCCTGTCTCTTTATGGGGTATATGGAACATTCCTTGTTCCAGTCCTACTCTGGCCCCCTTCCACAACTCTTTCTCCGGTACATCGATGATTACTTCGGTGCTGCTTCGTGCTCTCGTCGGGACTTGGAAAAATTTATTAATTTTGCTTCCAATCTCCACCCCTCCATCGTTTTCACGTGGTCCATCTCTGACACTTCCCTTCCTTTCCTTGACCTCTCTGTCTCAATCTCTGGTGATAGACTGTCCACCAATATCCATTACAAGCCTACCGACTCCCATAGCTACCTCGACTACAGCTCCTCACACCCCGCTTCCTGTAAGGACTCCATCCCATTCTCTCAGTTCCTTCGCCTCCGTCGCATCTGTTCCGATGATGCTACCTTCAAAAACAATTCCTCTGACATGTCCTCCTTCTTCCTTAACCGAGGTTTTCCACCCACGGTCGGTGACAGGGCCTTCAACCGTGTCCGGCCCATCTCCCGCGCATCCGCCCTCACGCCTTCTCCTCCCTCCCAGAAACATGATAGGGTCCCCCTTGTCCTCACTTATCACCCCACCAGCCTCCGCATTCAAAGGATCATCCTCCGCCATTTCCTCCAACTCCAGCATGATGCCACCACCAAACACATCTTCCCTTCACCCCCCCTATCGGCATTCCGTAGGGATCGTTCCCTCCGGGACACCCTGGTCCACTCCTCCATCACCCCCTACTCCTCAACCTCCTCCTATGGCACCACCCCATGCCCACGCAAAAGGTGCAATACCTGCCCCTTCACTTCCTCTCTCCTCACCGTCCAAGGGCCCAAACACTCCTTTCAAGTGAAGCAGCATTTCACTTGCATTTCCCCCAACTTAGTCTACTGCATTCATTACTCCCAATGTGGTCTCCTCTACATTGGAGAGACCAAACGTAAACTGGGCGACCGCTTTGCAGAACACCTGCGGTCTGTCTGCAAGAATGACCCAAACCTCCCTGTCGCTTGCCATTTTAACACTCCACCCTGCTCTCTTGCCCACATGTCTGTCCTTGGCTTGCTGCATTGTTCCAGTGAAGCTCAACACAAACTGGAGGAACAACACCTCATCTTCCGACTAGGCACTTTACAACCTTCCGGAATGAATATTGAATTCAACAACTTTAGGTCTTGAGCTCCCTCCTCCATCCCCACCCCCTTTCTGTTTCCCCCTTCCTTTTGTTTTTTCCAATAAATTATATAGATTTTTCTTTTCCCACCTATTTCCATTATTTTTAAATCTTTTATGCTCCCCCCACCCCCATTAGAGCTATACCTTGAGTGCCCTACCATCCGTTCTTAATTAGCACATTCGTTTAGATAATATCACCAACTTTAACACCTATGTGTTCTTTTGTTCTGTTGTTTGTGACATCTTTTGATGGTCTGCTTCTATCACTGCTTGTTTGTCCCTACAACCACACCACCCCCCTCCACTTCTCTCTCTCTCTCCCCGCCCCCCCCCCACACACCTTAAACCAGCTTATATTTCATCCCTTTCTTGGATTCACTCAAGTTCTGTCGAAGGGTCATGAGGACTCGAAACGTCAACTCTTTTCTTCTCCACCGATGCTGCCAGACCTGCTGAGTTTTTCCAGGTAATTCTGTTTTTGTTTTGAATTTCCAGCATCAGCAGTTTTTTTGTTTTTATTTTTAAGTTCAAACTTCCGTTGAGCAGTTGTCCTGCAATTGGAACCATCCTAAAATACAACTTTAATTGCAAACTTCAGATGGTTCTGACTGTCTTTTAGCAATAGTTACCCAGGAAAAGTTAGGAGAATTAAATCCAGTTCTAACTCCTGTGTAACTAAAGTACTGACCCCTACTCAACTCCCCAAAAGGACTTCCCCCACCCCCGACAACCCCCATGAGACCTCTGACCCCCCGACCACCTGAACCCGAACCCCGAACCCCCAAGGACCACCCCACCCACTGACCAGCACCCCTGACCACACGGCCTCCCCACCCCCAACCACCTGAACCCCTCCCAACCAACCAACCCCCCACCTGACCATCTACCTCCCAATCCTACCCACTTACTGTACAAACATACCCTCTCCCTGCCTTCTGAAAGTGGCTGGACCTTTAAACTTACTTGCTTTGCAGCAGCTTGTGCCCTAAAAATGGGGGCATGGCCTCCTTACCTCTGACTCTCCGACCCTCGACTGAAGGCCTCGGGACCACGCTGCACTCGTCAGCTGTCACCCAGCCTGAGTCGGAAAGTCGGGCGAGAAAGGAGCGGCTGGATTTACGGGTAAGAAACTAAGAGCAGAGTAGCAATCCGACCCCGATTTCCACTGCACAGAAATTCAGGCCCATTAGGGTCAGATGACCAGAAGCTTGGTCAGAGAGGTAGGATTTAACAAGAGTCTTAAAGGAAGAAAGTGAGGTAGAGAAGCAGAGAGATGTAGGGAGTGAATTCCAGAGCTTGGGGCCCAGGCAGCTGAAGGCCCGGCCACCAACGGTGGAGCCATTTTGATTGGGGAAGCACAAGAAGCCAGAATTCGAGGAGAGCAGAGATCTCGGAGGGTTGTGGGGCTGGTGGAGATTACAGATGTAGGGAGGGACACGGCCATGGAGGGATTTGAACTCAAGGATGAGAATTTTAAAATCAAGATGTTGCTTGATAGAGCCAATAGGGAATTCAGAAGAAAATTCTTTACCCAGAGTGTGGTGAAAAATGTGAAACTCGCTACCACGGGGAGTGGTTGAGGTGAATAGTATAGATCCATTTAAGGGGAAGCTGGATAAGCACACAAGGGAGAAAGGGATAGAAGGATAGGTGATTGATAATGGCCTGAATCTTACCTTTGGCGGACACACGTGATCAGTGGCCCAGGAGTGGTCGGGAATCGGGCCCCGGCCGCAATTTCATGCCAATTAACAGGCAGCCAGCGTGAAACATGCGCTGAAGAGCTCAGCGCTGCCGGGATGGGGACAGGAAGAGGGTGGGCGATGACCTTTTCGTGGGCGCGGGTGTGCGCTGTGAGAGCGCTCCCCGAAGGCAAACAGCTGCCTCAGGGAGCTGCAGACCTGCAAATCATCAACTAAAGGTTTAAAAAGCTGCAAAAAAATGTCCATGCATCACAATCAAGCACCTGAAAATATACCTCATAAAAATGCTGTCCAAAGATGCTTATTCTTGTTTTATTTCAGAGTGGAAATTTCATCCTGCCCCTGAATGAGGTTTGATGAAAAATGCATAGGCCGATTCGCCTTTTTTCCAACCTAAGGTTGGACAGGCCACGAAAAATCAGAGACAATTGCGCCATTAATAGGCTTAATTTCCCTCTTAATTGTCATCGGGTGCACTTCTGAATTTTGTGCATGCCCGCTAAGTGAAATATCGCACAGGTGCGCGGTGACGTCAGGGTGCTCGTCCGTTGTCTTCTCACGCGATTTTATGCCCTGTCGGGTTGGGTGCGGGATGAAATGTCCATTATGAAACAAAATAGCCTTCCTTCTTTCTTTATATATGTTTCTCTCTCTTTAATCTGTAAATTCCATATTCCATCTGTCTTTGTATATTTACTTTTCCCATAATATAAATATCTTTCATGTTGCCAATATGGTCAGTACCTCTGGGAAAAATAACCACACTGCTTGGCCTTGCTTACCTTGTTAGTTGTAAACATCCTATCATCCCTTTGAAACCTAAACAACCCCTTCACTTATCTAAAAATGCAAATTTCCTTCACTCTTTGCATGTTGCCCTCATCCATACTTACTCAATAGCATTTAAAATGCCTTTCACACCTAACTTCTTTTGATAATTTCAACCGTGCAGTCTGTCTGACTCTAATTCAATTAAATCACACAGACAGAACCGCACACACTAACACTCATAAACTTACTTTACAGTAAACCACAATGATATTATGAAAAATATGATAGGTTCGTGACAAGTTGGCGGGAGGAGGCTTAAACACCAGCATATGCAAGTGGAGCCTATTGATCTGTATAGTCCTGAAAAATTCTGTATCACGACATCGCTACGCAACTGAATCAAATATAATGCAATGTTTAAAGGGATCGAGAGAGATTTAGGGATCCAGGGTACACAGATCAGATTTAAAATCAGAAAACAGATAGAAAAAATAATTAAAAGGGCAGAAGACATTGTAGGTGATTCTCTGGACATGACACTCTCCTCTTATCTTAAAAAGGTGAGGTAGTCGCTCACAATGGTATGAGAACAACGGAAACATAAACCCAGGAAGCTTGGCATTTCACTATATTCCTTCCTATGTTTTTATGTTGTGTACATTACGGGAGTTGAGGTTGTGGGGGGTGGGGGGAGGGGGGTGGGTGCTGCACTCTATTTTTGCCCCACAAGCACCAAGAGGGAGAGGATGAATCAGCATGAAGTTTGAAACAGATTTTGATTCTAATCCTATGCATTTGAAGATTGCAGGGAAGGTCATTTCTCGTTGGCCAGTCACTGGTGAGACTAAATTGCAATTGAACTGGCTTTCTTATTCAACGCTGACAGGGTGAGGGTTCTTGGGCTGGCTGTTATTTCAGACAGATCCATTATTTGCTGCAAGACTAACTACGTGCCAACAGCTGCAGGTAATGCAATGAAAATGCGAAAGCAAACTGACAGCTTCAAATTGTTTTTTTGATCGGATCTTGACAATGTGGCCTGACTGTAAATAAGTGAGGAGCGCCAGATGTAGACAGTGCCCCAATATCTATTTCAAAATAGAATCTGAGACTGAAATTGCTGCCACTCACGCATTACTCTGTCACTCAGACATTTGAAAGACGACTGCACTTCTCCTCCTGTCTCCTCACCCACCCATGACCCAATTATACCATTGTTTAATTCCTCCTCTTTCGGCTCTTCTGCCCCCCTGTCTCATCTGTCACTGCTCCTCACTGCTACTGCCACCCCTCTCATCCTTCCTCCCCCAGAATTGGTGGCCGTGCCTTCAGCTGCCAAGGCCCTCAACTCTGGAATTCCTTCCCTAAACCTCTCCGCCTCTCTGTCTCTCTCTCCTCCTTTAAGACACTCCTTAAAACCTACCACTTTGACTAAACATTTGGTCACCTGTCCTAATATCTCCTTATGCAGCTCAGTATCAAATTTTACTTGATATTGCCTCTGTGGAGTTCCTTGGGACATTTTGCTACTTAAAGTTAAGTTATTAATACGGTCTCAGCCTGCTTCGGAGTTAGGTTCACATTTAGTATCTGCTTTGCCCAACAGATAATACATGGCAAGTGTTAGAATTGTTTTTCTGAGTGTGCTGAGAAATACTGAACCTGCCCTGAATTTGGTAGACTCCCTTTAATGAATCTCTGCATTCCTGAGGCTTTATCAATTTCAAGGGGTAGAGCATATTTAGAAAATTGCTCTTTAACTACTTGGCTTTACGAATAGAGACTTAGTGTACCGAAGGAAGGAAGTTTTGCTAAACCTTTATAAATCACTGGTTTAGGCTTCAGTTGGAGTATTGTGTCCCATTCTGGGCACTGTTGTGTTTTTATAATGATATAAAGACGCCAACCACTCCTAAGGGACTGGGTAAACACTTTGTGGGTTCATTTATTTAGGCTAGGCCGGGGTGGGGAACCTTTCTCTTATCACGGGCCTTTCACACACAGACAAAATCAGTCGCGGGCCACACAGATAAAAGCCAACTTAATTTAGATTTTCTTTCAGGGAGAATACAGAAATATGCACCTCACCTGCTGTTTTAAGTCGCTGGCTGAATCTGATAATTATATTGTTTATTATTGTTATAGTAATTTAGCTGATGCTTTTATCTAAAGCACATTTGTAACGATGATGATAAATGCTATTTTGAAGGTGCTACTGTTATTGTTCGATATTTTTAGGAATCTTGCTGCAGGCTGTATGAAATTGAGCAACAGGCTGTATCTGTCCCACGGGCCGCAGGTTCCCCACCCCTGGATTAGGCACATGAGATCAATTATACAAAGGTAGAAATCTTGAAGTTGAGCAGCAGAGCTGTGTTCTGCTCATAGGCAAAAAGTGAAACTAAAACTGGATCACATGACAGACTTCCCTTCTAGTGATGGTGTGCTGCTGTCACTTAAAGGCATATCACAGCAGGCACCAACTGCACTTAAGCAACAATGTCCAGGCTTCGGAGAGGGTGCAGAGGAGGTTTGCCATAATGATGCCAGGGATGAGGGACTTCAGTTACGCAGACAGACTGAAGAAGCTGGGATTGTTCTCCTTGGACCACAGACGGTTAAGGGGGTGATTTAATAGAGGCATTCAAAATCATGAGAGGACTTGATAGAGAAGATTGAGAGACAGTTACCAGTTACAAGGAGGTTCAATAACCAGAGAACGCAAGTTTAAGATAATTAGCCGGGGGAGATGTTGAACAGAATTTATTTTGCACAGAGGGTTGTTGTGATCTAGAACACGCTGTCAGAAAGGGCGGTGGAAGCAGATTGAAAAGCAACTTTCAAAATGGAATTAGATAAATACTTGAAGGGTAATAATTTTTAGGGCTATGGGAAAAGAGCAAAGGAGGAATGGGACTGATTGGATAGCTCTTTCAAAGAGCTGACACAGACACAATGGGCCGAATGGCCTCTGGTTATGCTGCATTGTGCTATGATTCTATATTCTTTGCTCCCTCACCAACCTGCCCAGAGTAGTGTATATGAAGCATCAGAAAAGGTACATGAACCATTCCAATTGAGAATAACAATGAACTTCACGTTTCCATTATTTCTGATTCATTGTTGTATTTGGAAGAATTATTGCGCTGTAGATAAGTATGATTATGTTCCATCATTACATACATAATTCAATTTTTTGCAAGATTTATTGCATCGCAAATAAAATTTTCAAGAGTACAGAGCCATGAGTCAGCACCACTGATACATTATTTATGAATCACCAACCTCCGAAGTTGAATATATTTTGACCTGGCCATTTCTTTTTAACTTTGTAGACTTCAGACACAAGCATATTGACAGGAGAAAGAATAAAATACAGTGAAATCTGTCAGTAGCGATCACTTTGAGTTGTTAGCTGAATAAAGAAAGAATCTCAAAATCAGAAAGCAGCTTGTACTCTCCATAGCAGAATGGGCAGTTTGAAGAGCACACAAGAGATTTAACTAGCAGATCATTACATAACCATAGTTAACAAATGCCTACTAGTTAAATACATGCAATCACATAGCATGGACATTACAGAAGCCGACCTTTCGCTCAAACTGGCTTATGCCCCACACGAGCCTCGTTCCACCCTCGTTAAGTCACTCTAACAACATATCTTTCTATTCCTTTCTCCCTCCTAGTATATCCAGCTTCCCCTTAAATGCATCTATACTGTTCACCTTGACCACTCCCTGTAGTAGCGAGTTCCATATTCTGGCCACTCTCTGGGTAAAGAGGTTTTTCTTGAGTTCCTGATAGGATTTATTAGAGACCATGGGCAGAGTTTAATGTTCCCCCACTGACGGTTTTGTAGGCAGGGGCTGGCTGTAAAATTCCTCGGACTACCTGGCTCCCGCCTGCCCCGACCTCTCCACAATTTTACGCTGGGACGAGTGAGGCCCCAGTTGAGGCCCTTAAGTAGCCAATTATTGACCAATTAAGGGCTGTTTCCCACCCAGCCTCAATTTTCAGGCAGCGGGAAGGTGTTCATGGGCAGGGAGGAGGTTTGTCCCTCTTCCGCGGCTACGTTTGCGGCCGGGTGTCTTTGGAGAGGGAGCACGCGGTGTCTGCCGGCACTCTCGAGGCCTTCCGTGCCCAGTGGGCACCGCGGGGACTGGGGTGCTTTATTGACCCCCTTAATCACATTTTGGTTTAAAGTTGTAAGTATCCTTTAAATTTTGTCTTTAGTTTTACAGCTGACCTGAATTAGGGGCTGTGCTTGATTTGTCCTTCATTTTGTTAATTTGGTTTGATTGGTTTAACCCAAAAGATTCCCTGACACTGAGGAGAGGAGGTGTTTGTTGGTGTTGCTGCTCCTCAGTGTTTCAACTGTTCCCTGCTGCTGCTGCTGCTTTTGGGGTTGTTGCTGCTGCTACATCTGAGTGCTGCTCCAGTGCTGCTGCTGCTGCCCCTGCCCCTGTGGGGCCAAAGGAGAGAGAGAGGCAGGGAGGAGGCCCTGAGAGAACCTGCTCAGCCTTCAGGTGGGAAGGGGAGGAGGGCCACCTCATCAGCCGTCCCCTTTTAACATTGGCTGCTCCCCCACCAAAAAGCCCCAGCAGGTCCCCCTCCCTGCCCCTGTGCCTCTCCACCAACACCCCTATTCCACTCTGTTCGCCCACTCTGGCCTCACCTCCCTGCCCCACGCTAGGACTCCCTGCACTCCCAGGACTTCGACTGTGGAGGCTGCTTGCAGTCCCAGTCCTGGCCACTGCAGCTTCTGGCACTGCAGGGACTAGAGAGCTGCTGGCCAATCAGATTGGTCAGCAGCTCTCTGAGGCAGGGCTTCCTCCTTTTTCCACTATGGAGATGAGAAATGTGTATAGTACACCAGGCATAGTCTAACCTAGGAGGTTCTTTATAAGTCTGACATAACACATAAAAAAAAATCCTATCCCATTATAAATTAACTTTATTTAATGACACAGGCAACTGTTTAAAAAAAAAACTTATTTGTAACTTTTCCAGGTCTTTTCTGAATTGAGTACATTTTCTCAAGAGCGTATTTAGTCCATGCACAAATTCGTCTACCAAACTCCCAGTGATGGCTTTTGAAGATAATGATTTTTGCAAAATAATCCTTTCAGATTTAATCCCAGTTCTATCCATTTCATCTTTCCACCAAAATCAGCTCTCTCATTGTTACAGCGTGCTGTTTGGAGTATATTAAACATGGAAGAAGGAGTTTGGTGTGAGTCACCTCTATATTAATAAATGCACTGTCACAAGTCCAATCAATTCTGAATTTCTTAATTGGCTTTGTTATTTATCTCCCAAGATATCTGCCCTCCTCTCATTCTGGCTCCTTGAATATCTCTGATGTTGCCTACTTCACCATTGGTAGCGGTCGTCCAGACCCCAAACTCTGGAATTCCGTCCCTACACCTATTCACCTCTGTACCTTGCTTTCTTCCTTTAAGCTACTCCTTAAAACTTTCCTCTTTGACCAAGCTTTTGGTCATTGAACCTAATATGTGGCTCAGTGTGAAATTTTGGTTTAATGCACCTGTGAAGCATCTTGCGGCTTATTATGATAAAGGCGCCATTTAAATATAAGTTGTTGTTATTGAACCTGTTAAAAATCTGTGTTCTGGGCTGCGGCAAAACCTGTTTGAAAAGACGGTAGCCGGCATTTTCCATTCCCGTTTGTGGTGGGTGTCATAGTGAGCAGGAGAGAAAACATCAGGAGGTCAGGAAATCGGTTTTACATCGTGCTAAAACCAGTTTGCAATCGTCCACTCTCCCTGTCAATGGTGGGCTGCGTTTCTCATCGCCACGCATTGGAAAGCTAATTTCAATACTTCAGAATCTCATTATAAGCCCAGCTCACCAGAATCAGCCCCCCAGGCTGGATCATCTGGGAATCACGTGTTTCACAACTGCACATAAGCAACGTGTACCTGGTGAGCTTACACGTCGCTCGGGACTTCGATGTTTGTCTGCCTACCTTGCTTCGGGCAGCACTCGTGGTCATCAGTGCCAGGCTTCACAGGCTGCACCACATCACTTTTAGTGGTCTCAGGGACAAGTCTCTACTTTCCAGGCCAACAGTAAGGCGGGGGTGGCTTTTCAACAGCTGCAGGGCTAGGACTTGCTTGGGGAAGGGGGAGAAGTGCCCTCAGGCAAGGGAAGAGGCTGCAGGGCGAGAGCTGTACTGGGGAAGGAGGGTATCCCAGGGTGTGTGTGGGGGCACGTGTTGATCTGTGCAAGTGGCCACAAGAGGGTGAGGGCTGAGGAGGCAGTCTCCAAAGGAAATGAGGCCAGTTGAAGATGTGAGGGTGTGTGTGAGAGGGTAAGTGGTGATGTCCCTCGAGCTGGCAGTAAGATGCCAGTGAATGTGTGATGGGCTTGTGAGTGAGTTTGGAGTGATGAGATGGTTGCCTTACCCTGGCGGCACAGATGAGATCATTCACTCTCTGTCTGCACTGGATGGCCGACCTCTTCTGTGTAGCGTTGGCACTGATCATCACAGCCACCGCCTCCCAAGCCGGAGTGGTGAGATTGCTGGACATCCTGCGGCCAGAGCGGGGGTGGAGGGCATCACAACGGGCCTCCAAAAGGCATTCCAATGATGGGTCACTGAGGTCTTCTTGGCTTTCAGGGCCATGTCTTCACTGGGGCAGTCCTGAGCTGCAAGTGTTGAGAACTGTGTGCATGGCTGCGGTTTAGATATGGCACCCAGAGTGAGGAAACGGTGAGGTAACGGTGTGGCGGGCGATTCAGAGACCGTCCGCCAGCGAGACAGAGTGTTTCCTGTGGCTGCATAATTAATGAGGCTGGAAGCGGGTGAAACGGCGTGAAAATCTGCCATTGCGGCCAGTGGGAAAGACGTTTTTTTTCATGCCCACCACCGTACTTAGTGCAATTCAGGGAAAATTCCGGCCTGTGCCTGTGTGACCAGAACCACATCTGTGAAACAGTGAATTCCAGCACTTGGGCAAAACCCTCAGAGAGTTCTACAAAAATAGACCTCGGAGAATCCAATCTCTGCTATTCTCTGGTGACTGTGTTGCTGGTTAGCCTTCTGGAAGAGTACAGCTGTCAGAAAGAGACAATTATACTGCAGGAATGAGGTTCAAGCTGAGACTCATAAATACAGGAAATCTGCAATCAGCTTTATTGCTTTCAGAAAATGCAGACCTATCCCCCCAACAATGCCTCATACTTGTCTTTAATTCTATTTCCTGATAGCATCAGGAATTCACTCAATAATTACCTGGTTTTCTAAGATTAAAAAAAGAAAATTAAATTTTCTATGTTTATTTAATTTTGATTTTTGTTTTTGTTTCTAGCGCTGTGCTGGGATTTTGTGTGATCTCCTCATTCTCAGTTCGGTGAAGAAAAGGAGGGTATGATTCTAACCTAAGATAAAAGCAAAGCAAAATACTGCGGATGCTGGAAATCTGAAATAAAAATAGAAAATGCTGGAAAAGCTCAGCAGGTCTGGCAGCATCTGTGGAGAGAGAGACAGAGTTAACATTTCGACTCCGTGTGACTCTTCCTCAGAGCTCTGAAGAAGAGTCATGCTGACTTGAAACTTTAACTCTGTTTCTCTCTCCACAGATGCTGCCAGTCCTGCTGAGTTTTTCCAGCATTTTATATATGTCCACAAGCTGTCCCAATCACAAGCAAATCAACTTTCCCCTTCCACAGTAGGGTGAATACATCTTTGTCTGAGAAATAGTTTTGTTTACAACGCGACCAGATACCTTTGAAGCTTACAGAATCATAGAACAATGCAGCACAGAAAGAGGCCATTCAGCCCGTGCTGGTTCTTTTGCAGAGCTATCGAATTGGTCCCACTCCCCTGCTCTTTCCCCATAACCCTGCAAATCTTTTTTTCCTTTTCAAATATTAATCCAATTCCCCCTTTGGAAGCTATTCTGGATCTGCTTCCACCGCAGTTTCAGGCAGCGCATTCCAGATCACAGCAACTCACTGTGTTTAAAAAAAAAACTTCCTCATTTCCTCTCTGGTTCTCATGCCGATTGCTTTCAGCCTGCATCCTCTGGTTGCTGACGCTTCTGCTATGGAAACAGTTTCCCCTTATTATCAAAATCTTTTGTGGTTTGAACACTTCTGTCGAACCTCCTTCTGGTAAATCTTTGGAATTCTCTACCCGAGATAGTTGGGGATGCTCAGTCATTGAGTAGATTCAAGAGAGCATTGGATTTTTGGGAACTAAGAGAATCAAGGAGTATGAGGTTCAAGCAGAAAGTAGGGTTAAGGTAGAAGGATCAGCCTTGATTTTATTGAATGGCAGAGCAGGCTCAGGGGACCATATGGCCGATTCCTGTTCCTATTAGTTATGTTCTCATACTTTTTCACTCTTGAGTAATGGCACCCCTTTAAAATGTAATACCCACTTCTTCCCCCACAGTGTTTCTAGGATGGAAACTCACTCTTACCCTACCCAATGATAAGGCATTACTTTAGATTACGCTGTATAAGTCAACCAAACATAAAAGACAACTCCATTTTCTCAGCCCCAAAACCATGTTTTTTTTTTGCATATACTAAGCATCTAAGTTGATTCCCCTTTTCAGCCAAGGTATGCTATCCTTGCATTAGTGATTGGCCTCAATTTTTCACCCCATAAATAGATATTTTACTTACTGGCACCTTATGACTGGCTACAAGGTGACACAGGCTGTGTTGCGAAGATGCACGGGAGTTTAAGTTACGTTCACACAGAGCATAGCCTGCATGGCGAGTGACAAAGATGGCGACTGCCCACACCAGCGGTTCACTTTTATACTTGATGAATAAGTTGACCCCTGTTTTTGCAGGCAGGTTTTGAGGCTTCAAAGGTCGACTTACACGTTAACATCTACACTAATCCTGGGACAGGGGTTGACAGGATTAAGCCCCCTGAGCTGCCAATGGAATGGAAACTCCACTGCATTGCATTTCCCAACAATGGCGATTGGGCTGCCAAACTCCAAGATTGTCCTGGGGTTTTCCAGGGATCACAGATTAACCTCCAGGACATGTTGTTGACTGCATCCGGGAGGAAACTCATAGGGCCGAGTGCGGGGGCGGGGCAGTGTGAGGTCATGTGACAAAATCTCCAGAAACGCATCCAACCAGAGTGTGGAACAAGTATAGGCATTTCTGCGTATATTTATTTCCACTACAACACACGCTAACCATTAATGTTACATAATGGAGAGAGAAAAGTGACTTGCAGTATGTTCTAGAATGAGATACAGTACTGGACATCTCACTCAGCCTATCTTAGCTATTCTGAGACAGCACACCAGTGAATTTACAACAGCCTTTTTTATTTCCTGTTAGAAGGCAGTGACCATATGTTTATCTATGTAGGCCATTATGTGACATGTATTAGTTGATGTTGTCCCGCTATCAAAAAGTGCTGCTCCACAGTTTAAGTGCTGCGCACATCATCTAAGACTTCTCAATTATGCATGCAATGCCTCTCAGGTGAACTTACAACAATGTTTCAAATGCTGCCTCTTACAAAGCTTAATGACAGGAAAGAAAGGGATCGCACACTATGCTGGATGTGACAGGAATATCCTCAGAAATCGCAAACTCAGCCTCTCCCCGGTAGCCACTGGGCAGACTTCCAGCTTCGAATGATTTGGTTCAATCAAAGGAAAAGAGTTACAGCATTTTTCTAGCTGAAAGGGCTAAAGACATGGAACTAAAAGCAATATCCTGTGTTTAATTCCTTTCCTATACTTCTGTCCTTATATGCTACTTTTGCCTTTACTTGTTCACGGGATGTGGGCTTCTCTGGCTGGATCAGCATTTATTGTCCATCCCTAATTGCCCTTGAGAAGGTGGTGGTGAGCTGCCTTCTTGAACCGCTGCAGTCCATGTGGTGCAGGTACACCCACAGTACTGTTAGGGAGGGAGTTCCAGGATTTTGACCCAGTGCAATGAAGGAACAGCGAAATATTTCCAAGTCAGGATAGTGAGTGACTTGGAGGGTCTCTTCCAGGTGGTGGCGTTCCCATCTATCTGCTGCCCTTGACCTTCTAGATAGTTGTGGTCATGGGTTTGGAAGGTGCTGTTGAAGGTGAATTCCTGCAGTGCATCTTGTAGATGGTACACACTGCTGCCACTGTGCACCAATGGTGGAGGGAGTGAATGTTTGTGGAGGTGATGCCAATCAAGTGGGGCTGCTTTGTCCTGGATGGTATCAAGCTTCTTGAGTGTTGTTGGAGCTGCACTCATCCAGGCAAGTGGGGTGAGTATTCCATCACACTCCTGACTTGTGCCTTGTGGATGGCAGACAGGCTTTGGAGTCAGGGGGTCCAGAGATGGATGATTGAGAGAAGGGAGTTCCAGGATTTTGACCCAGTGACAGTGAAGAAATGGTGATATATTTCCAAGTCAGGGTGGTGTGTGACCTTGGAGGGGAACTTGCAGATCGTGATGTTCCCTTGTGTCTGCTGTCCTTGTCCTTCTAGGTGGAAGAGGGTGCAGGTTTGGAAATGTTGTGAAGGAGGCTTGGTGAGTTACTGCAGTGCATCTGCTGCCTCCATGTGTCGGTGGTAGAAGGAATGGTGGATGGAATGCCAATCAAGCTGGGCTGCTTTGTCCAGGATGGTGTCCAGCTTCTTGAGTGTTGTTGGAGCTGCACTTATCCAGGCAAGTGGAGAGTATTCCATCACACTCCTGACTTGTACCTTGTGGATGGTGGACAGGCTTTGGGGAGTCAGGAGGTGAGTTACTCGCCGCAGGATTCCTAGCCTCTGCCCTGCTCTTGTATCCAAAGTATTTATATGGCTCGTCAAGTTCAGGTTCTTGGCAATGATTCAGCGATGACAATGTTGTTGAATGTCAAGGGGAGATAGTTTAGGGGGTGGAATGGAGCAAATTGTACTTTGCACATCGGTGGTTCATGGAGTGTGGCTGTCTTCAAACAGATCCAAGTTTCATTAGTGGGATGTCCAAGACATAATTTGTGGGATTTAGGCATTTCAGGAGAAGGCTGGAAGTTGTTGGAGTACTTTGGAGAGATACAGTACCTTTTTGAAAAGGTGTCTGAGGGGCACATTTGGGAGTGGTCAAGTCTCTGTTGGGAGAGGTCAAGTACCTTTTGGGATGGTTAGAAGTAGTCATGAATATGAATAATCAGTGGATAAACTCATTGGAACTGCCAAGCTATCAATGAAACTGTCAAGCTGTCAAGGCATTTAAATCCACTGGCCTTTACATGTTTAAAAAATTCTGGAATTAAAAAAATTGGTGCTTGCTATTTTACTCTGTCTGTTGACATAAGCCTAAGGGTTGTCATTACAGGATTGGTGCTGTATGACTGATTTCACATCCAATCATTATCACACAGGATGCCTGTCAGCTCACAGTTTGATTGAGCGCCCCAAGTGGTTATAAAGTCTATATGGGGTTATGAAAACAAATGCTTGTTTTTATACGGGATTAAGCACTTGAATGATATGTTTGTTTTTAAAATGAAAGATGTAATCGAAGGAATGTAAATGTAGTGAATGGATTTTTAAGTACGAGAGTGTTTTTTTTATTAAAATAAAGTATGCAATAGACACTAAGGGTGGAATGGACTGGTCCCGTTGGCAGCGACTGTCATGGGGGGTGGCAGCGGACAATATGGCGAGAAGGCCAAAAACCGGTTTTACATATTTGTGAAACCAGTTTCTGATTGTCCGCTTCACCTACCACTGCACATTGGGAACCTAATTTCAATACTTTAGCATCTCATTATAAGCTCTGCTAGCCGGAATCATTCCCCCATGTCAATATACTGCCCACATCAGTGTGACTTCAGAACGGCTGCTTCATGACTGCCTTTAAAAGGCGTGCCCCTGGCAAGCTGAATCTGAGGGAATCGGACAAGGGCTTCAGTGCAGATGAGGCCGAGCAGGGTGGGGGATGGGGGGTCAGGGTGAGAGAAGTGGCCACGCACTTGGTAAATCTTGTCAAAGTGATCATTCTTTCACAGCTGAGACCGTTCAGCTGCAGCTCCATTGATTCGCTTGGAGTCAGACCTCTGAAGCTTTTCTGCCCACTCAAGCAACACAAAAGCATTAATGTGCCACCAAATGCTCCAGAACCTTTCACCCCTCGGGTGCAGACTGCAAATTCATGTGTGTTTTAGGGGGCAGCAGAACAATTGGCCGATTGGACAAGTTGTACAATCCCTTTGTGAAATGTGGCCATGGCTCAGTTACTGCTGGAGGTGCTCACAGACCCTTGCAATGTTTTCATTAGGGTTTGGATCAGTCTCTCCCATGGTTGAAGCTAACAGTGCAGCCTTGCAGTGCGGGTTAGGAGAATGCCGGTGCCTGAGCTGAGAGCACAGCATGCAGTCCAGTGGGCAAAGCTGCTGCCAATTGGTCAAGTGCAGTGGGGCAGAGGTGGGCGGGGTTTCAGACAGCCATGAAGCGCACTATACACTGGCCATCGAAGTGGTGGCCAGCACTCTCCAGCATAAATGAAGGGGCCTTCAGACTTAACCAAGAGAGGTCTTAGGATCCATATACCATGTGCCTCTCTCTTTGATCCTGCAAGAGAGGAACATCAGGATCATGGTGCCTAGTGATTTGCCTCATGGCTTACAGGGAGCAGTTAAGAAGAAGAAGAGAGTGATGGAGGCACCTGACTCGACAAAGGGAGGAGCACCATCCTCAAAATGCCTGCTCCGCACGCAGCTGAAGATCCACAGAGAGCCATTGCTTGTAGGTAGTTTGTTAAAACCAGGGTCTATACATGACACCTGTTATTTCTACAGATGACTGAGAACAAGTGTTGCTGAAGACTGCTGATGTCTAGGGAATTTGTCGGCCACAAATGCAACCTGCTGCAGGAAATGGTACCATGAGCTCGTGGAGGGCATCCACTGCCAATGGCCACAAAAGTGATCATGGTGCTCAATTTTAATGCCAGTGGAACCTTCCAGGGCTCCACAGGTGACCTGTGCGGGGTCTCGCAAGCCTCCACGCACAAGGAGGTCCAGGAGGTCGCGGACGGCATCTTCGCGAAGGCACAGAACCTTGTCCATTTCGACTGGGATCAGGAAAGCCAAGAAACAGGACCGTGGGATTTGCACAGATCTCAGGTTTTCCACAGGTGCAGGGTGTTATCAACTGCACTCACATGACCCTTAGATCTCCACGACAACAAGCAGTCAACTACATCAACCACAAGGGCTTCCAGTCGCTGAATGTTCAGCTTATGTGCGACAGGTTTGCGCATGATTCCCAGGGAGCGTCCACGACTCCTACATCCTTAGCAGGTCTCAGATCCCTAACATCTTCCAGGATCCAGAGACGCTGCAGTGTTGGCTCCTCGGGGACAAGGGATACCCACAGTGGACGTGGCTGATGATGCTTGTGTGACAGCCTCAGACAGCAGCAGAGTGACGGTATAATGAGGCTTATGCCGTGACCCGGACTTTAGTGGAGCGAACAATAGGCATCTTGAAAATGAGGTTCCGGTACCTCGACAGGTTCAGTGGAGACAGCAATGCAGTCCCCAGAGGGTGTCATACATCATTGTTGTTTGCTGTGCGCTACACAACCTGGCGCTGCAATGGAGCAGGGCCTGGCTGAGGAGGAGATGGAAGAGCTACCCGACTCCTCCAATGAGGAGGATGTTGAAGGAGATGTGGGTAATGCGGTCCTCAAAGGTGTGGATGCTGGTGATGAGGTCATCGTACTGGTCAGATGAGGCAGGCATGCTCAGGAGACCCTCATAGCCACAGGATACGTGGAGGATGATGGTGAGATGCAGTGAGGACAGTCCTGACATCTTCATCTTGCATCCGTTTGACTCCTGTTTGGCTGGTGGCATCGCACATACCCTCAGTGCTCAGGCTCATGTCATGGAAACGCAGTGGAGGCCCTAATAATTGCTAGATTCCAGGAGGATGATGATGACATGCAGTGAGGGCAGTCCATAGATCTTCACATTGCTTCTGTGAATGTCTGACTTCTGTCTGGCTGAGGGCAGCTCGCTTGTGCTCTGTGATTGGGGTCATATCATGGAGACACAGCCATGAAACTTTAAATGCACCTGATCCTTTGTCAGCCTTCAGCACCTGTCCCCTTCAGGAGCACAGCATCAGTGGTCACAGATGTTGAAGAGATGGGGGGGCCAGTCCCAACTCAAAGGTGCTGAGAGCACACAGAGAGAGTGATGGAACCCTGTGACGCCTGCCCACAACATCCTGGCAGCAATGACAAGCACCATCGAGATTCAGGTATCAGTAATGTGTCCAGTGAGTATGAAGCCGGACAATCTCTTTGCTCTGAAGATTCCACACTGCACAGGGAAGAGGTCCTGGACTCAGACACCTGCCTTTATCTTGTGCAGAAAAGTTTCACATCTGAGAGACATGAACACTGCTCATCAGAACACGGAGCCTTAGGCAAGGAGCCATTCTTGGGAGTTTATTTACAATAGTGAACATTATGTACAGGTGATTAAAACGTGTGCCCAGGCTGTGCAGCCTCGAAAAGAGTTACTTCTGCTTAACCCAACTGGTGTGAAGGGAGGTGGGCAGGGAGGAGGACCTCCTAGTGAACCTGTTCCTGGGACTGGCCAAGTTGGCCACTAACTAGCGGCGATCGAGGGAGTCGGCCGACCCGACTGTCTGCCCTTTTTCCTTGGCTAGGTTCACGGCTGGGTGTCCCTAGAGAGGGAGCACATGGTGTCTGCTGGCACTGTCAAGGCCTTCTGTGCTCGGTGGGCACCGCCGGGATTGGGGTGTTTTATCAACCCTCTTAATCACATTTTGATTTAAAGTTTCCTTTAAATGTTGTCTTTGTTTTTGCAGTTTCCCTTTAAGGGGCTGCTTTATAATTTGTCCCTGATTTTGCTAATTTAGTTTGATTGGTTTGTGACAAAAAAGCTACTTCTTCTTTGCCACTTGGAACGGTAGGGGAGCCGAGAGGGAGGGGGACCTCCTTGTGAACTGGCTCTTGGGCCTGGCCAAGTTGGCCATTAACAGGCCCAGGCAGCGGGTGATTGAGGGGGTCATCCCACCCGACTGCCTGCCCCTCTTCCGCGGCTATGTTTGCAGCCGGGTATCCCTGGGGAGGGAGCACATGGTGTCTGCCGGCACCCTCGAGACCTTCTGTGCTTGGTTGGCACCACGGGACCTGGGGTGTTTTATCGACCCCTTTAAACACATTTTGATTTGACGTTGTAAGTTTCCTTTGTGATTTGTTTTTCTTTTGCAGCATCCCTCAAAGGGGCTGACTCTTACTTTGTCCCTGATTTTGTTAATTAAGTTTACTTAGTTTGTATCAGAGAGAGACACAACTTCTTAACATCCCTTACCCGCTGCCACATCTTGGTGCTCCCCCAACATCCACAGCGGAGGTGGAGGTAGCCTACTGACTGCTACGCCCTGTCTGTGATGACCCTGATGGTTGTCCTCTGGAGGGTCAAATCGGTAGGGCCCCCCGGCCTGCTTCGGGTGTCCTGTTGTAGGCCAGCTGCACCCTCCTCGGTCTGTGGAGCTAGAGCTGTGGGGAGTCACAGAAAGAGGGGCTTTGGATTGGTTAGACATTCCCGGAGTCACCTGGGTGGTGGCCTCGGAGTGTCGAGCTGCTGCTCTTCCTCCCTATGGGTGCCCTATGGTCCCTGGCTGACTCCTTGAGGAGAAGGGGAAGCTGGAGTGAGATTAGGCAGCCCCGCACCCCTCTGGTGTTGACACTGTTGGAGGCCAAGAGTGGTGACAATTATGGAGTTCAGCCCGCACAGCAGTGAGGAACAATGTCCTGGACCAAGGTCTCCGTGGTGGTTGCCATCCTGCCAATGTTGACCTCGGTGTGTCGGCATGCCCACGCTATCACCTCAGACTGAAGGCAGGTGGACTTCTCCATTGTCCTCTGCAATCTGAGGAGTGCACCAGATATCCATTCCTGATGTTCCTGTGATTGTCTTTGCAGCTCCAACAACTGATTGAGGACCGAGTCCAGAGGCTCATCATCTGACTGGGACTCAGCAGATTCCTTGCCTCCAGCAGTCCCCTGAGTGCCGGCGACCTCAGTTCCCCCTGCCTCCGCCTGCAGTGGAACAGATTGTGTGCTGTGCTCACCAGATTGTGATCCTGAGGCTGCTCTACATCTAGGTCCCACTGAGGTGTGTGTCGCTGCGTTGGTGGAAGGTGTGGGTGAGTACTGTGATGGGTCTCCAACGGTGCCGCCCTCAGGGTCCTCACCCAAGGTGCTCTCGGCCCTGGGGTCAGGGTAAGGTTGCCTGAGGATGACTTGCCAGATGTGCCTCAGACAGAAAATGTTGATTATTATTGCTTGGCAGCTGTGTTAAACACAGAACAGTCAACTCAGAGTAGCATCGAGAGAGGGATGATGTGGTGCAGGATCCTCACGTGGGTGTTCCCCACTGATCTCACATCGCCACAGGAATGGGCAACGCCTGCTCCAGCCAGCTCTAACCCGTGACTCTTGAATGGGGTGAGGCCCTCCATGTCCAACACTCCACCCCCGGTCTGAGACCTCTCCCGGTGATTGTGTGTGATCTTGTTCTGCATAAAGACAGATGGAGAGAGTGTGAGCAAGGCACATGCCAGGCCCAATGAGAAGGATGCCAGGCATGTGTGTATGCTGAGTGGAGCCATGGACAGGATGAGGAGGCAGTCTCCGGAGGAGATGAGGCCAGATGGAGATGTGAGGGCGTGTGAGAGAGAGTGAGCGGTGATGTCCCTTGAGCTGGCAGTGAGTGAGATGCCAGTGAACGTGTGATGGGCTTGTGATTGGGTGAGTTGAGATTGGTGAGATGGTTGCCTTACCCTGGCGGCACAGATGAGATAATTCATCCATTTTCTGCACTGGATGGCCGACCTCTTGTGTGCAGCATTGGCGCTGACCACCACTGGCACTGCCTCCCAATCCGCAGTGGTGAGACTGATGGCCATCCTGCAGCCAGAGCAGGGCTAGAGGTCACGGCCTCCACGGTGCCCAGAAGCTGTTGCAGGGATGCGCCACTGAATGGGGGTGGGGCGGGGATGGCTGAACTCTTCTTGGCTTTTGAGGTTCACTGGAGCAGTTCTGCGCAGCGAGCATTGAGAAGTGTGCACACGGCTGCATTTTAAATATGGGGCTCGGTGTGAGGAAGTGGCGAGGTAAAGGTGTGGCAAGCCAATCGGAGGCCGGCTGCCAGTGATCCGGTGTGTTTACCATGACTGCGTAATGTATGAGGTGGGAAGGGGATGGTACGGTGTGAAAACCTGTCATTGTGGCTGGCGGGTAAAACTTTTTTTAAGGTGTAAAGGCAAAGGATGGGGGGCATGAGTAGGCACTAAGTTGGCATAGGGACAATGAAGGGCACTGGGGTGGGTAGAGGGACATAGGCTGGTATGAAGGGTATGAGGGACCATGGGACGTTGGTGGAGGGCATACAGTGGCATGGGCTGGCATGGATATGCCTTGGGGAGTGTGTGAGTTTGAGGGAGAATGAGGGGCGAGGGGTGGCGGACTGTTTTCGGTTTTATTGTTTCTTTTACAGCTGGGATCCAGGCGTGCCTCCGCACTAGGCAGCCTCTGTGGCTACCTCCAAACTCTTTCTGGGGGCGGCAGGCCTGACTCCCATTAACGCCCACCCAACCCGCCCTCCCCAGAATGAAAATCAGACCATCCGGAGCAAATGGTTTGCATTTGATAATATAACTTGTACTGATATTGTGTTGTTAGTGCGGGAAAATATTCCACTGGGCTCCACATAGGGGTAAAGAAAAAGATAGACTTCAAGGCAAAGGAGACATTAGGAGGAGCCACACAATATTTGATTAAGAGGTGGGTTTAGGAAGCTGTTAAAGCTTTGGAGTTTCTGGAAGATTAGCTATAAAATCACTAGGTGGCAGCATTCAAAAAATAGCCTTACACACAGACACAGACACACAGTCACAGGCACACAGACAGAGACACACAGACACAGACACACGATACACAGAGACACACAGACACAGACACACAGACAGAGACACACAGACACACACGCACACAAACACACAAACACTTGCACACAAATGCACAAACAGATGTGCGCACACAAACAAACAGACATAAACACATACACAAACAGATGCACACGTACACACACACACAAACACACGCACACAAACAGACACAACACACACACACACAGAGACAAGCACAGAAACCGACACAGACATGCGCGCACCCACACACACACACGACACACACATACATGGCACACACACACAAGACACACACAAGGCACACACACATACAAGGCACATGCACAAGAAGCACGACACAAACACAAACAGGCACACAGGTGCTCATGCACACATATACACATGTGCATGCATGCGCACACACACACACACACACATGCATACATACACAGATGCACGCATACACACACACACATACACACACAGACACATATACACACATGCGCGCGAACATACACACACACAGACACATACACACACACGCACATGCACACAAACTCTCCGCTGGTTGAAGTCATACCTAGCACAAATGAAGATGGTTGTGGTACTCAGAGGTCAATCATCTCCATTCTAGGAGTTCCTCAGGGTAATGTCTTAGGTCCTACCATCTTCAGCTGCTTCATCAGTGAACTTCCTTCCATATAAGTTCGGAAGTGGGGATGTTCGCCAATGATTGTACAATGTTCAGCACCATTCATGACTCCTCAGATACTGGAGCAGTCCATGTCCAAATGCAGCAAGACCTGGACAATATCCAGGGTTGGGCTGACAAGTGGCAAGTAATGTTTGTGCCACACAAGTGCCAGATAATGACCATCTCCAACAAGAGAGAATCTAGCTATCTCCCCTTGACAATCAAAGGTATTACCATTGCTGAATTGTTCATTATCAACATCCTGGGGTTTACCATTGACCAGAAACTGAGCTGGAGTAGCCATATAAATTCTGTGGCTACAAGAGCAAGTCAGAAGCTAGGAATTCTGCAATGAGTAACTCACCTGACTCCCCAAAGCCTGTCCACCACCTACAAGGTACAAATCAAGAGTGTGATGGAATACTCCCCACTTGCCTGCAGCTCCCACAGCACTCAAGAAGCTTGACACCGTCCAGGACAAAGCAGCCTGCTTGATTGGCACCCCATCCACAAACATTCACTCCCTCCACCACCAACACACAGTGGCAGCAAATACTCACTAAGGCTCCTTAAACAGCACCTACCAAACCCACGACCACTACCATCTAGAAGGACAAGGGCAGCAGATACATGGAAACACCACCACCTGGAAGTTCCCCTCCAAGTCACTCCTATCCTGGCTTGGAAATATATCGCCATTCCTTCACTGTCGCTGGGTCAAAATCCTGGAACTCCGTCCCTAACAGCACTGTGGGTGTACCTACACCACATGGACTGCAGCAGTTCAGAAAGGCAGCTCACCACCACCTTCTCAAGGGGCAATTAGGGATGGGCAATAAATGCTGCCTCAGCCAGCAAAGCCCACATCCCATCAATGAATTAAAAAAAATACCACGCACACACATAGACACACACCTTTGCCTGCTTTGCTCATCTATTATTGATTTACAATGGTGGCTTAATGAAATTTTTCTCTAAGATTTCACACTTAGGAAAATACGCCTCTTAAACTTTTTAAACATTTGAGGAGGAGGTGCATTTCCATGAGGGTTAACTGTGACTTCAGAGAAGGGCCATGGCATGCCCTGGTAAACGGCATTTATTCTCTTCCTGTCTGATATTTGTGTAGTTCGTTCCCGCCCCCCTTCTCAATCCTACCCCATTGAGACTCAACTCTGCTGCAAAGTAAATATACGCAACCTGTATAAGCCGGAAGTCTTAAGATCTTTCAGTTTCGTCAATTGGTGAGAATAGCCCTTATGATAATTCTGATGTACTTAATATTGTCTGTGTTTGCATATTCCTTGCCTGTTACCGTCTGTTTTTTGTGTGGATCCAGCCATTGCTTTTGTTAGCCCTAGACTTAAAAGTTCTAACACTCTCCTCACAGCCTCCCATCTTCCACCCTCCATAAACTTCAGCTCATCCAAAACTCTGCTGCTTGGGCCCTAACTCTCAACAAGTCCAATGCACCTGTCACCTGAACTCGATTTTCAAATTCTCACTCTTGTGTTGAAATCCCTCCGTAGACCCACCACTCCCTATCTCCTCCAGCGCAAAAGCCCTCTGAGATATCTGCGCTCCTCAAAATCTAGCCTTTGGTGCACCTCTGTTTCCATCATTCCACCACTGACAGTTGTGCATTCAATTGCCAAGGCTTTAAGTTCTGGAATACCCTCCCTAAACCTCCCCACATCTCTCTCCTCTTTTTAAGACATCCCTCAAAATCTACCTCTTTGACCAAACCTTTGGTCACCTATCCTAATATTTCTGCACATCGATCTGTGTCAAATTTGACTTGATAACCCTCCTGTGAAGCATGATGGGATGTTTTACTATTGTTAAAGGGGCCATGTAGAAATGCAAACTGTTGACATTGTAAAATTGTGTATGTTGACATTTCTGGTCTGTTGCATGCATGCTGTCACGTGGAAAACAGGGTTTTTGTATTTTCTGAGAATGTTAAATTGGAGATTTGCTCATTACTTTGGGGCCTGGTGGGAGATATTAGTGGAGTTTTATCTATCTTGGCATGTACCCTCTGGCTCCATCTCTCTGAGAAGATTAAATACATTGGAGGAGAGTTCACGACTGCAAATTGTTAGCGATCTGTTGGACAGGTTGTTCCAAATGGAGCAGATAGACTTTTACTCAGCTCTTACAGGTTCTAATACAATCCTACGGGACAGATTAACAAGCACTGACTTTTTGAGTAAGGGATGCTTAAGAATTGACACAACAAACCTTCATTGTTTAATACTGAAATAAATGTGCTGTATTTCACTCATTATTTTGCATTAGACAGAATATTATTTTAAGTACATTAGTCCAATGAGTAATCATTTGATTTCTTCATCTGGCAAGTTAATTGATATCTACAGTTATTTACTTTCATTTGTTGAATGGTGGACTTTGGGTGTGAAGCATAAAAATGAAAAACTACAACATTCTACTCTTCGATTTTACTCTTGCAGGTGATAACTTTATTAACTCTTGCTGCGTGTTATTGCTGTCTTTTTGTTCCCAGATGTAGCTTACAATCACACTTTGAGTTTGCAAAGATCAGAAACTCTTTGGCCAGGATTTTAAAGCCCCGCCGTGGTGTGTCTCCCCACCCAGCGGATGCAGCGAGCCATTTAACTCTCCATTCAATTCGGCGCGACTGTAGTATCCCCTCTGGGAGGAGCCGTAAAATCCTGACCTTTAACTTTGCTATGCTGTCTGGTTCATAAGAAGAACCATATTGCACTGGTTATGTGCACATCACTTCAGACTCTACTGCAGCCCTGAAATGTGGCCCCCTGGAACATCTACACAAAACACATTCCTTTCTAGCTAAGTATTTCCTAGCTATTTACAGAGATTTAAAGATAATGCAATAATATATAACAACTCTGCTTTCAAGTCATCCTCAAATTGTTTTTAAATTTCTTTATTTGCTCCTGATACTTTCTAATGATTGTCCAATTTATGTCTCGGTGGTCGTGCTTGTTTCTAATTTTCCACTTGTGCTTTCGTTCACATCTCTCAGATCGTCTCAGGTAGCAAGCCCACCTCTGATCTCTGATCTCAGAGCTAGAAGGCTGTAGATTCTAAATTCCACCGCAGGTATTAATGACATTAACTAGGCCTGCACTTCCATCTGATTCTGAGAGAGCACCACATCAGAACACAGGAACACAAGAAATAGAAGCAGGAGTAGACCAAATGGCCCATTGCGCCTGCTGCACTCCTCATCGCTGATCTTGGGCTTCAACTCCATTTTCCTGTCTGCTCCCACTTATCCCTTGATTCCCTGACAGACCAAAAATCTGTCTACCCCAGCCTTAAATGTATTCAACGATGGAGCAACCACAACCCTCTGGGGTGGGGAATTCCAGAGATTCACAGCCCTTTGAGTGAAATAATTTCTCCTCATCTCAGTCCTAAATGATTGGCCCCTTATCCTGAGACTGTGCCCTCGTGTTTTAGGTTCCCCGACCAGTGGAAACAATCTCTCAGCGTCCACCCTATCAAATCCTATCAGAATCTTGTAGGTTTCAATGAGATCGCCTCCCATTGAGAACAATCAGCCACTCTCTCAGGATGTGAAAGGTCCCAAGGATCTTTGGATCCCAAAAGATCCCAAGATCCAATTTTTGAAGAAGAGCAGGAGGAGTTTCCCCTGGTGTGCTGGCCAATATTCAACTAACTACCCTAAATCAGATTATCTGGTCATTATTACATTAATGGTTGTGGGAGCTTGCTGCATTTCCTGTATTACAACAATGATTACACTTCAGAAATACTTAATTAGCTGTAAAGTGCTTTGGTATGTCCTATGGTTGTAAAAGATGCTATAGAAAGCTAAGCCTAAATGTCTTCCTAACTTTCTATCTTTCGAATACGGTGTTAAACAAAGCCCCATTTGCCCTTGAAGGTGGATGTAAAAGATCCCATGGCATGATTTGAAAAAGTCCGGAGGGTGATGGGGTTGCTGGGGATGCAGTGGTGGTGTTATTCTCCCAGCTGTCCTGGTTAACATTGAGGCCTCAACCAAGGTCACCTAAAAGGGAAGCTGAGCATTGCGGTTGATGGAAATCCGAAACAGAGACAGCGAATGCTGGAAAATACTCAGCAGGTCAGGCAGCACCTGTGGAGAAAGCGACAGATTTCGCAATCCAGGTCGAAAAGCTGGAGGTGCAACAGGTTCTGAGCAAGCGGCGAGTGGGACAAGGCCAAAAGGAAGGTGTGTGATAGGGTGGAAGACAGCAGAGATTGAATGACAGAAGAGGAAGCCTTCCAGGGCCAAAGGAAATGGAGATGAAACAAAACAAAGAAACTAAAGATTTGTCTAGAGCACATGTGCCGCTGACTGCAAACAAAAATAAGAGAAAAACTGACTTACGCAAAAAAAAGGAAACAAAATAGTGGGACAGAGCTTACAGCTTGAAATTGTTGAGCCTTCTGGACTCAAAATGTTGAGTTCACCCATTTTAGACACTAAAATCTCTCCTTCTATTATGTTTCCTCTTCTTCGCATATTTGAAAAATTTGGAGGGGGTTGGGCAAGAGCAGGGGCAGTGGGACCAATTGGATGGCTCTTTCAAAAAGCCAACACAAATGCAATGGGCTGAATGGCCTCCTGATGTGTAGCATGATGATTCTATGTACATTGATACTATTTGCTGAGTAAAATGTGAGTAGATTTTTCTCTTCCTTAACTCCTTGGTTTAAACAACAGGCAGCTTTGAATATTGGTGGAGGTAAGAGCTTCCTAAAATAATGAACTGTTCACACCCCTGGTGAAGTGCGTTATTCAATTTTCCTATTTTTCACTAATGCTGTCAAAACTAAAGGAGTGAAGTGGTTTGTAGATGAAAAGTCTTTTTGTAAATAAAATCTCTTTGGTGTTGCCATGAAGTGAGCGCACACCTAAAATACTAATTTTTTTCAGGTGCCAACCTTATCTCAGGGGGTACGACTCTCACCTGAAAGTCTGGAGTCCAAATCCCTTTCCAGATAAGTGAACATGTAACCTAGGCTGACAATCCCAGTACCAGTACTGAGGGAGTGCTGTATTGTTAGAGGCACCCCCACGTTGAATGAGATGTTGACCTGTCTGCCCTCACAGGTGGACATAAAATGATCCTTTGACGTTATTTCAAAGAAGAGTAGGGGAGTTCTCAGCCAATATGTACCCCTCAACCAAGTTCACTTAAAAATAGATAATCTAGCCTCTGTCTTATTGTTGCTTATGAGGCCTTCCTGTGTGCAAAAACAAACTACTGCAGATGCTGGAAATCTGAATTAAAAACAGAAAATGTTAGAAATATTCAGGAGGTCTGGCAGCATCCATGGAGAGAGAAACAGAGCAAACATTTCTCTTCTCTGCGACAGGACTTCTGTTTGTTTCTTTGGCCCTGTTACAGTATAATATCATCACATTTCTACTTCTCTTTAGCTCTGAAAAAGGGTCATATGGACTCAAAACGTTAACACTCTTTCTCTCTCCGCTGTCAGACCTGCTGAGTTTTTCCAGCATTTTGTGTTTTTATTTAACGTTTCAGGTCTGTGATCTTTCTGTCTGCAAGCTGTATCTCCAGCATTACAGCTTTAACTGTAAACCTCTTCAGGATGTCCTATGGAGGCGAAAGGTGCTATATAAATGCAAGTCTTTCTTTTTTAAGTACCTGTAATACAACAGATGAAAACATATTTCTGGCCAGCACTGGGTTAATTAGCTCTAAAATTTAATATTTGGACAAATCAGCCATGTTGTTAATTAGCTCTGTAATTAGAATGGTCCATCAGAGGTTCATGAAAAGTCATCAAGACTACAGTTAATTAACCAAATTGAAATTCTGTAATATGTGCTTTAACTTTAAACCATCATTGAGTTGGAATATAAACTGTTTTTACCTGGTTGATTTGCTTTTGAGGTGCCACATCACAGCTGATTAGTTTTAAGTTTCAAGACTTTAAAACACAGATAAAGTGATATACAGATATACACCCCACACCCCGCACGTTAGATTGTTTGCTTAACTGTGACTTTGGGCCACAAACATAAAAGCATAACAACAACTTGGATCTATATAGCGCCTTTGGTGTAGTAAACAATGCCAAGGTGCTTCACAGGTGCATTATCCAACAAAATTGAACATTGAGCCACAAGGAGGTATCAGGACAAATGACCAAAAGCTTGGTCAAGGAGCTAGGTGTTAAGGAATGTCTTAAAGGAAGAGGGAGAGGTAGAGTGGTTTGGGGAAGGAATCCCAGATCTTAGGGGCTTGATAGCTAAAGGCACGACCGCCAATGGTGGAGCGAATGAAGTCCAGGGTATGCAAGCGGTCCGAATTGGGGGAGCGAAAGATAATGAGGCTGAAGTTAATTACAGAGCTAGGGAGGGGTGAGGCCATGCGTGAGAGGATTTTAAAATGGAGGCATTGCCAGACCTGGAGGCAATGTAGGTCAGCAAGGACAAGGGTGATGGGATGAATATACTCATGCCAAAAACACATTTTTCCCATGCACGCCTGTTCTGCCCTCACCTGCTGCAAATTTGGGAAAAGGTTCATTTGGCTGGAAGAACATGGCTAGATTCAGACCTATTGGTGTAGGAATAGGAAGAGGCCATTCAGCCCCTCAAGCCTATTCTACCGTTCAATTATATCATGGCTAATCTGTATCTTAACTCCTGTTTACCCACTCTGTAACCCTTAATAACTCTTGCCTAACAAAAATCAATCTTAGTTTTGACTTATTTTTCAATTGATCCCCCAGCCTTGACCACTATTTGGGGGAGAAAGCTCTGTCACTTCACAAAGATTATTTTTTTGCCGAGCCCTAATCTGAAGATTAATTTATGATAATCTCTTTGTTACTCAAGTGTAGCATGACTTGTTCCTCTTTGCATTTGAACCTTGCTGCAATTGAACATGTCATTCTCAATTCACAAAGCTCAGAAAGATTTTGCCAGTTGGTTGTCATTTACAGAAGTGTTTTCTAAATCATTGTCCATATTAAACCGAAACCTAAAAGTAAATTTGTGGATGTTTCCATGACAATGATAAATGGGATAGTGCTAATGAGTCTCTGTGGGTACGAATATATTGGTTTGTTCCTCAACCCTGGCACTGAGGAGAAATTAGAATTTAAAATTGAAGTTTATAATGAAGGGGGAGGGGGATGGGTCAGAATTTTCAGTTGAGGATGATCTTTCTCAGTGAGGTGCATAATTTAGTATCCCCTTGTTGTGTGAAATTAACCTAGCTCTCCAGAAAAATAATCATCTTAATATATAATAAAATACTAATAAGAGATGTTTTGGATAATCTTCTCACTGCTTAACTAATTCCCTTTTTAATGCATCAACTGTTTACCAACATTTTTCATCATTCAGATGAGGCATTAAGCCAAGAACTCTTTCTGCCCTTCCAGGTAGGCACAAAAGGTCCCCCAGCCACTATTTCGAAGAATAGCCGACAGCATTCTCCCTGGTGTCCTGGGCCAATATTAATCCCTCAACCCAACATCATTCATAAACCAAACTTGCTGTGCTCAAATTGGCAGCCAGGTTCCTTATGTTACAACACTGGCTACCCTTCGAAAAGTACTTCATTGGTGTTTTGGGACATTTTGAGGTTGTGAAAGGCTTTATAGAAATGTAAGCCTTCCTTTTTATGATTCATTGTACAGGAAGATGTTTGCATAACTGAATGTTAGATACTACACTTGGCATAATGCTTTATAATAGGTGCTAGTATGCAGTTGGATTGGACAGTAATTTATAAAAGTATGAGTCTCATAATGTTCCTGCTGACAGCTGATTAGAAAGTTACTGCAGGGTTCCTTAGCAGGCAATGCACTTTCTCATCTGAAATATGTTCCAAACCCATTATTGATACAAATCTCTCATTATTGGCGCTTAAGGGAAGGGAGCAAGGGGGCGAAAGAAAGAAATTGTTTTTATGCAGCAGTTTTCACAATCTCAGGACATTCTAAAGTGTTTCACAGCTTAAAGCCATAAAGTATTATAACATATTTACAGCACAGAAAGAGGCCATTCAGCCCAACAGAGCCATCCTCCCCAAGAGCCTCCTCCCATCCTTCTTTATCTCCCCCTTTATCAAAATAACCTTCCACTCCTTTCTCCCTCACACGCCTGTCTGGCTTCCCATTAAATGCATCTATGCTATTCCCCTCAGCTGCTCCATGTGATAGTGAGTTCCATATTCTCACCACTCTCTGGGTACAGACGTTTCTCCTGAATTCCCTATTGGATTTATTAGTGACTACCATGTATTGAAGGCTCCTCATTTTAGTCTTCACCCACCCCCCACTGATCCCCACCCCGCCAACAAGTGGAAACATCCTCTCTCAATCTGCCATGTCAAACCCTTTCATAATCTCAAAGACCTGTCAGGTCACCTGTCGATCGTCAATAACCTCTCCATTCTGGTATAATTCCAGTATTTTTTTCTTTGCAGCTTCTCGTGTGTCTTTATATGCTTTTTTATAATATGGAAACAAGAACTGCTCACAGTGACGTCAAGGTTCAGTAGAAATTTGACATAGCTTCTCTACTTTTCAGTTCTATCTTTCGGGAACATTACTGTCCCTGTGTACTAACATTCCAATGGACATCGGAGCTGCTCTTGCTCCTCAGGCAGATTATTAGCATGAAAAGTTCAAATCACACGACGCAAATCTGGAAGTTTGAATTCGGATAACAAAAATGAATAAATTGGAAAATCAAAACTAGATGCAGCAAAAAGTGACTACAAAGTCGTCAGGTCCTCATATAAACCCAACTCATTCATTATTGCCCTGCTTTGCTTACTCGCTCTACAGGTAACTCCAGTCCCCCATCAACGTGGTTGAATCTTAACCACCCTAGTTTTTTTTTAATTCATTCATTAGGTGTGGGCATCACTGGCTGGGACAGCATTTATTGCCCATCCCTAGTTGCCCTTGAGAAGGTAGTGGTGAGCTGCCATTTTGACTGCTGTAGTCCAGGTGGTGTAGGTATACCCACAGTGCTGTTAGGGAGGGAGTTCAAGGATCTTGACCCAGTGACAGTGAAGGAACGGCAATATATTTCCAAGTCAGCATGGTGAGTGGCTTGGAGGGGAACTTCCAGTGGTGGTGCTCCCACCTACCTGCTGCCTTTGTCCTTCTAGATGGCAGTGGTTGTGAGCTTGGAGGGTGCGGCCTAAGGAGACTTGGTGAATTCCTGCACTGCATCTTGTAGATGGTACACACTGCTGTCACTGTGCATCAGTAGTAGAGGGAGTGAATGTTTGTGGAGTGGGTGCCAATCAAGTGGGCTGCTTGGTCCTGGATGGTGTCAAGCTTCTTGAGTGTTGTTGGAGCTGCATTCATCCAGGCAAGTGGGGAGTATCCCATCACACTCCTGACTTGTGGATGGTGAACAGGTTTTGGGAAGTTAGGAGGTGAGTTACTCATCACAGGATTCCTGGCCTCTGACCTGCTCTTGTAGAAGTAGTATTTGCATGGCTAGTCCAGTTCAGTTTATTGTCAATGGTAACCCCCAGGATGTTGATAGTGGGGAATTCAGCGATGCTAATACCTTTGAATGTCAAGGAGAGATGGTTAGACTCTCTCTTGTTGGAGATAGTCATTGCCTGGCACTTGTATGGGGCAAATGTTTCTTGCCAGATGTCAGCCCAAGCCTCAATATTGTCCTGGTCTTGCTGGTCTTGCTGTATTTCGACATGGACTGCTTCAGTGTCAGAGAAGTCATGAATGGTGCTGGACATTATGCAATCATCAGTGAGCATCCTTACTTCTGATGGAAGGAAGGTCATTGATGAAGCAGCTGAAGATGGTTGGGCCTGGGACACTACCTTGAGGAACTCCTGCAGTGATGTCCCTGAACTGAGCTGATTGACCTCCAACAACCACAACCATTTTTTTTAGGCTTTTCAGCAGATTGATACAACTAAGTGGCTAGCTAGGCCATTTCAGAAGGCATTTGTCTGGAGTCACATGTTGGCCAGACCAGGTAAGGGCAACAGATTTCCTTTCCAAAGGGACATTAGTGAACCAGATGTGTTTTTACAACAATCATTAGATTTTTATGACTATTATTACAGATTTTTATTGAATTCAAATTCCACCATATTTGAACCTGGGTCCCCAGAGCATTACCCTGCATCTCTAGATTACTAGACAATACCATGACGCCACCGCCCGCACCCCCTCCCCCCGCCCCCCCTCATCCACTCAGTTTGCATAAAACTGCTATAAACAAGAAGAAAACCTTGCATATTTGCCCATGTAGCCACACGTCTGAAATAGCTCGTTGTCATCACAAGGTAACCAAATGCAAGTTGTCTCCTCTATCTATACTCCCAACTGAACTAATGTTAAAGCTTATGGAGATTTATTTCAGGAAAGGGTTGATTTCTGGGTTGATGGTCGTCCATTTCAACTGCATTGATCATCAAACAGCAAGATGTCGCTCGCTGTTAGTTTCGCATCTATTCTAACAGCTGCAATGAAATCCGTGACCACAGGAAATAGGTCCAATCATTAATATTTCTTGGCTGCTGAGTTTAATCTCTTGACGTACAAGATATGTGAAGGAGGCTATCAAATGTTTCTCACAGGCTACGAGGAGGGAGTGAAGACAGGATAGGAGAGCGTACAACATCAGAGGTGAGAAAGTTAAATGTTTTGAACTTGTTAAGTCAAAGATATAGTGCAACTTTTTAAGTTGAAACTGAATGACAAGATAGCATTGGGTATTTTTAATATACAGACTGCAAACTGGAGATGAATGTGCGAAAAGTTAGAAGAGGAGTTTCTTTTAACACCAAGGCTTTACGTATAGTGACGTTCCTAGGAGGTGATTGGGAGAGAGAGGTGGAGAGGCAGAAATGTTTAGTGAGGGAATTCCAAAGCTTAGGGCCCCAAGAAGGCATGCCACCAATGGTGGAGCAATTAAAATCGAGGATGCCCAAAATTAAAGGAGTGCAGAGTTCTTGGAGGGTTGTTGGGATGTATGAGGCCATGGAGGGATTTGGATACGAAAGTGCGAACCTTGAAGTGAAAAGTGTTGCTAGACCGGGAGCTCATGTAGGTTGGAGAGCACAGGGCTGATGGATTAATGAGATTAGGATGAGTTACCACACGGGCAGCAGAGTTTTGGAAGAGCTGACATTTATGGAGGCTGGAAGGTGGAAGGCCAGCCATGATTAATAATGGGCTTGAACTACGTTTCCAGGCAGCAGAACCTGAAAGCATGCAAAGGCTTCCAGATAATCTATGCACTGACATATTGTGCACAAGTGCTTGAGGAGAATTTTGTTGTGCTTTTCTAAAGTAAGAGTGTTCTCCTGCGTAGGAAATACAGTTGACATTGTTAAACAAATTAGGAATAGTTTGAATGCACTGCCTGAAAGCTGGGGGGGAGCAGAGCCAATAGTAACTTTCAAGCGGGAATTCATTTTTTCCCCCTTATTCTTTCATGGGATGTGGGCATCTCTGGGAAAGCCATAATTTGTTGCCCATCCCTAATTGCCCTTGAACTGAACATTTCAGAGGATAGTTAAAAGTCAGCTACATAACTGTGGGTCTGGAGTCACATGTAGACCAGACTAGGTAAGGATGGCAGATTTCCTTCCCTAAAGGGCATGAGTGATCTTGGTGGGTCTTTACAAGAATCAATGATGGTTTCATGGCCACCATTGCTGAGACTAGTGTTATATTCCAGGTTTGTTAATCAAATTTAAATTCCACCAGCTGCTGTGGTGAGATTTGAACCCATGTCCCAGGGTGTTAGTGTTAACCTGGGCCTCTGGATTCCAATTCAGTAATGTAAGATGATGACACCGTCTCCCTCTAATACTTGACATGCAAAAAATTGCAGAGACATGAGAGAAAGAGCAGAAGGCAGGGGTGGATTGGGACTATCTGGAAAGCTCTTTCAAAAAGCTGGTTCCAGCACAGGCACAATGGACCGAATGGCCTCCTCCAGTGCTGTTAGAATCTGTGATTGTAAAACGTACAGATGCTATGTTGTTCAAAGAAATTATATTTTGCAATCATTCATCCCTGGACCTCTAGACTCCCCAAAGCCTGCTCACCATCTACAAATTCAAAAAGCTTGACACCATCCAGGACAAAGCAGTCTGCTTGATTGGCACCACATCCACAAGCATTCACTCCCTCTACCACCAACGCACAGTACAAGATGCACTGCAGGAATTCACCAAAGCTCCTTTGACAGCATCTTCCAAACTCACGACCACTGTCATCTAGAAGGACAAGGGCAGCAGATAAATGGGAGCACCACCACCTGGGAGAGACCCTCCAAGGCACACATCATCCTGACTTGGAAATATATCGTCGTTCCTTCACTGTCACTGGGTCAAAATCCTGGAACTCCCTCCCTAACAGCACTGTGGGTGTACCTGCTCCACATGGACTGCAGCGGTTCAAGGCGACAGCTCACCACCACCTTCTCAAGGGCAACCAGGAATGGGTATTAAATGCTGGCCCAGCCAGCGAAGCCCACTTCCCATGAATTGATAAAAAAAAGGATGACGGGTTGGTGAAGTTTATGATCAAGAGGAGATATTTGGGACAGAGACAGAAATCCTATGAGGGCTACTTTTGGATCAGCGCTAATAATTAAACTGATATCGAGATGAGAATGTTACTTATCTTGTAGCAATTCATTGTTATCTGGTTGCCTTAACCACGATGAATGATTTAAGAGGCCTTCCATTTAAATTAAATATAACATTGTCCAGTCATTTCTTTGTCTAAGAGCCTGTACAAAGAAATATTCATTATTAAAGAAGAATAAAAAATTCAGTACAGTGCATATCTTCTGCCACCCTGTGGCATTTTCTAGTTCATCTCGTTTTATCCAGAGGTGAGATTCAGAGATACTAGGGAAAGGGTTTGTAACATTGCACAATGATTGCTATGGTGTTGATCAGAACTTTATCATTGTGGATATGTAACAAGATATAACAATCAGGAAAGGCTAAACAGGTCAGGGCTAGAAAGGAGAAGCCTGAGAGGTGGCCTGATAGATGTCCTTAAGGTGATGAAAGGGCTCATCGGGTAGATGTAACAAAGATGTTTTCCTTTGCAGCGGAGAATGAAATTGGAGGCCAACAATATTAAGAGAGTCACTAGTAAATCCAATGGGGAATTCAGGAGAAACTTCTTTACGCAGAGAGCGGTGAGATTGTGGAACTTGCTACCACAGGGAGTATTTGAGGTAAATAGTATAGATACATTTTAAGGAGAAACTGGATAAAGACACATGAGGGAGAAAGGAATGGAAGGTTATGTTGATAGAGTGAGATGGAATTGGGGGGAAGGAGGATAAACACCAGCACAGACCAGTTGAGCCGAATGGCCTGTTTCTGTAATCTCTGTGTAAAAATGAGAAAGTATACTTAATTAAAGATATTCCAAGGTATGGGCTCTTGTTGAAGATTTGTTTAGAAGGGGTGATTCCGCTGTGGAAATTTAAGCTAGCTATTTTCTACAAAGGCGAGTGATCTGCTCAATCACTTCACCTCCCAAGAGCGGAGAAGGTGAAAGTTAACACCTCCAAATGTTTATTATTCAAAGAGAGCCACAAGCAGGGAGTAAGTGTTTTATTTGCATAATTATGGAGGGCAGGATTTTGAACCCCTACTAGGGTCAGGAATAAAGGCAGGCGGGAGCTAAAAGTGGCCTCGCCAGTTGGCAGATCAATTTCCCAGTTCCAGTTATGCAGAGATGGGTGTGGGAGGTGGCAGGGCTATCCGCCCGCATGTGGCAAGTAGCCGACATCGTTTATGAACATATGGAATAGGAGCAGAAGTAGGCCATTCGGCCCCTCGAGCCTGTTCTGCCATTCAATAAGATCAGTATGTGTTTTGAATTCCACATTCCCTTCTACTCCTGACGCATGCTCTAGAATGCCTAGATCCCTCTGCACCTCAGGATTCTGCAGCCGTTCTCCTTTTATGTGATACTCTTCCCTTTTATTCTTCCAGCCAGATTTTTGCTCATTCACTCAACCTATCTATATCTATCTGCAATCACCTTGTGTCCTCTTTACAGCAAACTTATCTTTGTGTCATCTGCAAATTTAGCTACCAGCCAGCTACAAGCCTAATTGAGGCCAATTAATGACAGGAGTTTCCACAGCTACCCAGGGCTGTGGGCATCACTGCCAAGGTCAACATTTATTGCCCATCTGTAATTGCACTTGACCTGTTGGGCCATTTCAGAGGGCAGTTAAGAGGCAGCCACGTTGCTGTGGCTGTGGGTCTGGAATCACATGTAGACCAGTCCAAGTAAGGCTTGCAGATGCCCTTCCCTAAAGGATATTAGTTAACCAGATGGGGTTTTTACAACAATCAATGATAATGTAATATAGTGCCATAATCACTATTACTGAGACTAGCTTTCAGTTCCATATTTAGTAATCAAATTTAAATTCCACCAGCTACCATGGTGGGATTTGAACCCATGTCCCCAGAGAATAGTTTGCTAGTCCAGTGACATGACCACCACACCATCACCTTCCCCCTGAATTTAGTTGCCTGGAGATGGCCTTCCAGCGGCAGTCTGCCCGCCTAGATACAGCAGCAGCAGCCACAGGGCTGCCCTGGAGAGGGATTGCCCTCCCTTTTAGCGGTGACCTTGCTTAATTTGTTTAAAAACGTTGGAGAGAGAGCGCCTCCATTTTGCAGCACCCTCTCCCTTACCTACCCTCTGCTGCACCTTACAAGCGGGAAGGCCTCTGCAGCTTTGAGAGGCTACCCGGCGTCCTTACTTGGATGGCGCACCTGCCTCCATGCCAAATGAGGGGCACCTCAGTGAAAATCACAAAGGGTTTCTGTTCCCCACCCACCCGCCACTGCTTGACCTGGGGGCATGTTCAGGGTCCAGGAAAATTCCTGGCCTATGTTTATGACCCCGGAGGGAAAATCCTGCCCAGGGTCTTAGAACCAGATTGGGGTGTGACCCCAGAATGCCTATTCACGAGTCTTTAACAATATGGCAGGCAGATCACATCGGGCCTGGAATAAATAGGCATTCTGCATCTGTCACATTGGCACGTAGGGGTCTGATTTATTCCTGGAAAGAGACTGGAGCTCGAATAGTCTCTTGTGTGTATACCTTGCTGTTCATTACTGCCTAAATTTTTCTTCAAAGCAAGTAACAAAATAATGGCATGAAAGAGAATAGTCTTTCAGCCTCCAATTTCTTACAGACACTGCCCAATCTACCTTATTGTGCACTCGATCTCTTTTAATCTCTTTAGGGAATCTGCTATTCTGACCCTCAGTGGTCATCAAGTGACCCTCCAAGCCACCTATGTAGCTCCACTATGGCACAATGGGTAGCGTTCTCACTTCTGAGTCAGAAGGTTATGAGTTCAAGTCCCACTCCAGAGACTTGATCCAGGCTGATAGTGCAGTGCTGTCTTCTGGATCAGACCTTAAACTGAGGTTCTGCCTTCCCTCTAAGGTGCATGTAAATAATCCCAGGGCACTGTTCTGAAGAAGAGTCTGGGAGTTCTCTGTTGTGTTCTGGCCAATATTTATCTCTCAAATAGTTGCTCGGTAGTATAGAACTTGAACATTGCTTAAAAGAGAGACATGTTGCTGAAGCTTTTCAGCTTGCACTCATCAGGACAAATGCAAGAATGCCAAATTTCACTACAAGAGAAAAGGGTGCTGATTGGTTGGTAAGTTGACCCTGTTTGAGGCATTGCAATGGAGAAAGCTAATGGGAGCTGTAGGCTTCTCGAGCTCCTAGGTAACTCAAAAGAGACACAAGGCTTGAACATGTTCCTTTTGTTTGCAGAGAACTGATTCCTGTGCATGAATGTATGTCGCTTCTAGTGAATGTAAACGAGTCATGTTACGAGCTTGACTGATCATCTTAAATTCGTTATTAGTGTAGCTAATCAGTAGTATCCTTTCCTCCTGTAGTATAAATTGTTGTGAGCATTTGAAATTTGGCATTCTTGTGTTTGTCCTGATGAGTGCAAGATGAAAAGCTTTGGCAACATGTTTCTCTTTTTAGCAATATTTATCCCTCAGTCAACATCAGAAAAATAGGTCATTATCTCATTGCAGTTTGTGGGGTCTTACTGTGCACAAATTAGTTGGCCACATTTCCTACATTACAACAGTAACTACACTACAAAAATACATCATTCACTGTATAAAGCCCTTTGGGGCATTCTGAGGTCATGGAAGATGCTATATAAATTCACACAAGTCTGGCTTTGTTTCTCTCCTGTCCATCTGCACTGCTTAAATGACCCTCAACTGAGCACAACCTGGATAGTACAAGAATCAGCACTTTCCATGGTGTGTTTGAAGCTTTCAGCCTCTACCTGTAACAAATAACCCATAAGCCACATCAGTTTAATGTTAAACGGTTGCTGACAGCTAGCTGAGAAAAGTTCTCAGTACATATTTCACCCACTGTGATTCAGCAAGCTACTGCTATGCAGATATTTAATATTTAATTCACAATAAAACCTTCCGAGCCACTGCTCCCTCGACTCTGTGTATGTTTATGATGCTGTCAGGAGCTGCCTCAAGAGGCTGACAAATGACGCAACTGCTCTTAAACAGGGGGTTGGCTCTGAGGCAGCGGAGTCACTGTGAATTCTGACAAACATCACCAGTAATCAATGCAAATCGCCAGCTGGGAGTGATGTGTTGGTGTCTGACAGAACATGAAAGGGACAATTATTAAGTTCTTCTGGGCTCTAATGGATATAACTCACGCAAAGGAAAACGAGAATTAAAGAAGAATCTAATGATGGATGTGGCCATTTGCACATTTTTCTAGGCTCAAGATCCAATATCATGCCTCTTAATTGGTTGTGGTGCTTGCTCTGTTTCAGACCTAAGGAAATGTCCTCCCTTTTAATTTTTTTATATTCTTTCACATGATGTGGGAAGCATTTGGCTGGGCCAGCATTTGTTGCCCGTTCCTAATTACCCTTGAGAAGGTGGTGCTGAGCTGCATCCTTGAACCGCTGCTGTCCATGTGGTGTAGGTACACCCAAAATGCTGTTAGGAAGGGAATTCCAGGATTTTGACCCAGCGACAGTGAAGGAACGGCGATATGTTTCCAAGTTAGGACGGTGTGTGGCTTGGAGGGAAACCTGCAGTTGGTGGTGTTCCCATGCACCTGCTGCCCTTGTCCTTCTAGATGGTAGAGGTCACAGGTTTGGAAGGTGTTGCCAAAAGTTCCTTGGTGAATTCCTACAGTGCGTCTTGTAGATGGTACACACTGCTGCTACTGTGCGTCAGTGGTGGAGGGAATGAATGAACAGGTCATTGGTGATTCCACATCTCGAATACTGTGTGCATTTTTGGTCTCCTTATTTAAGGAAGGGTGTAAATGGTTGGAGGTGGTTCAGAGGAATTTTACTAGATTGATACCTGGAATGAGCGAGTTGTCTTATGAGAAAAGGTTAGAAAGGTGGGGCTTGTTTCCACCAGAGTTTAGCAGAGTGAGGGGTGATTTAATTGAAGTGTATAAGATCTTGAATGCTATTGACAATGGACTTGGAAAGGATATTTCCTCTTGTGGTTGAGTCCAGAACTAGGGGGTACTGCTTTAAAATTAGGGGTTGCCCTTTTAGGACAGTTATGAGGAGAATTTTTTTCTCTCAGAAGGTTGTGCAACTTTGGAACTCTGCCTGAGAAAGCGGTGGAGTCAGGGTCACTGAATATTTTTAAGGCAGAGGTAGATAGATTCTTGTTAGGCAAAGGAATTAAAGGTTATTGGGGGTTGGATGGGAATGTGGAATTCAAAATACAATCAGATCAGCCATGATTTTATTGAATGGCCCAGCAACCTTGAGGGGCTGAATGACCTATTTCTGCTCCTATTTCGTATGTTTGTATGTATAAGGTGGTGGATGGGGTGCCAATCAAGCGGGCTGCTTTGTCCTGGATGGTGTCGATCTTCTTGAGTGTTGTGGGAGCAGCACTCATCCAGGCAAGTGGGGAGTATTCCAACACACTCCTGGCTTATGCCCTGTAGATGATGGGCAGGTTTTGGGAAATCAGGAGGTGAGTTACTCATCGCAGGATTCCGAGCTTCTGACCTGCTCTTGTAGCCACAGTATTTATATGGCTGATCCAGTTCAGTTTTTGGTCAATGGTAACCCCTAACATGTTGATAGTGGGGGATTCAAACGATGGTAATGTCATTGCGTGTCAATGGCAGATGGTTGGATTCTCTTGTTGAAAATGGCCATTGCCCTGTTCTATCCAGTGTTCTTAATGACATGGTAATCATCATGATGTCACAAATTGAAAATAAGCTCTTCATAACGAGCAGGCAATGCCTTGGAGAGATAATAACAACAACTTGCATTTATATGGCACCTTTAATGTAGTAAAACGTCCCAAGCCTCATCACAGGGGTGTTATCAAATGAAACTGGACATTTAACCATATAAGGAGTTATCAGGATAGACAGTCAAAAGCTTGTTCAAAGAGGCATAATTTAAGGAGCATCCTTAAGGAGGGTAGAGAGCTGGAGAGGTGTAGAGATGGAATTCCAGAATTTAGCGCCCCAGCTGCTGAAGTTACACATGCCAATGATGGGGCAGTTAAAATCAGGAATGTGCAAAAGCCCAAAATTAGAGGAGTGCAGAGATCTTGCAGGTTGTAGGGTGGAGGGTGTTAAAGTACCACCTAGTCCATGCACGGATGCTCTACATGATAAATATGAGTGCTCTACATTCACTCTCCAGTACGTTGAACATCTTTGTCTATGGGGTTGAAAATAAAACGGAAACATCAGATTGATATGTATGTGCATATTTATCCATTTTCTCAAGCCCTTGAGACAGCTATGCCACATCTTTATCCATTATCATGAATTATTATGGCAAGATTGACGATTGCATTGCAAGTGAATGACCAATTATAGGAGATTTGTTAAAAAACTGAGATTCAGAGCGGTGTTGCCTGTTTGTCGTGTTTGGGATGTTTGTCAAGCAAGATTGATACTACGGGCAATATTTCCTTCCTGTATCGATCTGAAGGGGTCTGTCACGTGCTCCTGGACGTGGAATTGTCACGGCTCACAGAACTCTCTAGGTCATATCCGTTTAACAATTTTGGAAACCCTGGATTTCCCTGTCTCAAGCCAAGCCCCACATGCAACTGCGACAAGTTGTATTTATATAGCACCTTTAACACATAGGGCTGAATTTTACTGGAGGGGGGGGGGGTGCATATTGTTAGTGCCACCCCCACCCCAACAGGACAGTCGGACCCCCGCCAACCAATTTTAAAAGAAAGCGCTCCCCACAGCAATGACCTGTGGCCAGCGGGCTAGACGAGCAGTTCTGCCTTCACTGGGAGCAAGTCCTGCCCCCCAGAGCTGCCAGCCAACTTGATTGGCCGGCAGCTCTGGCAGTCCCAGCAGTGCCAGAACTAAGCAGTGGATGGTGCTGGGACTGGAAGTAGGCACCGGATGAAGACAGCCATGATGCCTGGACCCATATAAGTCTGGGGTCTTGGATGGGGAGAGATCGGGGAGCCTAAGGGGAGGGGCAAGGGGGCTAGCAGCTGGGTTTTAGAGGCCAAAGGGGAGGAACAAAGGGGTAGAGTAACATCTTGAGGAGGGGTGCTCCCAATGTGCACTGGGCACCCCACCCCCCCACTTCCTTCCTGCCTTTTCCACAAAGTTGTTTTAAAAGTGGCCTCCTTACTACCATGGATAATGGTAACAAGCTCAATTGCCCATTAATTACTTCTTTAAAAATGGCAGGAGTGCTGCCAATTTTGGCACCTGCCCACTTACCATTTTCAGAGGACTGGGTCAGGTGTGGATGGAAAGGCTGTGGACTAGGTCACTCGTCATATTTTACAAGCTCCACTCCCTGCCAAAAACATACTCGGCACAGTGCTGTAAAGAACAGCTCATAGTGTCAGCTTCATATCTTCCAAAGCTCTGCTGCCCACGTGTTAACTCACACAAAGTTCCATTCATCTATCACCCTGGTCTTGCTGCCCTACAATGGCTCTCACTGTAGAAACATTTCAAGTTTAAATTTCCCATCTTTGTGTTCAAATCCTACCGTTGCCTCATTCCACCCAATGTCTGTAATCTCTTTTGTAATATGCCTTTAAGGGTTAGCAACATGCCATCACTTGAAGGGAAGTGTGTCATGTTATCCAGTCTCAGTTTCACTTTAGCCTGTGAGCAGAACACAGCACACACAGCTCTGCTGTTAATGTTTTCAAGCTTTCTGTCCATGTTTATCTGTTCTTATGTGCCGAGCTTAAATGAACCCATAATGTGTCTACACAATTTCTTATGACTGATTGGTGCCCTTGATATCATTGTAAAAATACAGCTATCTCCACCAGCCCTCCAACCCTCTTTGTGTCTCCAATTCTGGCCCCAATTTTCAACGCTCCACCATTGGCGGTCATGTCTTCAACTTCTACTGGCACAAGCTCTGAAATTTCCTCCCTAAACCTCTCCATCACTCTATCTCCTTTAAGACACTCTTTAAAACCTATTATTTTGACTAAGCTTTTGGTGACCTGTCCCAATATCTGCTTATGTGGTTTGATGTCAAATTTTGATTGATAATGCTCCTGTGAAGCACCTTGGGATACTTTACTACATGTAAGTTGCTACATAAATGCAAGTTGTTGGTGCAGCAAAAGCATGGATGAGTGTTTCCACAGCAGATGAGCTGAGGCAGGAGCTGAATCACACAACGTTAAGTTGGGGAAAGGCAAAAAGATCCTGTGCCAGAGTAGAAATGCCATTGTGGTAACTAAGGAGAAACTGTTTCCACTGACAGGAGGGTCAGTAACTGTGTACCACCGCTGACCACCATGTTGTGTTATGGGTTTGTTTGATGTTTCAATGGTGAAATCTTGAATATTGTATGTTTAAACATGAACCATGTATTGTTTATCTTTAACTATGTACAGATCCCAGTTAATGGTGCTGCTGCCAAGCAGGTAGGCTGCCTCTAGATTGTTCTTTCTGAGCCCATTACCATGTGACTCTATATATCATACCGTGGGCAGTACTATTCTCCAGTTCCACATTAATCCTTGCTCTGTCGAGCACCTTTATATTAAAATGGCATGCAGGCACATATAACACCATACAACAGTAACCAGATGACATGGAGTTAAGCTCATTAGCAAAAGAACCAAATGGGAGAGAAGGAGAATTTTTTTAGGCAGCGATCTTTATGATCTGGAATGCGCTGCCTGAAAGGGTGGTGGAAACAGATTCAAGAATAACTTTCAAAAGCTGTTGCTATTGTTTGTAGCTACTCCTACCAGGAGAACTGCTGTCATGGTATGTCACACTCGGTCTTGCGCTATCTTCACACACCCACCGTAGTTCGTCTGCAACTGTGACGTCTGTCATCCCACTATGCCTAGGTTGATCCTTCTTTCTGCTGCCCTCCACTTTGACCTCTAGAAGAGGTCTCTGTAGCTTTTCAGCTCTGATCAAATGGCCAAAATATGGACATTTTCTTTTCTGGATGTCACATTTTAAGGGTTCTTTTTGCTCTTGTAGTTTGAAGCATTTCTTCATTGGTCTTATGGTCTGTATGTTGAATTTTTAGCATACATTTTAGCATCCACATTTCAAAGGCCTCTATTTTCTTCCACAGATTTTTAATTATTGTCCAAAAGGGACATACTTTCAAAAGGTAAATACTAGAAGGGGATTTTGTTTTCTTCTATGGGACATGGGTGTCACTGGTAAGGCCAGAATTTGTTGCCCATCCCTAATTGCCCTTGAACTGAGTGGCTTGCTAAGCCATATCAGAGGGTCTGGAGTCACATGTGGGCCAGACCAGGTAAGGATGGCAGATTTCCTTCCCTAAAGGACATTTGTGAGCTAGTTGGTTTTTTACAACAATTGATGATTGTTGTCATCGTCACCATCACTGGAATAGCATTATGTTCCAGATTTATTAATTGAATTTAAAGTCCCCTAACTGCCATGATAGGATTTAAACCTGTGTTTCCCAGGACATTAGCCTGGGTGTCTGAATTACTAGTCCAGTCGCATTACCACTATGCCACCATCTTCCCCCTTCATGTTTCAGAGGGTTTCAATGGTGCAGAGTGAAAGGGAAAGGATTGGGGTGGGGTGGGGTGGGATGCAGTGACATTAAAAATGGATCGTTCTTCCAAAGAGCTGGCACAGGCATGATGGGCAGAATGGCTTCCTTCTGATCCTACATGGTACAGCCTTCTGCAAAATGGTGACCACAGTGGGACAGAGGAGTCATAGTTTATCCAGGGAGATGAGAACAAGGGATCTACACTTTGATATTCTGCACCAGAACAATCTGCCAGGAGGAAACGCAATCAGGAAAGCATGTCTCCATCTCCACAGTAGAGTCATCACCTCCAGCTCTGTTCCTCATCAGCCGAAGTTATCAGAAGAGTAATCATCACTTGCTGCGCGTGGATTAGTGGAGCGTGTACCAGGCTGTGACAAATCTGTTACACGGCGGAAAGGAGCTAAAACCATTTCTCCAAATCTTTTTGAGCTCCTAGCTACTGCCGGGATCAGATGGGTGATTTGTGTGTTGCAGCTGTCATTGGATAGTGCCAGCTAATAATAACAGTAAACAAAACTCTCCTGCAGTGTTCTATCTTGCAAAGTTATTAGTCAGGTCAGAAATTATATCAGGTGTATGTTGCTGTGGTTTCAGGCTGAAGGAGCATGGCTAAAAAAGCAGGGATCATAAGGGAAATAGGGAGAGAATTACAGAGTTCTAAACTAACGCAATAAAATGATGTGGTGTGGTATTAGTGGCCAACCTGATAATACGTCTGTCTGAAATTCCTCTGTCGACTGTTCTGACAATGACATTTTCCTGTTTAGACTATTTTAAATAGTTAGTTCCTTCAATTGAAAAAAAATCACTCAAGAGGCTCATGCCATCCAGGACAAAGCAGCCTGCTTGATTGGCACCCCATCCACCATGTTAAATATCCTCATACTCCACCACTAGCACACAGTGGCAGCAATGTGTACCATCTGCAGGATGCACCGCAGTGATTCACCGAGGCTCCTTCGACAGCACCTTCCGAACCTGCAACCTCTACCACCTGGATGGAAAGGGCAACAGATGCATGGGAACACCACCACCTCCAAGTTGCACACCATCCTGAATTGGGATTATATCGCTGTTCCTTCACTAGCACTGGGCCAAAATCCTAGAAATCCATTTCTAACAGCCCCATGGTGCCCCTACAACACATGGACTGCAGCAGTTCATGAAAGCAGTTCACCACCACCTTCTCAAGGACAAAATGGCCAAAAAGTGCTGGCCCTTCCAGTGATGCCCATATCCCATAGAACTAAAATATGACCAAGGAATTTGATGGATTCATGTACATTTATGGCTAACATTAAACAGCATTTATGGGTGAACAAAAAATAGGCAATTCCCTCTTTACTTCCTCTGTTTCCCAGGTAGCAACATCTTACTCTGTTTCTCATGTTTGGAGATTTTTTTTTTAATTCATTGGGTGTGGGTGTCACTGGCTAGGCAAGCATTGATTACCCATCTCAAATTATTCTGAGAGCATTTAAGAGTCAATGTGGGTCTGGAGTCACATGTAGGCCAGACCAGGTAAGGACAACAGATTTCCTTCCCTAAAGGACATTAGTGAACCAGATGGGTTTTTACAACAATCAACAATGGTTTCATGGCTGTCATTAGACTTTTAATTCCAGATTTTCTTTTCTTCGAATTCAAATTCCACCATCTGCAGTGGTGGGATTCGTACCCAGACTATTACCGTGGGTCTCTGGATTACTAGTCCAGTGACAATATCACTCTCCCCTGCTAAAATGAATCCTTTAATTTGCGCGTAAATATTTATTACTGTGGAAATCTTCTATCAGGTTGGAATTATTGATTGCTTTGGAGATACTGAAATCACTTACAAAAGATAAAGGGTGAATGGTCAGATTTTGTGGATTTTTCGCTTTCAAGATTAAGCAATTTCTGCTGTGTGTATTTCTGTTTCACTGACTGGTAAGAAATAGATGGTTTGTTCTATTATTTTAAATTGCTGTTAAAAAATGGACCAGGGACAATTTGGTAAGTCATTTTTAAAAAATCTTTAACTTTGGTGTCATTTTTTACCCTGAGATGCGCTTCTGCCCACATATTTGTGCCATCACTAAGATTGCTTATTTTCATCTCTGTAACATCACCCAATTCTCCTGCTGAAACCTCTCAGCTGTGCCTTTGTTACCACTAGGCTTCACTATTGCAATGCATTTTAGTCACCTTATTTAAGAAAGGATATAATTGTGTTCGAAGCAGTTCAGAGAAGGTTTACTCAATTGATACCTGGGATTGCGGAGTCATCCTATGAGGAAAAGCTGGACAAGCTGGCCCTGTATCCATTGGAGTTCAGAAGACTGAGAGGTGATCCTATTGAAACAGATAAGATCCTGAGGGGGCTCGACAGGGTGGATGCTGAAAGGATGTTTCCCCTTGTGGGAGAGACTAGAACTAGGGGACACTGTTTGAAAATAAGGGTCTCCCATTTAAAATGGAGATGAGAAGACATTTTTTTCTCTCTGAGGGTCATAAGTCTGTGGAATTCTCTTCCCTGGAGAGCGGTGGAGGCAGGGTCATTGAATATTTTTAAGGCAGAGATAGATAGATTCTTTACTAACAAGGGAGTCAAAAGTTATTAGGGGTAGGCGGAATGTGGAGTTGAGGCCACAATCAGATCAGCCATGATCTTACTGAATGTCAAAGCAGGCTTGAAGGGCCAAACGGCCTATTCCTAATTCATATGTTCGTATGTTCACTCCTGGTAACCCTTTCATGTTCTGCCTTCTGTAAACTTGAGGTAATCCAAAATTCTGCTGGTCCTGTCCTAACTTGCAGCAAGTCCCATTCTCCCATTCTCTCTGTGCTCCATTGGCTCCCGGTTAAGCAATGTCTCTTGTTGGCCACTTGAGCACTCCTGATCTTCATCACTGCACCATTGGCAGCCTTTCAGTTGCCTTTAATGAAGTAAAATGCCCCAAGGAGCTTCACGGGAACATAATTGGACAAAATGTGACACTGAGCCACACAAGAAGATAATTAGAACAGATTGCCAAAAGATTGGTCAAAAATATGTGTTTTAAGGAGCTTCTCAAAGGACAAAAGAGAGGCAGAGAGATTTAGGGAAACAATTTCCAGAGCTTAGGGCCCAGGCAAGGCCACCAATGCTGCAGCAATTAAAATCTGGGATGCATCAGAGGCCAGGATTGGAGGAGCAGAGAGATCTCGGAAGGTTGTAAGGCTGGAGGAGGTTACTTGATAGAGAGGGGTGAGACCATGGGCAGCAATTTGATAACAAGGGTGAGAATTTTACTATCAAGAGGCTGCTGGACCAGAGCCAGTGAAGTTCAGCAAAGGCATGCATGATGAGTGTTGGGGACTTGCAAATTAAGATGCAGGCAGCAGGGCTTTGGATAGGCTGAAGTTTATGGAGAGTGGATGATTCCACCATGCTGTCTATACTTCTGCATTTCACTGACAGCGCAAGCTCTCTCTAGCATATCAAATCGATAGCTTTTGTTACGTGCTCAGAAATGATTTTTCATTTGGAATAAACACAGGAGTATTGTTCAGCACTAGTCCCTTTTGGCTGTGTCACATTGCAGAAATGGTTGGAAATCTGCAGCAAATTTTGCCCAATGTTTTATGTCATCCTGCCAGCTCATCATCTGTTGCCATTGCTCTTGCTGTGTTTATGGTACAATTGACAACTAATTCTCGTGTGTGGAGTGGGAAGGCACTTTGCTTTCATCAAGTCATCATTACGATTCTAAAAGTCACCCTCGCATATTGCTGCACTTGTTCCATCTTTATTAATTGTTTATTTAAGACCTTTCTGTCTGTTCAGCTGGAATTTATAGGTAATTATCACGAACTATATTGTTGTCATAGTTAATCACAGAATGTCTTTATTCTGTGCTCCGTTGTGGGCAATTCTTACATCCTACGGGAGAATGAATGTTTCTGAGAGGCTTGGGGTGTCTGTGGGTCCTTTAACTCTTCGGGATCTGTTTTCAGTGCAATTGCGTGCAAGCTGTGATTATTTCCAGCAAATAGGCAGAATTTTACATTCCCCCACCAGCGGGGTTGCTGGCCTGTAAATTTCCTCAGATGGTCTTCCTACCACCCTCCCGCCCACCACAATCTGTCAGCAATTTTACAGAGCGACAGGCGAGACCTAGGCCAGCCGGCCCACCTATGTCTCAATTGAGGCCCTTGGGTGGGTAATTAATGACCACATAGAGTCTGTTTCCCACCTGGCCTCAATTTTCAGGCCCAACTTTATCAATGACGTGAATGAAGGGAATGGATGCATGATAGCTAAATTTTCTGATGGCACCAAGATAGGTAGGAAAGTAAGTTGTCAAGAGGAGCTAAAGAGTCTACAAAAGGGATGTGCATTGGTTAAGTGAGTGGACAAGATTTGGTGGATGGAGTTTAATATGGGAAAATGTGAACTTGTCCCCTTTGGCAGGAAGAATAGAAAAGCAGGGCACTATTTAAAAGGAGAGAGATTATACAACTCGGTGGTACAGAGGGATCTGTGTGTACGAGGACATGAATCACAAAAAGTTAATATATAAGTACAGTAAGTGATTAGGAAGGCAAATGGAATGTTGTTGTTTATTGCAAGGGGAATGGAATATAAAAATAGGGAAATTTTACTGCAGCTGTACAGGGCCTTAGTTAGACTACATCTGGAGTACTGTGTACAGTTTTGGTCTCCTTATTTGAAAAAGGATATAATTGCGTTAGAAGCGGTTCGCAGAAGGGTCATGTGACTCATTCTTGGGCTCAAAGGCTTATCTTATGAAGAAAGGTGGAAGAGGTTGGGCCTACACCCATTGGAGTTTAGAAGAATGAGAGGTGATCATATTGAAACTTATAAGATCCTGAGGGGATTTGACAGGGCGGATACTGGGAGGTTGTTTCCTCTTCTTGGGGGCGACTAGAACTAGAGGACACACTTTAAGAATAAGAACACAAGAAATGGGAGCAGGAGCAGACCATATGGCCCTTCGAGCCTGCTCTGCCATTCAATATGATCATGGCTGGTCTTGGGTTCCAATTCCACTTCTCTGTCTGTTCCCCATATCCTTTGATTCCCTGAAAGACCAAATATCTGTCTATCCCAGCCTTAAATGTATTCAATGATGAAGCATCCACAAGGAGTCTCCTTTTTCAGACGAGGATAAGGAGAAATTTTTTCTCTCAAAGGGTTGTTAGTCTATGGAATTCTCTACCCCAGAAAGCAGTGGAGGCTGGGTCATTGAATTTATCCAAGGCTCAGTTAGACAGATTTTTGAGAGACAAGGGAGTCAAGGGCTATGGGGGGGCAGACAGGAAAGTGGAGTTGAGACCACAATCAGATCAGCTATGACCCTATTGAATGGTATGGCAGGCTCAAATGACTGAATGGCCCACTCCGACTCATAAGTCTTATGTTTCTATGTGTGTTCTTAACTGATCCATGCTGGATCCATTTATATATTCTATTCTTTCATCCTGTCTGTCCTATATTCCTATGTTACTATTTACCTATCTTTCTATCAACAAGTCCTTGGGAATACCACCACCTCCTGGGTTCCCATCACCGTGATTTGGACTGTGCTTTCAGTGGCGCTGGGTCAAAATTTTAGAATTCCATATCTGACACCATGTGGGAGCACCAGCACCACAGGAATTGCAGCGGTTGAAGAGAAAATCCCACCTCCATATTCGCAGGCCAACTAAGGATGGCTATTGAATGGGGTCTTGGCAGTGTCACCACAACCCAAAAGTTCAGCACAAACCAACAGTTAAGTTCGAATCATCCTAGTTTGTTTGACTTTACAGCAGTGAATTCACTCACTAAGCAAAATCAAAGGAGTTGCTTCTCCAACTTTTATTAAGAAAAGACACTCTATCCTGTCACAACTTTGCGTGTTTGAAAATGTGTCCTCACTTTCAATGATTAAGTAGTTGCTGTAATCAGATGCTGACTGGTATGGTTTGAAAGCCATATATTACAATATGAAGTACAAAAATGCTAGCTAGTACTAAAAGCTCAATAGATTTACTGTTACATACTAGGGAAGATTTATAATGGGTCAATTACACTTGGTAAGGAGCATAGAAACAAGAGGAGGCCATTCAGCCCCTTGAGACAGTTACGCTATTCAGCGAGAACTGATTTGTATTTAGTTCCATGTAACTGCCTTGGGTCCATATCCTTTTATGCCTTGGCATTGCAGGATTCTGTTAATGTTAGATTTAAAATGATTAATTGAGCTAGCATTGCCTGCTTTTTGTGGGAGAGAGCTCCAGACTTATGCCACCTTTTACATGAAGAGCTTCTCTCCTGAATGGCCTGCTTCTGATTTTAAGGTTATACCCACTTGTGGCTTAGACTCTCACACAAGCAACAAACATTTCTCTCCATCCTTCCTATCATTTCCTTTCAAAATCCTAAAAACTTCAATCGAATAGACCCAGTTACCAGGGAATACAAGCCTAGATTATGGCCAGAAACTTTGGGTCGGCGTGAGGGACGCACGTCCGTCATGTAAAATGATGCATCCCGACGTCACCGCGTGTCATTCAGATCTTCAGTTCGGTGGGCGCACACCAGAGTCGGCTGCGCGCCCATCTATGCCCGCTCCCACCCAGCCCTCACCGACGGGGAGAAAACTCTCCCCACAATCTCTCCTCACATTCTAATTCTTGGAGGCCTGGTGGTGCAGGATTCAAACCCCTTTGTGGAGGGTTGGGGTCGGGTGGGGGGTGGGGGGGGGGGTTGTGCAGGTTCCCATTTTTATTTTATTTTCATTCATTTATCCGTGGTTTTATCCCCTCCCCATCCCCACAGGGCCATGCGCTTCCTGTGCAGGCGGGGGAGGGGGGGCGACTCCCTGAGCCAGGAGTCTGCTCTTTTGCGCATGTGCATGAAAGAGTGCACGGATTTCCCTGAGGCTAAGTGCTGCCCCAGGGAGATTGGCTCAGGCTTCGAACAATCAATAAAGATAAGGGAAAAAAAATTACTGACATGTCCCCTCATGTGGCACTGTCACATGAGCTGGAGCATGTGAATTTCTTTTATTTAGGCATTTAATACAAATTTTACTACCCTCACGAAACCTCATCCTGCCCACGGATGAGGCTTCATGTTTCTTCAGAAGCCCACCTGGGCTCCCGGCCTTAAGGTTGGACGGGCAGGTCCAATGATTACTTTAATTACTTTATTAATGGCCTTAAGTGGCCGTTGACAGGTCATTCTGGAAATGTAAATGACGTGGGGGTGACGTTGGGATGCCCGCCCGCGTCCATTTCACGCCTCGGCGAGCGAGCCCTGCCCCCCCCACTCGCCACCTGGAAGATGCAGCCCCTGGTCTTCAGCAGCCCCTGGGGATCGAGGATGACTTGCTTCCACTCCGATTTGATGGGTTCTGAGATGGCTGACAAGGCCAATGTGCAATCTGCACACTCTGCCACGTGCAGGGCAGCTGGTACTTGAACGGCTGGGTAAATGGGTTGTTTGGAGGTTTTATGTGCACCCTCCAACACCTCAACTTTGCCTCTCCATGCTCCTGATTAAGCCTGTTTTTGTGCTCAGTTCTTTCCTGAATGAACCTTCTCCATTTTGGGCGGTCACAATCCAGAGTCTCCCATGAGTCAGCAGGTATATTTGACCTCTTTATGGATGCTTTGAGGACATGCCTAAAATGTTTCCTCTGTCCTTCTGGGAGTGTCCAGTTATGACCAAATTCCAAGTAGGAAGTAGAGAGTTGGAGCCCGGGTAACATTCTGGTGAATCCACACCACACTAATTGCAAGGCCAGTATATCCTTTTGATGTTGTGATGCCCAGAACTATACACAGTGTCAGAAAAACTAAAATGCTGGAAAAACTCTACAGGTCTGGCAGCATCTGTGGAGAGAGAAACAGAATTAACGTTTCGAGTCCGTATGACTCTTCAGAGCTCTGAAGAGAAGTGGAAATGTGATTAAATTTATACTGTTCAAAGGGGGAGGGGCAGGTGCAGCTGGATGAAGGCCAGCAATAGGTGGGGACGAAGGAGGGATTGACAAAGCTGTCATGACTAAAGGACAAAGGGAGTGTGAATGGTAGTGGGTTAGTGCTAAAAAAGGTGCTGATAGTGGCAGAAAGGTAAGAAAGTAGAGTGTGATAATAGCAGAACAAGGGTAGCATTGTGTGAAAAAACAACATGGAACAAGTAACAGATGGACCTGTGGGGGATGTGGTGGGGAGAGGGGGCAGTGGTGGGGAAAAAAAAATAGAAAATGGGATAGAAGGGGGGATAAAAAAAGGTGATAAAACCACAAATAAATGAATTAAAATAAAATAAAAATGGACAAAAAATAAAAATGTCTACTGAATCTACTGCTCCCAATGTGGTCTCCTCTACATTGGAGAGACCAAACGCAGACTGGGTGACCACTTTGCGGAACACCTGCGGTCTGTCCGCAAGCATGACCCAGACCTCCCTGTCGCTTGCCATTTCAACACTCCACCCTGCTCTCATGCCCACATGTCCGTCCTTGGCTTGCTGCAAGGTTCCAGTGAAGCTCAACACAAACTGGAGGAACAGCACCTCATCTTCTGACTAGGCACTTTACAGCCTTCCAGACTGAATATTGAGTTCAACAACTTTAGATCATGAACTCTCTCCTCCATCCCCACCCCCTTTTTAATCCCCTTTTCTCTACATTCATTTTTGTTTTTTGTCCATTTTTATTTTATTTTCATTCATTTATCCATGGTTTCATCCCCTCCCCATCCCCACAGGGCCATCTGTTAACCTTTAGTTCATGCCATCTTTGTCAATCCCTCTGGCCTTCTATCCAGCTCCACTTTCCCCACCCCCCTTAACCAGTATAAATTTCATCACATTTCCACTTCTGAAGAAGAGTCATATGGATTCGAAACGTTAACTCTGTTTCCCTCTCCACAGATGCTGTCAGACCTGCTGAGTTTTCTCAGCATTTTCTGTTTTTGTTTCAGGTTTCCAGCATCCACGGTATTTTGCTTTTAACCATACACAGTGTTCCAGATTTGGTGTGACCAGGGCTTTAAACTGAATAGTTTCCAGTTTTGATAGTCCAGGATGCTGATTTGACAAATTGAGTTGATTTTATTTACTTATTAAATTTCAGCATAACAGATTGCTATTGCTAACTCATGCTGAGCGAATAAATAGAGCCTTCTATCTGATTATGTATAGATATTTGAAGTGAATTCCAACTCTCAAACTCTAACTTTTAACCTGTTGAGTACCCAATTCAATGCTTCTGATAGCTTCAAAAATGGATTAACCAGCCCTTGTACCCTGTTTGCTGTTTGCTGGGCTCAAATAGGTTGCATCACCACTTAAAGACAGTAGACTGAATTTTCAGGATCCTTGGGGGCTCGACCCCCCACTATCTTGCTTGGCATAAGGTGGGACTGCCGCCTCTCACGTGGGATGAAGTCCCGCCTTGGAGATTGATTGGCTGGCAGCTCTTCGGTCCCTCCAGGCACAGCGCTGCACTGGCTGGAAGAGGCATTGCAGGGAGCTGCCTGAAACTAAGTCCTGGGACCCAGGGGACAAGGCAGGTGGCAGGGGTCCCAGGGCGGGTAAGGTAGGTAATGCCTGAGAGGGAGGGATCAGGAGCGGGGAGATCGGGATCTCAGGGGATAGGCTGGGTGGGGAGGGAGATCCAGAGGTCACCGGGCCTTAAAGGGAGAGTGTATCCAGGCAGAATGGGTCTCCTGATGGAGGCAGCACGCCCCCACCCACCGCTTCCCGCACGAGGTCCAACGATTTTTATTTCCGGCCTTCCACCACCTCCCCTCCCCCCTATCCGGTGAGCTGCCATCCACCTGCCAGCCTAAAAATTGAGGCTGGCCAGGAAACGGCCCTTGAGCGTCTATTAAGTGGCCACTTCAGGGCCTTTATCGGGGCAAGGGTGGGCTTCCTGTCAGAGGCTCTGCCTGTCCCAGCGTAAAATTGTGACCTGGTTGGGGCGGGCGAGAACCCCAAAAGGATCCTGTCCATGCAATTTCATGCTTCCCCCCACCCCACCTCAGAACCCACCAGGGGGAAGTGTACCTCAAAGTTATTGCTGAATAGAGAGACTTGTTGCTGAAGCTTTTCACCTTCTACTCCAGGACAAACACAAGAATACCAAATTGCAAACGATCACAACAACTTATACAGAGTTAACATTTCGAGTCTATGTGACTCTTCTTCAGAGCTAAAGAGAAGTGAAAATGTGATGAAATTTATAATGTTTAAGGGGCGTGGAACAAGTGAAGCTGCGTAGAAGGTCAGTGGTAGGTGGAGGCAAAGGAGAGATTTACAAAGATGTCATGAACAATAGGACAAAGGGGTGTTAATGGTAGTGGTATTGGCTAAAGGAGGTGCAGATGGTGGCATTAAGGTCAGAAAGCAGAATGTGGCAATAGCAGGACAAGGGTAAGCTCTCTGGAAAGAACAACATGAACAAGTGACAGATGACCCTTGTGGGGGTGAGGGGAGGGGACGGTGGTGGGGAAAAAAGATGAAAAATAGGATAAAGGGTGGAGATAAAACAATGAATAAAAATGAAAATAAATATAAAAAACAAAAATATGTAGATAAAAAATAAATATTAAAAAATAAAAATGAATATTAAAAAAGGAGGATAAAAAAGGGGTGGGGATGGAGGAGAGAGTTCATGATCTGAAGCTGTTGAACTCAATATTAAGCCCAGAAAGCTGTAAAGTGCCAAATCGGAAGTTGAGGTGCTGTTTCTCCAGTTTGCACTGGGCTTCGCTGGAACATTACAGCAGGCCAAGGACAGACATGTGGGCATGAGAACAGGGTGGAGTGTTGAAATGGCAAGCGACAGGAAGGTCTGGGTCATGCTTGCGGACAGACCGAAGGTGTTCTGCAAAGTGGTCGCCCAGTCTGCGTTTGGTTTCTCCAATGTAGAGGAAACGGCATTGGGAGCAGCGAATGCAGTCGACTAAATTGAAGGAGGTGCAGGTGAAGCACTGCTTCACCTGAAAGGAGTGTTTGGGCCCTTGGAAGGTAAAGGGGCAAGTGTTGCACCTTGTGCGGTTTCATGGGAAGGTGTCGTGGGAGGGGGTTGAGGTGTAGGGGGTGATGGAGGACTAAAAAAGTGGTGTACTAGTACAGCCAGTTTCACACAGCAAGATTTCACACAGAGCAAATCAGGTCTGCTGATGCTAGCTGCAGCAGAAGTGTTGGCCTGGAGAATGGAAGAATTATTTGATATTCTGAGATTAGTATGATGGAATCTCTTAACTGCATTAGGAAAGTCAGACTCACCTGAAAGACAAAATCTTCAACAATGCTGCACTCCTATGGTATTGCACCTAAATGCTAGCCTAGATTATATGCCAAAGTAGGGCTTGAACCCCCCCACACTTCTGAGTCGGAGGCAAGTGGCGTATCCACTGAGTCACAGCGAACACTTAAAGTTAAGGGAAGCTGCCTGGGCATTTTTAAAACCTAACCCTGACTGAACAATTTCCATCCCAATTGAAACTGGTCTCACATGTAACTATTAAAAACTCTCCTGGCTGGTTATATACAGTATTGCTGAGAATTACATTTTATTGAGAATTACCTTACATTTCTGTTTTATGAACACAGCGACGTTCACTGCCATGTGTGAGAGAGCAATGAGATTTCTGCTCAAGGCAGCCACAGCGCCCCTTCAACAATTGGCTTAAACCACAGAAACAATTTCGCTGTGTGCATTTGCTATTATTGCTGTTTATTAACTATAATGATTTTGTTTCAGAAAATAATGATCTTCCACTTCTGGGTTACTGCTCATTCTGTGAGAATGTGGGTGGTTCATAAAAGAACCTTTGTTCTATCTTTGGCCACTTATTTCACAGTTGGATTTATTTAGAGCAAATCAGTGATCTTTGGTTGGTTTCTAACTGATTTTGCATGGCATTGCATAGAATTCGCAGCACTGAAACAGGCCATTCAGCCCAACTTTTTTTATTCTTTCATGGGATGTGAATGTCGCTGGCTAGGCCAGTATGTATTGCCCATTCCTAGTTGTCCTTGAGAAGGTGGTGGTGAGCTGCCGCCTTGAATTGCTGCAGTCCATGTGGCGTAGGTATACCCACAGTGCTGTTAGGAAGGGAGTTCCAGGATTTTGACCCAACGACAGTGAACGAAGAGCGATACATTTCCAAGTCTGGATGGTGAGTGGCTTGGAGGGGAACTTGCATCAGCTACCCTTGTCCTTCTAGGAGGTAGAGGTCACACGTTTGGGAGGTGTTGTCGAAGGAGCCTTGGTGAATTGCTGCAGCACATCTTGTAGATGGTACACACTGCTGCCACTGTGTGTTGGTGGCAGAGGGAGTGGATGTTTAAGGTGGTGCATGGGGTGCCAAAGAAGCAGGCTGCTTTGTCCTGGATGGTGTGAAGCCCGGTGTGAAGCTTCTTGAATGTTGTGGGAGCTGCGCTCATCCAGGTAATTGGAGACTATTCCATCACACTCCTGACTTGTGCCTTGGAGATGGTAGACAGGCTTTGAGGAGCCAGGAGGTGAGTTACTTGTGCAGAATTCCCAGCCTCTGAACCGGTCTTGTGGCTGTAGTATTATTATGGCTGGTCATTTAAGTTCCTGGCCAATGGTAACCCTCAGGAACTCATTCATGCTGGTATTTATTCTCCATGAGCCTCCTTGCAACTCTCCCTCCCCCTTCATCTCACTCTATCAGCAAATCCTTCTCTCCCTTTCTTCCTCATATGTTAATCTAGATTCCCCTTAAATGAATCTCTGTTATTCATCTCAACCATTCCCTATGGTAGTGAGTTCCATGTTCTGGGTAAAGAGATCTCTCCTGAATTCCTTATTGGATTTATTAGTGACTATCTTACATTTATGACTAATGGATCTTCTCTCCCCATAAACATCTGACTCTTTTTTTTGATCATTTCTGCTTATCCCCACTGGTGCTGAAGTGGTCAAGATTTATTAAAGCCTAAGAGGTAAATTAGCAGCAGCAAAAACCATGTGGTTCTTCCAAATACAGTTGGACATTCTGATGGGAGAATTGGAATACTTGAGTGATGAATCTTGAGCGATGATTGACCTTTAGCTATTTGATGAATTTGATCCCAGCCAAAAATCTTAATAGCCTGGGTTCCCAAATGATAGATCCAGCCAGTATCCAAATAGTGGAGAGGGGAAATACTTCTACACCTCCATTAGACAGCCTCCACCAGAATTGATATTGTAAGATGGAGAGGTTCACTCAAAACACAGGCCAGAATTTTCCCGTTGGCTTGCGGGCGCGGGGCCCAGAGGCCCGTGAATAAAATGATGCATGGTGACGTCGGGCGAGCGTCGCAATGTCACCACACACTATCGTGATATTTCATTGGGCGGGCGTGCGTTGATGTCTGATGTGTGCCCGCCATTAATTAATGGGGAAGTAAGGCCCTTGAGGCACCAATCAACCACCATTTTTCGGCATCCATGCGATCTTCGGGTCGGTGTACGGGCAGGCGGGTAGGACACATTTGTGTAAGCCTCATCCACGGGCGGGATAAGAGGGCTCACTGGGGTCGCAAGTGTACTCTCTCAAATATTGATGTTTCAAAGTTATTGAAACTTGCCTGTGTGATCTGCAATACTTCAAAACACATACTAGCTGCTTGTCTGGACTCCCAACCCTTGGTCAGCACTCTGCAGTGAGCAATCGTTTTTGGGCCTGCAGGTTTCAGGAAGCCTTCACTTAGGCTGGGAATGGGAGCTGAACTCTCCACTGGAGGCAGCTCCTTTGAGGAGGAAGGGGAAGGAGGCCAGGAGTGCACATTCAGACTCCAGCGGAGCCACCTTTGGAGGGAAAGGCGCAGGCACAAGGGGTGCAGGGCCAACAGGAAGTCCAAGGCGGAAGGGGCCGCAGATGACACCACTATCCTGCTGCCAGATATACAGGTGGCGAAGCAGCTACCTCAATATGTCTGAGGTGCAGTGCCGAAGGAGGATCCGTCTCTCAAGGGAGACTGTCACCTCCATCTGTCAGATACTTAGGCCTGAGATCTCTGCTAACTGTGTGGGTGGATACCCCATGCCCGTGTCTCTAAAGGTCAGTTGCCCTCAACTTCTATGCCTCTGGGTCCTTCCAGGGGTTGGTGGGTGATCTTTGCGGTATCTCCCAATCAGCTGTCTGCACTTGTGTCAAGCAGGTTGCGCTCAGTTCAGGCGTGCATTGACCTTCATCCAATTCTGTTGGGACGAGGCCAGCCAGATCTTTGCGGCGATTGTTGTCTTCCCCCGTGTCCAGGGTGCTATAGACTGCACACATGTGGCCATTAAGGCGTCAGCGGGTGAGCCCAGTGCCTTTGTCAACAGGAACCACAGCACCACAAGGGCTGTGGTGTAGAGAACCATCGGTCTTCTCAAGATACGTTTCCGATGCCTGGACTGCTCGGGGGTGCACTCCAGTAGCCCCCAGATTGTGGTTGCATGCTGCGCTCTCCACAATCTTGCGCTGGAAAGGGGGGGCACAGTGGATGATGAAGACGTTGATGCAGTGGCTGCAGCTGCACACGATGAGTCCAGCAGTGAGTCCGAGGATGAGCATGAACAGGGAAATGCTAAGGGGGTAGACGCTGACCCGGGCATACTCCAGGGAGGCAGGGTCACCTGGGAGGCTTTAATCTGATGAACCTTCAGCTAGCCCACCACAGATAGACCTCCGGGACAAGCCTGGGCTGCAGGCTCCAAACTTGATACCCAAGTGCAAAATCTGCCAGGTTATGAACATTAACTAAGGGCCTTGTTAATAAAGCTGAATGTCCCACAAAATACTCAGAACATTTATGGAAAATATCCACCTGCAGAAGGAACGAGGCACCCTCAGCCATGGTGACATATCTGAATTTAATATCAGGCAAAGAAACTTTAGGAAACAAAATGACAAAGGTGTTAAACATCATGCCAACTCATAAAAACCTCATTCTGGGCCAACACAAAAGCACCAGTAATAAACCTATGGTGTGCCTAAGGTGCCTTATGTTTACATTTTCAGTTGCTACAGCTTGGTGCTGCCCCATCACTAGGAGTGGCATCTGAAGCAGCCTGCTGACGCTGCTGTCCTGTTGGCCTTGATAACCTTGGCGGTCGTCCTCTGGCCCATGGAGCCTATGCTGGCCCTGCCTGGGAGGGAGCTACCAGTTCCACAGCTGGCATCCCTCCAGTTGTTGCAGCCTCACTGGATGAAGCGGTCACTGGGAGAGGGGCAGAGGAGCTGCTGCCCTCATCTGGAGCACCCTGAGAGGAGCCCACAGAGGCAACAGGCAGCTGCTGCACCGACGTGAGGTCACTTCAGACCTCCCTGCTCACCGTGGATCGATGGGCACTGAGCTGGGATACTTGGTGCCCAGACCATCTCCCACACTGGCACTGACCAGCTGAGGTCAATGCCGATGTGAGAGCTTGCTGGTCCGAGTGCATTGTCAGGAAGCCCTGATGGGTGTCCTGGAGGAGCCTTTCCATGAGAGTCGCCACTCTCTCCATTGAGGATGCATGGCGCTTGGACATGAGGCTCATTGCTTCAGCGAAAGTCCGTGGAGACTCCTCCAGCACAGACACCAAGCCAACCATAGCCTCATGTATCCCCCCAGATGCTCCCACACAGCTGGCTGCACTTCCAGCACCTGCTGCGACTCCAGAGGCACATCATCAGGCACCGACCATGGGCACTCTCTGTCTCTGCCAGCTCCTCCAGCGACTGTGAAGTGCCCTCACCGCTGTGCCCCGGGACAGTAGCCGATGTTCTAATTCCCACCGAGGTGCTAGTATCTGTGCTGGTGCCTGCCTGGCAGAGATGGTGTGACGCTGGTCTGAGACTTCAGGGCCCTCAGGTGTGAGAGGGGGCCTCTGCTGCTCCTCCTCCCAGCCCTGCTCCACTGATGCCGAAAGGAAGAACAAGGACACTCGATTAGCTAATGTGGAGACAATGTCAATGTGCATCCCTGTCACCTGGATCATTATGTGCTCATCCTTCCATAAGGAAGCCATGAAACAAACTTCAAACACTGAACATTCAGCACTGCCATGGCTGTTGGGAGAACAATGCTGACCTCATTGCTGGGCAAACATACCTGCCTGTGGCACCCAGCCTCACCGACATCGGTGGACCTGGGCACATGGTACCTCTCCAAATCTAGGGCCTCCTGCTCGAAACGGCTGAGAATTGCTAAACTGAGCCAGCCCTCCACCAGTCCTCACCTGCTCAGCAGCATTATGTGCATTCTTCTCCTGAAAATAAGAGAAGAGCATTGATTAGTGCTACTTGTACCTGGACTCTCTTCGCGCATGGCCCACCCCAACCAGAGTGGGACATATCAGGGCTCCAGTGTCTCCTCACCCCACTGCTGCCAAACACTCACACAAAGATGCTAGGCCTGCTTCCCACCTCCACACTTCCTTGGCCAAATGCTGCCTACATCACATTAGGCACCTTACGGTCTAACCTTCCATAGCAGGGAGGCACAAGCACATGGAGCACAGAGGACAGCAGATCAATTGGTGCCAATGCCACCTTGAAGCTCCCCTCCCAGCATGTCATCACCCTGACTTAGACATGTCCTGGAGTTCCAGCACAGGGCCTGGTGCAGCTCCTAATAGTTGCCCCAAAACAGTCATGTGGGTTTCCATGTACCACTTGCTGCGGGGGCAGAACTCATCTCTTCACCACCCTCTCAGGGTGACCTCGGTAAAGGCAATATCTGCTAGCCCACCCAGCGAAGGACACATGCCATCAATAATCCAATGTAGTCATTACACACAGACTTGGGGTGCTGGACAGCAGGGGGGTAAAGCCGACCTGCTGGGTTAAGTGCCAAATGCCAACATTGTCCTCACCCTTCCCGAGTGCAACAAGTCGTTGAAGCGCTTGCGACACTGGATCCAGGTGTGCCACATCACGTCATGGGGGCTCACCACCTCCGCCACCTCCTCCCAGGTACTTTTGGTCACGTAGGGGGGGCCTCCTGCTCCCATCCTGGGGACCAGCACCTCCCGTCATGATACCACCTCCTCGAGGAGGGCAGCAAGGCAATCATCAGAAAAACAGTGCCTCCCTGCCCTACTCCCCTGCATGGCCTGCTCACCAGCAGTGCTCTGGGGAGCCCTTCCACTGGCCATGATTCACAGCTTTTGAAAGGCTGCAGCAACTTTTTAAAACAGGCCGCCGGGTCGCCATGGGATCTGGTGGTCATTGAAGTCCTGCCGCCGCCCGCCCACTCCAATTGTCCTTGGGAACCGGGATTCACATTGGGCGGGTCTTAATTGGCCCACCCACGTAAAATGGCAGCGTGGACCCGAACGCGGGCATCAGGTCTGTGCTTGCCTGCTCCTGCTCTGCACCACCCCTCCCCCACCCCCCGCCACAGAATTTTAAGCCAATAATGTTGTGACCAGGTGAGGACGAATGGGTCCCCCCACTTCTATCCAGCTGCCTTGGTTGGTTGCAACAAAAGTTTTAAAAACTTCTTTTACCTGTAAATGTCTTCTCCAATCCAAATGTACTTACTTGATAGGAAGGAGCCAGTCAAACCAGGTTTTCTTGAGTTAAAGAAAGAGTAAGTTTATTAGTTACTAAACCAAAGAAAAAATAATAAAGACTCTACATACACACACACACACACACACACACAGATATCAGAATTAAGAAAGTTAGAGTCCAGTAAAAGTTCAAAGCATATATGGTTTAAGTCCATTGCTTGTCTTTGAGGGGTAGATTGTTTAATGTTGTGGCCGTTTGATGTTTTGTGGTTTTCTGTAGAATTATGGAATTGACTTTGTTTAGGACTGCACTTTGTTGAAGAGACCCTTGTAGCTTCCAAAGAGAGAAAGGGAGAGAGATCTTTCCTGCTCTTTTCCATCCAAAAGCATGACTGATATGTTTCTTTCTCCTCCTCCTCCTTGTTCTTTCTTATTCTGCTTGGCAGAACCAGTTTTTAAAACTCCTCTTTGTATATTCCCGGAAGAGAATTTGATTAGCATGTCTTGTATTCATTGTTGTAGACCAGGTAATCCCACTTTTTGACCTTTTCATCTCTGAAACTTTTGACACATATCAAGATATAAATCATCAAGACATGGGGGTTATTTCATCCTCCACAGGGAGCTTTGAATGTCTGATAAGCTTCTGATCAAAGTCCAGCACTTTGCATTTTTAATGCCTTCCTTTCAAGAGTTTGATTTTGGACCTGGACATCCTCCAGGTGTGAAAATCCATGTAACAGGTCTGCAGTATAATTCAAGTGGTTAACTTTACAGTATCATCCATCAGGTAACTTATGGCAGCAATTTTTTGATCAGTGTCTTTTCTTGTAGTTTTTTGAAAATAGGTCTTCTTTAAACAGTTCAATATGTCTGTGGTTAGCTGGGGAAGTTGTAGGTAGCTCTCACTCTGTCACAATTTCCTGTCATTGTGACAATAACTCTGTGAATTACCTTTTAATGGACTGAATGACCTTCTCTATGTCCAGATATCCAATGTTTCCAGGATGGACTTCACTTTTGCAGATCTCCAAAACCGCAAAATCATGGCTCCTCATCTATATGCAGTAGAGGCCCGGCTAATGCTCTGGGACATGAGTTCAAATCCCACCACAGCAGATGGTGGAATTTAAATCCAATTAATAAATCTGGAATCTAATGGTAAAGGTGACCATCAAGCTATCATTGATTGTTTTAAAAACCCACCTGCTTCACTAATGTCCTTACCTGGTCTGGCCTTCATATGACAGGTCCTCACTCCTAACTGCCCTCAGTTCAAGGGCAATCATAGATGGGCAACAAATGCTAGCATTGCCAGCAGGAAAGAATAAATGCAGGAAAATGACATCTTGATAATCGCTTCATAGGAGCAATTATCAAAAGCAAATTTGAAATTATACCACATCAGGAGATATTAGGAGAAGTGATTAACAGCTTGATCAAAGAGCATCTTAAAGGAGGAGACAGAGAGAGAGGCAGAGAGGTGTAGGGATGGAATTTCAGAGCACAGGACCCAGGCAGCTGAAGGCATGGCCGCCAATCGTGAAGTGAATAAAATTGGGGGATGTGCAAAAGGCCAGATGTTGAGGAGTGCAGAGATCTTGGATGGTTGTGAGGCTGGAGGTGGTTACAGAGAAGGAGGGGTGAGGTTATGGACGGGTTTGAACATAAAGATGAGAACTTTGAATGTCGAACCACAAACCTCCTCTCAATAGCTACTCTCACAGAGACATGTGCTTTTTTGTAGCACTCCTCTGTTGCTGTACAAATCACTCTCAAAGTGGTCATTATCCATTGAGAAGGCTCAGGCTATGTCAGCCACATCCAACTCTTGTCTTAAAAGTAAAAAATTGCGGATGCTGGAAATCCAAAACAAAAACAAAAATACTTGGAAAAACTCAGCATATCTGGCAGCATCTGCGGAGAGGAGCACAGTTAACATTTCGAGTCCGCATGATTCTTCAACAGAACCTCATCTCTTGTCTTGACCTTCTACTTCAAAGACCCCAGGGAGGTCCAAACCTCGGGTACTGGGACTCTTTTCTCTACAAAAAAAGAAGCAGTGAGGTGATCAGATAGAGCTCTTTAAAATTATACTTTTTTTGATAAGCATGGATATGAAGAAGATACTTCCACTGGATGGTCATAAATATGATTGTCACTATTGGTTAGTGAAGGCAGGAGAAACTTCTTTACCCAGAGCGTGGTGAGAATGTGGAACTTGCTACCACAGAGTTGAGGTGAATAGTATTGATGGAATTAAAGGGAAGCTAGATACGTGGACGAGGGAGAAAGGAATAGAAGGTTGGGGTGAGATGAAGCAGAGTGGGAGGAGGCTCCTGTGCAGCATAAACACCAGCATGGACCACCTGGGCCGAATGGCCTGTTGCTGTGCTGTGGACTCTTAATTCTATGTAGCTACAAACATGGCCAATGTAAAAGCAAGGGTTTGTGGGCCCTGATCATATTTTTGTCAGCACAGTCAGTGGGTGGATTGCAAGAAGGATTGAGGGAATTTGGAGAAATAGGTTTCAGAGTGGAAAACCATCATAAATGGTTTCCATTTTGCTGTCAAAATATTTACTTGTCCCAAATGGGTGCTAAAGTTATTCCAACAGCAGTGTGGAAATTCTCGGTCTGTATCTGCAATGGATAAAGTACAGGAATAAATCAATGGCTACTGTTTGTCTAATTTCATCAGAGTTTTTGCCATTCTCCCATTAATGTCAACCTCGATATTAAATTTCTCATCCTTGGCTTCAAATTCATCCATGGTCTTTCCCCTCCCTATCTCAGACATCTCCCTCACCCCTATAACCCTCCGAGGCCACTGTGCTCCTCTAATTCTGGTCTCTTGAGCATTCCCAATTTTAAGCGCTCCACCATTGGCAGCCCGTGCCTTCAGCTGCCTGGGCCCTAAGTTTTGGAATTCCCTCCTGAACCTCTCTGCCTCTCTACTTCTCTTACATTCTTGAAGACGGGCCTTTAAACCTACCTGTTTGGCTAGGTTTATGCCCAGATGGTCTATCTCCTTATGTGGCTTGGTGTCAAATTTTGTTTGATAACGCTCCTTTGGAGAACCTTGGAATGTGAAAAGTGCTCTATAAATGCAAGTTGATGCTGCTGTAGTCGATATTACAGCAGTAGATCAGCAGAACTCCTGTAGAAATGTCTCCATCCCACCCCCCGCTGGTTTGTTTGTTGGTAGCCATGTCAGGAATATTGGTATCCCAAGGCCCATTGTCCCGAATGACCTTAGCCCACCTTTCAACTGTTCCTTCTACAGTCTTCACAACCTCAATAGTTATCTCTATTAAGTGTGAAAAATAAAGCTAAAAATAGCATTGCCATATAGAGATTAAAATTTCATTTCATTTAATTGATGCAAAACCTTTGCTCTGCTTTCTGTAGTTGGATATTAATGTAGGCTTTCATGAGCAGAAGGAAGAATTTTTCTTTGTAGAATCAATATCTACTTGGGCTTCTCATATCTGAAACCCAGTAGCATAATTAATAATTTGACAGCTCAATGCTGCTAGGTCACTGTGAATTTCAATCCCAAGCTGACCTCAGCTATTGTGAACCAGGTCATTAAAATAACTTATTAAAGTAAAATTTCTCAGATTTAATCTCTCTCTGGTAAAAGTACTTAATGCAAATGATCTTCTAAATAGCATATTAATTCACAGGATGTGGGCATTATTCATTGCCCATGTTCAGAGGGCATTTAAGAGTCAACCTGTTGTGGGTCTGGAGTCACACATAGGCCAAACCAGGTAACAATCAGCAATGGCTCTTTGTCATTGTTAGACTTTTTTAACTCCAGATTTTTATTAAATTCAAATTCCACCATCTGCTGAGGTGGGATTCAAACCCTGAGCATTATCCTGGTTCTCTTGATTACTAGTCAGTGACAATACCACTATGCCACCACCTCCCCCTAATTTAACTTAGCAGTCCCTGGCTCACTTGGATATTTTAAGTGCATGATATGTTTAGCTGGAAAGCTTACAACTATCAGGAAAAGCTGAAGAGGCCAGAGCTCCTTTCCCTAGAAAAGGAGAGCCTGAGGGGTGACTTGCTAGAGGTCTTTGAAATTATGAAGGGGTTCAATAGCATCAACAAATTGTGTGTTTTCATTCGTGAGGTAGCCCAAAAAAAACTGGGGTCCATCAAAAGAAGAGTGTCACTAATAAATCCCATTGGGAATTCAGGAGAAACTTATTTACCCAGAGAGTAGTGAGAATGTGGAAGTCGCTACCACAAGGAGTGATTGAGGCGAATAGTTTCAGTACATTTTTAAGCAGAAGCTAGATAAATATATGAGTGAGAAAGGAATAGAAGGACACTGGTAGGGTGAGAGGAGGCTCATGTGGAGCATGAGCACCAGCATGAACCAGCTGGGTCAAATGCCCTGCTTCTGTGCTGTAAATTCAATATATCTCCATGTGATGAAGCTGCAGATCAGGTTTGATGAGGCAAAAAAAAACACATTTTTCAATTTTTCATCATTTTGATCTCTCTATTCACACTCCACCCACTGCACCACACCAACCCACCGCCCCCCCGCGCCCCCCCCCCCCCCCCCCCCCCCCCCCCACCCCCCCCACCCCGGCCCCCATCTTGCCCACCCCTTCCTTATATTATTGGATGCAAATCCCTCTGCCACAAAAAGCCCTCCAAAAACAATGGAACTAAAATATGCAAATTAATTCTGTCAGTCAGACTCAAGTAGTGTGCGGCTTGATTTGGAGAAAGAGGATTCTGAGCAATTTCTGGAATAATTTCATCCTAAATACTGTGAGAACCTTTCATCACTGGAAACATTTCAGAAACCATTTGTTTTTTCAAACTCAGGTCATCAGGGTGAGTTAGCAAATCATTTCCTTTGATTTATTTACCACTTGTGATCCTTGAATTCAAATCCAAAAGAGGAAAACATTTAATACGAACACACATGCGAACATACGAATTGGGAGCAGGAGTAGGCCACTCGGCCCCTCGAGCCTGCTCCGCCATTCAATAAGATCATGGCTGATCTGTATGTAACCTCACTCCCACATTCCTGCCTACCCTTGATAACCTTTCACCCCCTTGTTAATTAAGAATCTATCTAGCTCTACCTTAAAAATATTCAAAGACTCTGGTTCCACTGCCTTTTCAGGAAGAGAGTTCCAAAGACTCACAACCCTCAGAGAGAAAAAATTGCTCCTTATCTCTGTCTTAAGTGAGCGACCCCTTATTTTTAAACAGTGACCCCTAGTTCTAGATTCTCCCACAAGAGGAAACATTCTCCACATCCACCCTGTCAAGACCCCTCAAGATCTTAAAGGTTTCAATTAAGTCACCTATTACTCTTCTAGATTCCAGTGGATACAAGCCTAACCAGTCCAACCTTTCTTCATAAGACAACCCACCCATTCCTGGTATTAGTCTAGTAAACCTTCTCTGAACTGCTTCTAATGCATTTACATCCTTAAATAAGGAGACCAATACTGTACACAGTGCTCCAGATATGGTCTCACCAATGTCCTGTACAACTGAAGCATAACTTCTCTACTTTTGTAATCAATTCCCCTCACAATAAATGATAACATTCTATTTGCTTTCCTAACTACCTGCTGTACCTGCAGACTAACCTTATATGATTCATGCACTAGAACACTCAGATCCCTCTGAATCTCAGAGCTCTGCATTTTCTCACCATTTAGATAATAAGCTTCTTTTTCATTCTTCCTGCCAAAATGAACAGTTTCACATTTGTCCACATTATATTCCATTTGCCAGATCTTTGCCCACTCACTTAACATATCTATGTCACTTTGTAGCCTCCTTCACAATTTACTTTCCTACCTATCTTTGAGTCATCAGCTTTTGAGGGTGCTACTTAAACTGATGCAGGTTGAATTTTCAGATGACATTGTAGTGGCCTTGAGGATTTGAACAGCAGCCAGATGGTGGGAAGGTTATTGGAGCAGGAAGCAGCAATAATAGGGACTGTTGGGCTCGGCAATAAGATGAACGCCTGAGGATCGCGGACTCCTTTCAAACAGCAAGTGAAGTGTGAATGCAAACTCAAAAGCCAAAAAGCAGGATGCGTCCCAGAGTTCTCTTCATAGATCAAAATGCGGAACAGAGACAAAACATAAATTAATTGGGTCAAATGTCTTGTTTTGTCCTGTAAATTCATTGTGCCCTCTGGGGTCCTCCAAGGATCTATCCTTGGCCCCTCTTCTTCCTCAATGACATGATGTCCTTTGGTAACATCATCTGGGGCCAAGCTTCACAGATATATTGACGATACCTAACTCTACCACTCCATCACCTGTCCATCACTGCCTCCTTGTCGTCAAACCACTTGTCTGACCACCAATCTTGGATGAGTTACAATTATCTCCAGTTTTCTCTGGGAAAGAATGAAGCCATTGCCTTTGACTCCCACCATAAACTTGTAACACTTCCCATTAATTCCATTGTCCTACTGCAACCACTACCTGAAGCTGAACCAGTCTATTCACAATCTCAGCATCTTACCTGACCCCGCACTGAGCTCCCATATCCCCTCCATCACAAAGACATCTCTGCCCCCACCTCAGGACATCTGCTGTCAGTACCCTCAACCATTGCTCTTGTCAGATTTAATTATTCCTATGCCCTCCTGGCCAGTCTCCATCCCTTTACCCTTTGTAAACTTCAACTCTGCTGCCCGTATCCTATCCCAAACCCATCCTTGTTCACCCATCATTACTCCAGTCATTGCTGACTTAGGTTGAACTTGGTGCTCCAGTGCCTCATGTTTAAAATTCTCACCCTTATCCTCTCGCTGCCCTCTATCTCTGTGACCTCCTCGAGCTGCTACAGTTCCTACCCAAATCTCCAAAATCTCTATTCCGCTGACTCCAATCTACTGTTTTATCATTTCCTCCGTTCTCTCTATTATTGGCAGACATGCTGCCAGCTACATCACTCCCTCCACCACAGAATACAGTAGCAGCAGTCTGTACCATCTACAAGATGCAATGCAGCAACTCACCAAGGCTCCTTTGACAGTACCTTCCAAACCCATGGCCTTTACCACCGAGAAGGACAAGGGCAGCAGATACACCATCACCTGGAAGTTCCCCTCCAAGTCACTCACCATCCTGACTTGGAAATATATCATCGTTCCTTCACTGTCTCTAGGTCAAAATTCTGGAACTCCCTCCCTAATAGCACTGAGGGTGTACCTACACCACATGGGCTGCAGCGGTTCAAGAAAGTGGTTCATCACCACCTACTGGAGGGCAACCACAGCTGAGCAGCAAATGCTGGCCTGGCCAGTGAAGTCTACATCTCATGAAAGAATAGATGAAAGAAACACTATTGAATGCCTGGTTAAATCTCTTTACCTCCTAAACTCCCCACAGTTTATGCATTGGCTGGCAATTGCAACACATACATCCTTGCATTTCTTAAAGGGCTTTCTCCATTTGCTGCACTTTCTGAGGCACCGGATGTGGGGATCTCTCCATCCAGAAGTGCCTGGATTGGGAACCCATGTACTTTTCTCTTGAATAAAAAGCAGTAAGCCTCTGGTACAAGGAATCAAAATGTTCCATATATCCAAATTCCCCTTCTTTGGCAGCATGAATGTCGAGCTACATTGAGCACAGTAAAGAAACCAGGACTTGAGCACAAAAACCAAGGCTGGCCCTCCCAGCACAGCATTGTCCCATGTGCTGCTTTTCAGATGAGATGTGAAGCTGAGGTCCCACCTGCCCTGCAGGTGGGCGTGAAAGATCCCACAGCCACTATTTCGAAGACGGGGTGGGGGCTGGCAGGGGAGATCCCTCCCCCTCTGGTGTCCTGGCCAATATTCCTCCCTCCATCAACATCACAAAAACCGAGGATCTGGCCATTATCTGTTTGTGGGATCTTGCTCTGCGCAAATTGACTGCAGCTTTTCCTACATTACAACAGTGACTACACTGCAGAAATATTTCATTGGCTGTAAAGTGCTTTGGGACATCCGGCGATGGTGAAAAGTGCTTTATAGATGCAACCCTTCCTCCTTATTTGCTGAGATCTACACCTAGAATTCAGGACTGAAACTGTTAAAACGCATAACACTGTGCAGAAATCATTTGGTCCTTGCATTCGTCCACTTACCCCTCTGGAACAGACACACACACTTACAAAAAAAAAACAACCCAGCTTGCAAATAAACACCCACCTGGAATTTCTCACATGTGCCGCGCTGAGGATTCTGCTCTAACTGGGTCTTTCCCAGATCAGCCTCGATGGAGTCGTTGGCGGATGAAACCTTCCTAGCTTTTAAGAGAGACAGAGAGAAAACCCCTCCCCTGGGCAGATGATTGCTGCTAATCTGCTGTGATCTGCAAGCTTGGAAAACTGGTATATTGGAGCTCTGCCAGCCTGGGAAGCAAGCAGCAGGGCTAAGATACCCCCACAATCTGAAGTGTTGGAAGCATAGAGTCTGCTGTGCTTTTTCTCGAGGGATCATTCCAGTTGGGCTTGCTTTGCGCGTTTGATGCTGCTGTTCCTTCCTCTGACTGCTCCTCTAGTCGGCTCTGTGGATTGTTGTCTTTTTTGCCCCCCTTTCTCTGCCTCCCGTCCACTCAATGCTAGGAATAAGCTGTCATGAGCCACACTGAAACTCCCCAGCCTTTGAACTGGACCATCCGTAAGCTGTGTCATGCCGCTTTCCTACCATCAGTTAGACTCCTGAAGGTATGGCAGAGTGCTACTTCTGAGGCAGTACCTTGATCTGTGCTTTATACTAGAGGTTTATTATCCTGAGATGTGTGGAGCTGAATCTATTTTGTTTTGCTCAGCCTCGGAATGCGCCGGGGTAAAAGCTTTGCACTGTTTTGTTTCAAATTGTATCATTTTTTCTCTCTCTCTCGTGCGTTACAAATTTGATTTGTAGGGGTCTGCATTGTCTTAACTCTTCTAGATTTGCTAGCCAGTGAGAGGGAAAGTGACAGTGGAGCCCTGGTTCTGTATGTCCCAGTCTAATAACACTAACTCTGTTCAGAGAGAGAAAAACAATTAAAAGCACTGCTGTCACTATGACAAGAAATGGATAGTTTGTCCTGTAGTTATGCAGTCACTGCATCAGGGAATCATGCGTTAAAGTGAAGAGTTAATATTAGAAGCTATGGGGGTTGGAATGCTCCCTTTTTTTAAAGAAGAAAACCTGTAGCACATCCTGACTCCGAATTAACTTGACTCCCAAAATGATTAAACGGATTCTCTGTCAATTAAAAAAAGGAGGAAAAAAAAACGTGGTTTACTGTCAGAGTTTGGCTCCTTCACGTTAGCAAACTGCGTGTTGGAATTCCCAGTGCAGGCGTGGTATATGGGCTATAGAGCAAAACATGTTCCTTATACGGCCCAGGAGTATGGCCATCAGCCATTCCGCTGCATTGACTTTTAATTCCCAAGCGTGCGATATATATATATATATATAAAATCTTTATTAGCCTTCCCAAAAATGTGGGAGGACTTCTAGCCGCCGACTGCAGAAAGACCACTAAGCTCACTCGGAGGGCACCAACCTAGATTTAAGCTTTCAAAACGGATGACATTGATGTTGCTGTGACCAGCAGTCTGGGTCAGCATCTTTCCCACCACCCCCCTAAAAAAAAATGTGGACGTATTTTAGGAAGTTGAATTTTATTTACGTTGGGGTTTTTTTTCAATTGAAATGCCAACCAAACATAAGCAGTTATTGAATATCTGTAACGGTGTGAGGGACAGGATAAGTTCATTGCTATCTGTAGATCTTTGCTCAGTCACATCGGGTCTGATGCACTGACTGATCTGAATGGGTGTGTGTGAGTAAAGGTGGGCTTTGCCACACTGGCATGCAAGCAGATGTTTACCTTTGCAGGATTCATGTTTGATTTCAGTTCTAAATGCGATGCAAAATAGATGTAGAATTAGCATCCTTGATGTTATCCATCGGTGCAGGAGTCAATTGCTCAGACCCAGCAATGTATACAATGTTAAAAAAAACTTAAGTATACTCCAGCAAAATAACAGCTCAAAATAGTACATTGCCTGCCATCCCTCAGGGCTAAATTGTGTTTCTGTTTGTGAAAATATCAAGCATTATCACATTTATTGGCATCAGATTTTAACAAGAGCCCTGAACAGAAGCGTATAAGAATCAGTCACAGTTTTTCCTGGTTTGCATGTGCCCCAGATATAATTCTTGTGCATTAATTCCAGGGATTTTGTTGCCTTTTAAATGCTCAGAGTGCAAGGGTGTGGGCTGCTGGGGAGGATTCATTAACTCTTTGACAGTCAGCTTCTCCAATACTTTACCTGAATCAGGAGATTTCACGCAGGTGGAATTTCAGAAACAGGCTGCCTTGCAAATAAAATGTTGCCTTTGTGTCACGTTGGATGCTGCACCTTGTTCATGCTGCAGCACACACTTACAAATTGACTTTATAAATAATGTAGAATTTTGCAGCACACAAACAGGCCATTCAGTCCATCTGGTCCATGCCCATGTTTATGCCCCACATGATTCTCCTCCCATTCCTCTTTGCTTCACTCCATCAGCAGATCCTTCTATTCCTTTCACTCCTGTGTTTATCTAGCTTTCCCTTAAATACATCTGTGTTATTCACCTCAACCACTCCTTTTGCTGGTAAGTCCCGCATTCTCAGAGAATAGATTCTACTGAATTTCTTCTTGAATTATATAAAACATACAGCACAGAAACAAGCCATTCAGCCCAACTGGTCTATTCTGGTGTCTATGCTCCACACAAACCTCCTTCAATTCCTGTTGAATTTCTTGGTGACTATTTTAAATTTATGATTCTAGTTTTGTACTCCCTCACAAGTGGCAACATCTTCTCTATGTCTACTCTATTGAACCACTACCACCACCCCACTTTCATAATTTTAAAATCTTATTCAGGTCACCCCTTAGCCTTCTTAATTCTAAAGAAAAGCCTGTTCAGTCTTTCTGATATGTATAACCTCTCAATTCGGACGATTTGCATGCAGAGTGTGATGGAAAGCCTTACTTTTGAAGGGAATACTTAGGGAACCCTCCTGCCTATTCCAATCATATCCAGAGGACTTCCTTTCATTAAAACACGATAATGAAGATTCCTCAGTGATGGCAATTGCATTCAGCAGTTCAGTAATGTTGTAGTGGCATCTTCCGTTTAGAAACACTGAGCAGAGTGAATGCCAACTGTATTTGTGTGGGAGGATAGTAATGTGGAATAGTGATCTGGGGAACAGAACAATAGGCTTTACGAGCCAGTGGAAGGGTGACTGAATGTTTGTGGAAAGATGGATCAGAAAACTACGCTTTGGTTTAATTCCAAAACAACTGTCTTCCTCTCTGTAATCTCTGGCCCTACAGCCCTTCAAGATCTCTGCATTCCTCCAATTCTGGCCCCTCAGTTTTAACTGGTTCATGAGTGACAGCTGTGTCTTCAGCTGCCTTGGCCCTAAGCTTCCTCCCTAAACCTCTCTGCCTCTCTTTGATCCTTAAGGTTCTCCCTAAAACCTCTTTGACCAACCTTTTGGTCACCTATCCCAATAGCCCCACTGAAGCACCTCGAGACTTTTCACTATATGAATAGCACTGGATAAATGCAAGTTGGTGTCAATGTTTGCTAATTGGCTGTTGGCCATTTTTGCCTTACCTGAGAGGTTTAATTTCACCCCTACCATTTGAAATTCATGGTTTTACTTTTATCTCTAATTTATGACATGGACTTGGATGCAATGAATTTTGAATTGGGATTTCTTGAGACTGGAACTTCCTGCTCTGACAAAGACTTGGTTTACATGAAAGAGCTTTGTTCCCCCTCTTAACCAAAATGGAGGGAATATTATTAGCTCCTGTGGAAGGTTTTGAAAGCCACACACCTTCCACCTCCTTAGCTAAAAGCATTTGCTTAATGCAGAATGCTGAAGAAAACATGGAGATTTTTTAAAGAAGGAATACTTTGCTTAATGCATTGGATTAGCAAACTGTCAGAATTAAGCTACTAAATAAAGTGAGATGTGCTATTGGAGACAGACATACACTGCAATGATATCCTACATTTCACAGGAGATCCCAAATATTAGATTCCTACTTAATGCTCCAGCTAATTTGGAGCTTTGAGATGATTCAGCGTGTAGATTTACAAACACTTTATATTAGCAGGATCTATTATTTGCTAGATCAGATGTCATGTGACTTAATCCTAAAATCTGCTTTTTAAAAATTCTTTTAAGGGATGCGAGGGCCAACATTTATTGCCCATCCCTGTTACCTTGAGAAGGTAGTGATGAGCCACCTCCTTTACCCACTGCAGTCCATCTGGTGTGGGTACATCCATGGTGCTGTTAGAGAAGGAGTTTCAAATTTTTGACCCATTGGCAATGGTTCCAGTCAGGATGGTGAATGGCTTGGAGGGGAACTTGGAGGTGGTGGTGTTCTCATGTGTCTGCTGCCCTTGTCCTTCTAGATGGGCAGAGGTCGGGTTTTGATAGTGCTGTCAAAGAAACCTTGGTGAACCGAGCTTATATTACAGCTTCCTTATTCTAAAGGAGCATTGTGCTGTCTTTCAGATGAGATGCTAAATTGAGGCCAAGGTATTGTTTCGAAAAAGAGCTTGGGGGGAGGCGGGGGTGTGGGGGGTGGGGGGGGGGTGGGGGGCACTGTCCTCCCCATTGTCCCGGCTAATATTGATCACTGTACCAACAGCACTAAAATAGGTTATATGGTCATTATCACATTGCTGTCTTCTGGGCTCTTGCTGTGTACAAATTGGCTGTTACATTTTCTACATTACAGTAGTGACTACACTTAAAAAAACTGCTTCATTAACTGCAAAATGCTTTGAGATGCCCTGAGGTTGTGGAAAGATGCTATAGAAATGCAAGGTCTATTTTTCCTTATTTTTCAAAGGGAGATTATGGTTTAGATAAGTTCATATTATTTTTGGTAGAATAACCTTTTTCAATTTAATAATGAAGTAAGGAGCAAAATATTAGATTAAATATAAGCGACTTTCACTTTTGGGAAGGGTTTTCAGCATGAACACTGCCCCATTTCAGCTCCCTTCTGCCCTCTCAGGTGGGCGTAAGAGGAGCTGGGAATTCTTCTTGGTGTCCTGGACAATATTAATCCCACAACCAACGTCACTTAAAAAACAGTTTCTCTGGTCATGATCACGTTACTGTTTGTGGGATCTTACTTTGTGGAAATTGACTGCCATGGTTCCAACACTAAGACAGTAATGACACTTCAATAGTGACTGTTAAGGGGAGACTGAGGTGTAATGATAACATCACTAGACAAGTAATCCAGAGACCCACGCCAATGTTCTGGGGACATGGGTTCATATCCTACATGGCAGCTGGTGGAATTTAAATTCAATTAATAAAATCTGGAATTGAAGAGCTAGTCCCAGTAATGGTGATCATGAAACCATTGTCGATTGCTTTTAAAAACCCACCTGGTTTGCAAATGCACTTTAGGGAAGGAAGTCTGGCCTACATGTGACTCCAGACCCACAGCAATGTGGCCAAAATTTTTCCGTCAGCGAGTTGGGGGTGGGGCCCGCTCACTGATGTGAAAAAGACGCAGGAGGACGTCAGGAGGGACGCCTGACGTCATCCTGCCCCATTTAAATATTCAGGAATGCGGGGAAACAGTGAAAACAGCTGTGCGCCCGCTGACCTGTCAATGGCTAATTGAGACCATTGACAGGAAAATTAAGCCAATTAAAGGACCTGCTCGTCCAACCTTATGGCTGGCAGGCCAGGAGCCCCGACGGGCTTCTGAAAAAGCATGAAACCTCATCCACCGGCGGGATGAAGTTTCATGTCTGTTTTAAAAAACTTTAATAAACTTTATGTGATATTTATTAACACATCCCATCGTCACATGAGGGGGACATGTTAATAATTTTTTTATTTTTCTATTTTTTAAGTTTATAAAACTTTCAGCGGTCTCCCTGAGACAGCACTTAGTCTCAGGGAGATGTGTGCTCTTTCGCGCACATGTACGAAAGAGTGCACTCTGGCAGTTGGAGAATCCCTCCCCACCTGCACAGGAAGCGCATAGCGCTTCCTGTCGGGCAGCCTTAATTGGCCCACCCACTCAAAATGGCGGCAGAGACCATCTCGGCGGCAGCAATCAGCAATCAGTTGCCCGCCCGCTGCTGAGCCAGTGGGGCCCGCCCGCCCATCAAGGGCAAAATTCTGCCCAGTGTCTTTTTTTGTTTGCTTAAATGGTGCAACAGTTGTCATTATTTTAATTTAGACTGACTACTTCTGCTTTATTTGTGGTGCCCTTGTTTTAGAAAGCTGTTCTGCTGGAATCCCAATCCCATTAGTGCAGTGTACGAAATAGGAATTAAAGAAACATCTTACAGTATTCACACCAGGAGTCATACCTAGCACAAAAGAAGATGGTTGTGGTTGTTGGAAGTCAATCATCTCACTTCCAGGACATCACCGCTGGAGTTCCTCAGGATAATGTACTCGGCCCAACCATCTTCATCTGCTTCATCAATGACCTTCCTTTCATCATAAGGTCAGAAGTGGGGATGTTCGTTGATGATTGCACAACATTCAGCATAATTCGTGGCTCCTCAGTTACTGAAGCAGTCCAGGTCCCAATGCAGCAAGACCTGGACAATACCCAGGCTTGGGCTGACAAGTGGCAATTAACATTTGTGCCACACAAGTGCCAGATAATGGTCAGCTCCAACAAGAGAGAATCTAATCATCACCCCTTGACATTCAATGGCATTACCATCACTGAATCCCCCACTATCAACATCCTGGGGGGTTACCATTGACCAGAAAATGAACTGGACTAGCCATATAAATACTGTGGCTACAAGAGCAGGTCAGAGGCTAGGAGTCGTGTGATGAGTAACTCACCTCCTGATTCCTCAAAGCCTGTCCACCATCTACAAGGTACAAGTCAGGAGTGTGTTGGAGTACTCTCCACTTGCCTGGATGAGTGCAGCTCCAACAACACTCAAGAAGCTTGAAACCATCCAGGACAAAGCATCCCATCCACAAACGTTCACTCCCTCCACCACCAATGCACAGTGGCAGCAGTGTGTACCATCTACAAGATGCACTGCAAGAACTCACCAAGCCTCCTTTGCCAGCACCTTCCAAACCCACATCTACTACCATCTAGAAGGACAAGGGCAGCAGACATATAGGAACACCACCACCTGAAAGTTCCCCTCCAAACCACTCACCGTCCTGATTTTAAAATATATCGCCGTTCCTTCACTGTCGCTGGGTCAAAATCCTGGAACCTCCTTCCTAACTGCACTGTGGGTGTACCTACACCACATGGACTGCAGCAGCTCACCACCACTTTCTCAAGGGCAATTAGGGATGGGCAATAAATGCTGGCCTAACCAGTGGTGCCCACATCCCATGAATGAATACATTACATCATTATACCAAAATAAGGAGGCTGTCTTACCTTTGACATCAATAAAAAAGAGAGACTGTCAGAAGTGACCAAATCTAAATACCAAAATTTTAATAAAATTGACTGTTAGGTAACTTTGTCTCTTATGTATGAAAATATATTCATAATTCATTAACTCTGAATGTTTAGGGATAAAATTTAATAAGCTTAAACCATAAAGACCAAGTTTTGCAAATCTGAAAACTTGAGCGAGATATATCAAAGGAAGAATGATTTACATTTATATAGGGTCAGATGAGGGGAGATTTAGAGATTTAAATGGAAAAGTCAAGGCATTAGAATATAGTGATTTGGATAAAGACAAGCAGAGTGGGACAGGTAGGAACTGAGAGTTTAATGGCTATATATATAGCGAATAAAGTCCATGGAAAGAATAGTAGTAAAAAAAAATAGAATTAAAGATTCTTTATCAAAGGGGTTACCATTGACCAGAAGCTGAACTGGACTAGCCATATAAATAGTGTGGCTACAACAGCAGGTCAGAGCGCAACGAGTAACTCAACTCCTGACTCCCCAAAGCCTGTCCACCTCCACAAGGCACAAGTTGGGAGTGTGATGGAATACTCCCCGCTTGCGTGGATGGGTGCAGCTCCCACGTCGCTCAAGTGGCTCAACACCATTCAGAATAAAGCAACCCACTTGATTGGCACCCCATCCAAAAACATTTACTCCCTCCACCACCAATGTATAGTGGCAGCAGTGTGTACCATCTACAAGATGCACTGCAGGAACTCACCAAGCCTCCTGAGACAGCACCTTCCAAACCCATGACCACTACCATCTAGAAGGACAAGGACATCAGACACATGGGAACACCGCCACTTGGAGGTTCTCCAAGCCACTCACCATTGGAAATGTATTGTCGTTCCTTCATTGTTGCTGGGTCAAGATCCTGGGACTCCCTCCTTGACACCATTGTCATTGTGCCTATACCACATAGACTGCAATGGTTCAAGAAGGCAACTCACCACCATCTTCTTCCCAGATAAGTAAGAATGAGCAACAAATGCTGGCCCAGCCAGCATGCCCAAATCCCATGAATTAATGAAATACGATATCAAAATGCATGAAGCATTCATAATAAAACATGAACTAAAAGCACAAATAGAGACAAATGTTTTAGATCTAATCACCATTACTGAGACATGGTTGCAAGGTAACTGGGAAATAAATATTCCAGGGTACACAACATTTCAAAAAGACAGGCAGAATAGAAAAGAAAGAGGAGTAGCCATGATAATGAAGGATAATATTAGGACAGGAGTGAGAAAGGCTCTTGGCTCAGAAGATCAAGAAAAATCAGTATGCAAGGTGATTAGGAATAACAAAGGGCAGAGAACGCTGGTGTGAGTAATTAACAATAGTTACGCCTTTCAACAAAGCATTAAGCAAGAAATAATTGGAGCCTGTAACAAAGGCTTGTAACAAAGATAATGCAATAATTGTGGTGGACTTTAATTTTCATTTGGATTGGACAGATCAAATTGGAAAAGGTAATCTGGACAATGAGAGGCAGAATGTTTTTGCAACAGTTCCTGGAACAATACACTGTAGAACCAACTAGGGATGAAGCTGCTTTCAACCTTGTGCAATTATTAATTATTAATCTCATAGTAAAAGATCCTCTGTGAAAAGTGATCATAATGTAATTGAATTCCATATTAAGTTTGAAAGTGACATACTGTAGTCTTAAAAAGAATCTTAGACTTAAACAGAGCCTACTACATCGGTACAAGGGGAGAACTGGCTAAGGCTGATTGGTTGAAAGATATGACAATAAATAAACAGTGGGAAATATTTAAAAGAATAATTCAAAATGTTCAACAAAATTACATTCCATTAGAAAACAACGTAACTAGAGTAAAAGAAGAGGCTTCAAATGTTGCAAAGAATAGTAGCAAGCTTGAAGATCGGGAGTGTTTTAGAAAGGGTGACCTAAAAGTGAAAAAGTACAATCTGGGAGCAAACTGGCCAGGAATATTAAAATGGATTTTAAGAGCTTTTACAAGTATATAAAATGGAGGAGATTATTAAAGTAAATATTGGTCCCGTAGAAGCAGAGACAGGAGAAATTATCATGGGGAAATGGTAGAAATGTTGAACAAATACTTAGTTCACAGTAGAGAACACAAGTTATGTGCCAGAAATAGGGGGTAACCAAGGGGCTAGTAAAGGTGATGAATTTAAGGCAATTAATATCAGCAGAGAAAAAAGTAATGGTAAAACTTAGGCTAAAACCTGACAAATCTTCAAGTTTTGATGGCCTACGCTGTAGATACTAAAAGGGAGAACTACAGAGACAGTAGATGTACTGGGCTTGATTTTCCAAAATCCCTCAGATCCTAGAATGGCCCCAGCAGATTGGAAGTTAGCAAGTGTAACTTCACTATTCAAGAATGGTAGGAGAGAGATAAAATAGGGAACTACAGGCCAATTAGCCTGACATATGTTGTCGGGAAAATGCAGGAATCCATTATTAAGCACGGCTGAACAATACACTTGGAAAACCATAGTATGCTCAAAGTCAACATGGTTTTATTAACGGGGAATTGTGTTTGACAAATTTATTAGAGCTTTTTGAGAAAGTAGTAGGGTAGATATGAAGAAAACTACCTTCGCGCAAACCCATCAAAGACGCAAGTTTGTACATTCCACCTCAGAAACAGTGAAGCCAAATGCCAGCTTAAAGTAACCTGGTGTGGAGCAACACTGATGCATTGCGAGCATCCTATCTACTTAGGAGTCACCCTTGACAGATGTCTCACCTTCAAGAACCACATTGAAAAGACAAAGGCAAAAGTGAGTGCACGAAACAACATCCTGAATAAGCTCACTAACACAATGGGCAGCAAGCTCGAAAACTTTGCAAACCAGTGCACTTGCTCTTTGCTATTCCACTGCCGAATACGCCTGCCCTGTTTGGGAAAGATCTACCCATGCTAAGATGATGGATGCTGTTCTGAATGCAAGCTGCTGATTTATCACAGGTTGTTTAAAACCAACAAACACCAACAGCCTATATATCCTGGTGGGTATCCCTTCCCCTGATATAAGTAGAACAGTAGCCAGCAAGAAAGAGCGACTCTGTCAAACATCAGATGAGAGGCACCCTCTATATGGTCATACACCTACACCTAGCTGCCTAAAGTCAAGGAAGAGCTTCATGAACAGCGTTGTTCCATTACAATCAACCCCATCTGAAACCCGCATCGCCTTGTGGAAAGACCAGCTCGCCAGTCTCAAACAACCCCCAGGGATGGAAATTTTACCGGGTGAAAGCCTTCCCCCAGGAGCTAATTGCTACTGGGCAACCTGAAAGTGCCTTAACAGACTGAGGACTGGTGTAGGTCGTTCAAAGGTGTCACTAAGCAAATGGGGATATACAACCTACCCAACAACTTGTGAATGTGGAGCTGAGCCACAGACTACGCAACATCTCCTGCAATACCTTTCGCTAGAGGAACCCTGCACTGTTGCAGATCATGTCGAATTCAACAACAAGGCGCAAAAATGTGTCCAGTTCTGGCTGGGCCATGTATAGACTGTCTGTGGACACGATAAGAAGAAGAATGGAGAGGAAATCTTGAAAGCCAGCTGCTTCTCCACTTTTACCCCTTGGTCTTATATGGTGCCATTGCCTAAGATAGATCAAGATTCAGACATGGCTCATAGCCACCAATATATCTATTACCCTATTATGACAAGCTGCCACAGAGGTGCTTCTGTTAATGTTGAATGGCATCACTGTTCTCGACATAAATTCGTCAGGTCCTGTTACATAAGAACATAAGAATTAGGAGCAGGAGTAGGCCATTCGGCCCCTTGAGCCTGCTCCACCATTCAATAAGATCGTGGCTGATCTGATTGTGGCTTCAACTCCACTTTCCTCCTACCCCCAATAACCTTTGACTTCCCATTAGTCAAGAATCTGTCCACTTCTGCCTTAAAAATATTCAATGCCCCCACCTCTACTGCACTGCAGGGAACAGAGTTCCAAAGACTCTCAACACTCTGAGAGAGAAAAAAAATTCTCATGTCAATCTTAAATGGGAGATAAATTTAAATAAATTTAAACTGTATCCCTAGTTCTAGCCTCTCCCACAAGGGAGCATCCATCCTGTTAAGATGCCTCAGGAAGTAGTGACATAGTGATATTATCACTAGTCTAGTATTCCAGTGACCTATGAAACTTAGGTTCAAATCCCACTGTAGCAAATGGTGAAATTTAAATCCAATAAAAATTTGGAATTTAAAGTCTGCCGATGACCATGAAACCATTGTTGATTGTTATAAAAACCTCACTAATGTCCTTTAGGGAAGGAAATCTGCTGTCCTTACCTTATCTGGCCCACATGTGACTCTAGACCCACAGTAGCAGTGTGGTTGACTTGCCCTCTGAACAAGAGCAATTAGGGATGGGCAATAAATGCTGGCCTAGCCAGTGATGCCCACATCCCATGACCAAATAAAAAAGGATTGTATATGTTTTTTAAAAGATCACCTGTCAATCTTCTAACATCCAGTGGATGGATAACCCAGCCTGTCAAACCTTAAGAAAATCCTAAAGTAACCCCCCACCTCCCCCCACCCCCCGCCCCCCGCCAATCCCAATCCCAGCTATCAGTCCAGTGGCCCTTCTCTGTACTGCTTCTAATGCATTTGTATCCTGTCTTAAATAAGGAGACCAAAACTGTACACAGTACTCCACATGTGGTCTCACCAATGCCCTGTAGCAAAGCACCCATACTTTTTCCATTGTTCATCCAACAACCACCCCCCCGCCCTCCCCTATCCCCCCAACCCCCCAGCTTTTCTTGTAGACCTACATTGGTTTCTCGTTAACCAATGCCTGGATTTTTAAAATTCCTATCCTGGTGTCCAAATCCCTCCATGGCTTCACTCCTCCTTATCTCTGTAATCTCCCCCAGCCCTCCAAGGTCTCTGGGCTCATCCAATTCTGGCCTCTTCAACATTCCTGATTTTAATCACTGTGCCATTGGTGGTCCTGCCTTCAGCTGCCAAGGCCCTAATCTCTGAAATTCCCACCCTAAACCTCCCCCCTTCTTTCAGAACAACCATGACCACATTTTTGATTAATTGACCTAATATCTCCTCATATGGCTTGGGCTCCCATCTTGTTTGACATTGCTCCTGTGAAGCACCTTGGGATATTTTACTACATTAAAGGTGCTATATAAATGTGAATTCCAACCAATCATTTCCTAGGGTATAACTTTTTTTAAGGTGGCAAAATTTTAACTAAAAAATGTCCATGACAGGAAGTATTTCTTTATTCACTAACTGCAGCAACTTCTTAAATATCTCCTTTGTAAGACACTTTTATGATTTTGCTACAAATGATAATCATTTCCTTACGTAGAAGGCTGAGGTCACAGTTTTTAAAATATCAATCTGTAAGATTTTGATCAAAATAAATGCTCTTTGAATTTTAACCTGATAAATATTTTGTAATTGTAGCCATATTTGGGTGCATTCTAGATTTTGTTCTGTTGCAATATGCTAGTTTGTTCCATTAATATGTTTCCTGGTGATGGGTAAAGTAGATGGATGTCCACACGTAAAAGTTGACATGAAATTTTAACATACACAGGTTCCTTCGACAGCACCTTCCAAACCCCAGACCTCTACCACCTAGGACAAGGGCAGCAGACTCATGGGAACACCACCAGGAATTTCCCCTCCAAGTCACACACTATCCTGACTTGGAACTATATCACCATTCCTTCACTGTCTCTGGGTCAAAATCCTGGAGTTCCCTCCCTAAAAGCACTGTAGGTGTATATACATCACATGGATTACTGCAGCTCAAGAAGACGGCTCAGCACCACCATGGGTAATTAGGGAAGGGCAGTAAATGCTGGCATTACCAGCAATGCCCACATCCCATGAACAAATGTGGAAGTAAATCCAGTTTGAAACCTGCATTTATCAAGCTATTAAATCTCACGGGTATTGTTCCCAGTGGGATTAGTTTACTTGTACAGCTATCACACTGTGATTCCAAGTTCCTGACTGAAATCAAGTAGAACTTGGATTCAATCTTCACATTAAGATTGATGTTAATTTAGCTGTGTTTCATAATTGGATTGCATGACACAGATACTGATGGAAATGGTACCTCCGAACAGAGCTCTGATATTCTTGGGATGAGCCGAAGATGATTTGTGTAAGTAATATCTGTCATGTTGCCCAGTGGAGTGAAAGGTCTTATATCAGTTCAAGTATATATAACAAACAATCATTGCAATTAAGTATCCTTAGACTAAATTCCTGTCCATCAGCTCAGTGATGATGATACCGGCTCAATGCATTCACCCCACTGAAGTCGTTTCTGATTTCTCCTTTCAGGCAAAGCAGCACTTCATTTGCACCTCCTTTAATTTGGTCTACTGTATTCACTGCTCCCAATGCGGCCTCCTCTACGTTGGGAAGAATAAGTGCAGACTGGGTGACCACTTTGCAAACCACCTTCGGTCTGTCCGCAAGCATGACCCAGACCTCCTTGTCGCTTGCCATTTCAACACTCCACCCTGATCTCATGCCCACATGTCCATCCCTGGCCGGCTGTAATGTTCCAGTGAAGCTCAATGCAAACTGGAGAATCAGCACCTCATCTTCCGATTAGGCACTTTACAGCCTTCTGGACTTAACATTGAGTTCAACAGCTTCAGACCATGAACTCTCTGCTCCATCACCACCACATTTTAATTCAAATTGTTTCCCAACACCTCACCCCATCCCCCCTACAGGGCCATCTGTCACTTGTTCTTATGTTTTGCTTTCGCAGAGCACTGACTCTTGTTCAGCTATTAACACATTCTGCTATCTTACCTTTACTCTACTATCAGCACCTTCTTTAGTCTCTAACACTCCCTTTGTCCTGTGTCCATGACATCTTTGTCAACTCTCTCCTGAGGTCCTACCTACCCCTGACCTTCTATTTTGTTCCACCAGCCCCACCCCCTCTTAAACAATATAAAATCCACCATATTTCTACTTCTCTTCAGCCCTGGAGAAGAGTCACACGGACTTGAAACGTTAACTTTGTTTTCCTCTCCACAGATGCTGCCAGACCTGCTGTGTTTTTCCAGCATTTTCATTTTTATTTCAGATTTCCCACATCAGCAGTATTTTGCTTTTATTATTATGTTGTCGTTTTTGAACTAGCAAGGCCACTTTCATCACCCCTTCCAATACAGCCGTGACTACACTTCAAAAATACTTCATTGGTGCTTTGCAGCATCCCGAGGTGACATATAAATGCAAGTTTTCTATTCTTTCCCCATATCCCTTTCTGAGACAAGTCACTCTCGTATGTTGTCTATCCAGTTCTTCTTTGCTACCTGTCCCTATCTCTAAGCAGCATTATGAAAGGTGCTCCAGGTTTCCATTCCTAAGCATTGCCCAGAAATCATCACTGTCATCTCTCGCTCTCTTTGAGCTTCTGTATAAGCATCATTTTTGGCCTAAGCCATGTTCTTATTGTATCGTTCTTGATTCTTCGCCTCTTGGATATCCCCAGTATTGCTCTCACTAACTCAGCTCTGCTGCTTAGTATTTCTCTCGCTCTCTGAATTTTCTCCTCTTCCAACAATCAGGCCTGTGATTCATTGACAATCAATGGCATTACCATCACTGAATCCCCCACTATCAACATCCTGGGGATTACCATTGACCAGGAACTGAACTGCACCAACCATGTAAATACTGTGGCTCCAAGAGCAAGTCAGAGGCTAGGAATCCTGCGATGAGTAACTCACCTCCTGACTCACCAAAGCCCGTCCACCATCTACAAGGCACAAGTCAGGAGTGTGATGGAATAGTCTCCACTTGCCTGGATAAGTGCAGCTCCAACAATATTCAAGAAGCTTGACACCTTCCAGGACAAAGCAGCCCACTTGATTGGCACCACGTTCACAAACATTCACTCCCTCCACCACCAACGCACAGGAGCAGCAGTATGTACCATCTACAAGATGCATTGCAGGAATTCACAAGCCTCCTTAAACAGCACTTTCCAAATCCATGACCACTGCCATCTAGAAGGACAAGGGCAGCAGATAGATGGGAACACCACCACCTGCAAGTTCCCTCTAAGCCAGTCACCTTCCTGACTTGGAAATATATCACCGTTTCTTCACTGTCGCTGGGTCAAAATCTGGAACACCCTTCCTAACAGCACTGTGGGTGTACCTACACCACATGGACTGCAGCGGTTTAAGAAAGCAGCTCACCACCACCTTCTCGAGGGCAACTAGGGATGGGCAATAAATGCTGGCCCAGCCAGCGAGGACCATATCCCATGAACAAATTCCAATTGAACTAGACTTGCTCATGACTTACATCAAAGCTAGTGTGGATTTTTTTAAAAAAAATCTGACAGTTTATGTTGTTGAATCTAGGAACTCACATCTGGAATTTCCTGACAGCTTAATATTTGCAAGTTATGCCAATTTTCAGAGTTAAAAGATCAAGGAAATTTGAATGTAAGAGATATGGGCCCATTTATACTTAAACTCTGAATTTCCTCAATCTTTTGGGCTGAAACCCTCTTCTGTAAATTAACGTTACCTTTCTTTCCCGCACCTAACCCCCAAAATGACCCACCAAAAGACCAGAGAATGTGAGTTTCTTGCATTTATTCCAGTTTTGAACAGACCTGATTTTATGGCCAAAACTGTTGGTGTAGCAGCACCTGAGGTTATTTCTGAGGGGGGAATTTTCAATCGGTTTCACTGTTTTTCTTTTCAACGCAATTTGCTTGAAAATGGACAAACCAGCTCAAAAGATCAAGGAATTTCAAGCGCAAATTACATCCAGGGCAAGTTGATTCTCTGCAACCTTTGTGTTGCTTTAATAAACATGGCACTATAAGTTGACCCCGCCTACTGTAAAGAGAATAGCATTTTTCCTAATATTACTGTGGGATTCTGTGGGCTTGTGGGGTCTGTGTGTATGTCTGTTGTGTGCATGTGTGTGACTAATTTAATTAAACTGAAGACAGTCAGACTGCAAGATTTAAATCATCAAGGGGATTAGATGTAAAAGCAGGCATTTTGAAATGGAAATGGACAAGCTAACATTTGCACTTGTAGATAAGCTGAGAGGTTGTTTGAATTTCAAAGGGGAATTGGAAGGTTAAAAGGAAAATGTTTGCATCTTGCAGGAATTCATAGGTAAACAAGTAGTGGGGATTTCATATTTTTATTGACCCGAAAGACAAGATGGAAACATGAAAGATCTTATATTTGGAAGAGTTGAGTTTCAAAGAAAGTTTAGAACATTGGGTTTAGAGATGAAAGAGAGAAAATATATTTAAGGGAAGATTGAAAGCTGTACGAAGGGAGTGGCCATGTGAGCTCTTGAGAGGTGGGCTATGTGAAGACTTACTTGTGAAAAGTAGCCTCTAGCCACCACAGAGAAATGCTTATTTATTGCAGAAAGCGAGGTTTTGGTAAAAACCTTGGATCGCCATTGAGTGAGAGGGAGAGAGAAGCTGTGAAACACCTCCCTTACTGTAATAGTGGGTGCCTTGTGGTAACAATACTGGACGTTTTATAGAGTAAAAATCTATTTGGACTGTTGCCTGAAAAAGGGTGTTTAGTTGGGAGTCTAGCTAAGTAGAAATCTTTTGGGAAACGTTGTAAGACTAAATTTAACTGTGTAACTATAAACTTGTGTGTTTAAGTTTTATTTTCTTTTGTTAATAAATGTTTTAATTTAATATTTAAACCTCCAGAAGTGTTAGAGTGGAATCCTTACTTCTGACTTCAGTACACATTCGTTCTTGCAATAAAATACAAATTGCAAATTGTTGTGATAACTTGGTTAAGTTTCCCTTTGGGATTTGCTCAGCCCAGCAATTACCACCTGCCATATCATAACACTAAAAACTGGCCAAGTCCCCAGATCCAATTAATCACCATGGCAGTTCCTCTAATTACAGACCTTTAAGAAGACTTAAATGGTAAGAAGGGCATTAAGAGGTACCTTTTGAAAGTTTTTAAATATTATTTATTAAGATGCTGACTACATAAGTGAAGCCAGTAAATGGTTCTCTAAAAGTCTTTTTCAGTGATTCAAAATCAGGGGGAGAATTTTCGGCTCAGTGACCGGGGGCAGGCCCCGCTCCCCGAGGCATAAAATGACGCATGGTAACATTGGGCACGTGTCCCGACGTCACCGCGCGTCATTTAGATTTTCAGTTCGGTGGGTGCACAGTCGAGTCATTAACTAATTAACCCTATTGAGAAAGCTGCCCGTCCAACCTTAAGGTTAGCGGGCAGGCAAAGGGCCCAGGCGACCTTCACATTTTTCATGGAACCTCATCCACAGGCAGGATGAGGTTTCATGAATGTTTTTGAAATCTCAGAAAAAATTTTAATAAAATTAATACACATGTCCCAGCTCATGTGACAGTTCCACATGAGGGGACATGGTCTAAAGATTTTTTTCACCTTTATTAAACTTCAGAAACTTTAAATTAATCTCATGCGCAAAAGAGCGCGCTCTCGACTCAGGGAATCCCCTGCCCGCACAGGGAGCGCTCAGCTCTTCCAGGCACGTGTCATGCTGGGCGGGCCAATTGAGGCCCGCCCACATAAAATGGCAGCGCAGACCTGATCGGGGGTGCCAATTGGGTCCATGCCCATCTGTGCCCACCCCCCCACAACTCCCAACGGGGGGGGGGCGGAATTCTACCCCAGGTTACTCTCAGATGGTGGACGAGACACTTTGGTCAAAAATGTTTAATTTTTTTGTCATAAACCCATTTTCAGCTGTGTTAACCAAACACATCCAGTTACCACTCTTAAATATGCCAAGGAATAATTTTTAATGCATAAATTTTTAAAAATGTAAAACGCTGCTCGCTTGAGCTGGTTCACAGCAGATCTCACATTTAGCAATTTGCAAAAGAATTTACACAGAAACGCAAGTAAAAAACACTTCTTGAAACTAGCACAATTTTCAGGCGCAATTTGAACCTGGATCACTGTTTGTGGCAAAAACAGGAACCCATGGCTGACATAATAACCAATTGTTCTGATGAAAGGTCACTGACCTGTAACTCTGGGCAGAATCATCCCAAATTTGCACCAGGTACGGTAGTGGGCAATGGCAGCTTCTCATGCCGTATCGTCTCAAACCCGTCGTTTCCATGTTGGGCGAGTGCCGCTTCACCTGCCACACCATCACCTTGCCACCTCATCACGCCGGGCGCCACATTTGAAGTACAGCTGCATGCACACCTCTCAGTGCTTCCAGACCGCTGCAAATAAGATATGACCCCGAAAAGCAAGAAAACTGCAGCCCCCTGGTTTAGTGACGCATCCCCCGAGTGTCTTTTGGACACAATGGAGGCCCCTGTGATGTTCTTTACTCCCGCTCTGGCCACAGGAGAGGCAGCAACACTACCACTCCAGCTTGGTAGGCAATAGCAGTGGTGGTCAGTGCCAATACTGCACAGAAGAGGTCGGCCATCCAATACAGATAGAGGATGAATGATCTCATCCATGCCGCCAGGGTAAGGCAACCATCTCCTCACTCTAAACTCACACACTCACAAGGCCATCATACATTCACTGGCATCTCACTCACTGCCAGCTCAAGGAACATCACCCTCACATCTTCATCCAGCCTCATCTCCTCTGGAGACTGGCCCTCAGCCCTCACCCTCCTGAGGCCACTTGCACAGGTCAACATTGCCCCGACACACACCCTGAGATACCCCCCCTTCCCCAGTATAGCCTTCGCCTTGCAGCCTCTTCCCTTGCCTGAGGCCAATTCTCCCCTTCTCCAAGCAAGCCCTAGCCCAGCAGCTATTGAAAAGCCACCCCCACCTTACGGCTGGTCTGGTAGGTAGACACCTGCTCGTGAGCCCCCGTAAAAGTGATGTGGTGCCGTCTGCGAAGCCTGGCTCTGATGACTACAACTGCTGCCCAAAGCAAGATAGGGAAACAAACCTCGAAATCCCGAGTGAAGTGCAGCTCGCCAGGTGCATGTCGCTTATGTGCAGTTGTGGAACATGTTGGCGAACAATCACATCAATCAGCGTGGGCGGGGGGGATGAGTCCAGCAGGCTAGCCTTATAATGATATGCAGATATATTACAAAGAGGTTCCCAACATCCGATGGTGGGAAACGTGGCCCGCCATCGACGGGCTGAGCGGATGATTTCATGACGTCGTGAAACCGATTTTTGGCCTTCTTGCCATATTGTCCACTCACATCGCTGAGTACGCCTGACACCAGCAGGCATGAATCGTTCTGCCCTGTTTCTTTCCACAGTTGCTGCTGCTGTGAATCCTGCATTTGTGTTTTTATTTCAGATTCCCAGTATCTGCGGCATTTTGCTTTGTAACTCCCGGTTAACCCTGTGTTTTAACCAATTCTTTTTCCTATTTCTCCTCACTATATTTACTGCTCCTTTAAATGCATTTTAATAGCATTAAAATTTGTAACACTCAAAATTGGAATGGTTTCACAATAGCATTTGCTTCAACTGCTGTGTTTACTGTGCTTTAAAATTTTAATTTCCTTAGAAATGCAGAACCTAAAGAACCGATGAACTCTCCTTCCAGAGACCATCATTATTTATGCTGATTCCTATCTCTTTATATGACTTATTACATTGGCTAATTTCGGGTGTAAGTGTCTGCTGGGCAGTATTGGCATAAGAGTTGGCTTAATTTTTGCTGTTTAAAGGAGTTCCCAACCGAGGTTTATCTCTTAATTTAAGTAAGAATGTGGTAAAATCGGTAGTCGAGACTTGCTTCAGTCACATTTCGGTGATTTATAAGGAGTCATGTGATTAGCAAAGTGCATGAGAGCAAATCACTGAGTAAGCTTTCATAATTCAGCACACTCATGTTGGGCATAAAACTGATTTGTACATAATTTGTTCTGCTCTTTCTGAGTGTTCTGTCATATCATTAACTTAGCTGGAACAGTGTCACTTAATAGCTGCAATAAATAATGTTAATGGCAGTTCTAATGTGTGGGTTATACATTTCATTTTAACAGCTCAGTAATAGACCAAAGCATCGAATGTTGTTCTCTCTCATCCTGCCCTCACCTCACTAACCTGTTTTTTTTATGATGCAAACACTTGTCTGTCATTAAAAAAAATAGTTGCTTTCGTGGCACAGGAGGATTCCTCTCTGTTACTTTGCCATTTGTAAGGATTCCTTAAACAATCAGTGAAAAGGGTTATTATCTCCCAACAAATGGATTGCATCTTCATGTAACTCAATTCCAACCTGAGGCATATCATTAACTTTCTTAAATGTCTTTTGGTCTAGTTTGTGGTCTTAAACTCACTCTTTCACTACTCTAACAGCCAAAGGAACATGCTATTTGATTCGATTAGCCAATCGCTGGGGTGTACAGCCTACGTACCCAGCATCACACTGGCATTGAAATTCATACACAACATTGCTCAATTGTGTGGTAGACAGAACATCTTTTTGGACTGACGGTAGCATCATTTTGGTGGAAAATACCACTTGCGTAACCACTGCAAAGTAGCAGAGTGAAACTGTTAACATGAAATTGCTTACTTAACCTTTGAGACATTTTTGAGACACCTTGCCTTTCCAGGGTAATTTGAGATAGACCAGGCACTCAGATCCAAAAGTGGCAGCCTTTGGCCCATTTGTGAGTTTGTGCGATGCACAGCGAACAATGATCTGTTCAGGATAGCCATTGAGCTGCAGAATAGCTTTGATACAAATGTAGACCCTACGTCCCAGTGATTGGCTGATCAAATCAAACAGCATGTTCCTTTGGTTGTTCATAATTGGCAGAGTACAGACCGAACTCAACGAGCCCATGCTTGCAAAACCCAAAACTAAACGTCTTCTGTTAGATGTGATTCTGCGAATGGACAGCACTTGCTGAACAATCCTGAGTTTGCCAAATATAAAACCTGCCATGAACCAGCACAATCAGCAGCATTTTATTTATTTTTTATTCATGCATTAAAAGCTACACTGACAACCAATTTAAGAAAATCAGTTGAGCTCAGAAAATGACCCATTTACGCTTGCTAGAAGTGACATACATACATACATGAGGATCCATTCTCTGCAAACGAAAGGAATATGTTCAAGCTTTGCACCTTTTTTGAATTACCCAGGAGCTTGGGGAGCCTATAGTTTCTCATTGCTTTCTCCATGGCAATGCTTCAGCCAATCAGGGTTTTCTTGCCAACCAATCAGCATGCTTTTCTCTTATAGTATAAATTGTTGTGATCATTTGAAATTTTGCATTCTTGCAGTTGTCCTGATGTGTGCCAGATAAAAAGCTTCAGCAACATCTCTCTCTTTTGGTAGTATTCAAGTTCTGTACTACTGAGCAACTTCAATGGTTGTAAAATGTTTTGGGGCATTGTAAAAAGTGCTTTATAAATGCAAACCTTTGTTTTTAGATCCATTTGGCAGAACTTCTTTTTATATGTCGGGTTAAAGAGAAATTATTTTCACACAAGTTATCTTTTGTAAAAATATTACCTCGTGATATCCATGTTTTATGGATAATCATCAGCCGGGAAAAATGAAACCTCCTTTAAAATTTGCTACACAGTGGACTAAAGTAGGCAGAAATGGCAATATTGGCTTTTTTTAAATCGTGTCCACCAGCAGTAACTGGTCTAACTGGCATTTTAGTCATTTGGCAATAATGCATTCCAACTGTGTTTAAGTCAATACGGAAATACAAATTCACAGTAATTATGCCAATGATGTGATTTCATCAAAATAACCACAGGTGTGATTTCCTACTATAGAAGGAGGGTAAGAATTCTCGATTATTTTTATCGGCGTTCATTCGAAGTTGTGGCAAAGTTCTGGTCATTTTTCTCGTCGCAACCTTTTCATTCTCACCTGAGAAATTTAGAATGCTGCTGCACCATCTGTATCCTGTTTCCCTTTTACCTAAAAAAAAGAGTCCTGTTTTGTCCTCAGTCCAAAAACCACCTCCTCAAAAGTCTGTTTTTTGTTTCATTAAAATGAAATTATGCTTCAACGCCTTGCCTACGCTGCCTATACTCCCAATTATGTACATGTAAACCAATATAGATATGCTACCATCTGGAAATAGCAAAGGTTAAGGGAAGATTTGATAGAGGTGTTCAAAATCATGAAGAGTTTTGATTGGGTGAATAAGGAGAAGCTCCTCCCACTGTCAGGAGGGTTGGTAACCAGAGAACACAAATTGAAGTTAATTGACAGAAGGACCAGGGAGGAGATGGAGAATTTACATTCATAGTGAGTTGTTGTGATCTGGAATGTGCCTGAATGGACGGTGCAAGCAGATTCAATGGGAATTTTCAGAAGGGATTTTATTATATACTGAGAGAGGAAAAGATTTGCAGGATTATGGGAGAAAGAGCAGGGGAGTGGGACTATTTGGATAGCTCTTTTGAAGAGCCAGCATATGCATGATGGGCTGAATAGTCTTCTTCTAGGCTGTATCATTCAATGATCTCCTACCTTTGCTGTCATTCAGACAGATTGCTGCTTTTGCTGACTCATCTGTGATTACCCCATTGAAACATGTGATTACAGAATTTCAGCAATAAAGTCTGACAGCCACTCCAGCAACTATTTTTACATCTTCTCCTGAGAGGACTCTTACAACAACAATGACATCTTGTATTTGGATAACAGGTGGTGGCATAGTGGTATTGTCACTGGACTAGTACTCCAGAGACCCAGGGTAATGCTCCGGGGGACGTATGTTTGAATTCCACAATGGCAGATGGTGAGATTTGAATTTAATAAAAATCTGGAATTAAATGTCTGTTGATGACTGTAAAACCATTGCTGATTGTTGTAAAAACCCACCTGGTTTGCTAATGTCCCTTTAGGGAAGGAAATCTGTTGTCCTTACCTGGTCTGGCCTACATGTGACTCCAGACCCATAGCAGTTGACTCTTAAGTGCCTTCTGATCAAGGGCAATAAATTCTGGCCTAGCCAGTGATGCCCACCTCCCATGAACGAATAATAAAAATCATCATAAAACATCTCGAGGCACTTCACAGGAGTGAATATAAAACAAAATTTGACTCAAGGAGGGTAGGTGGCCAGACCAAACCATAGACAGAGAGATAGGTTTTAAGGAGCATTTGAAGGAAGGAAAGCAAGTTTTGAGAGCTGGAGAGGTTTAGGGAGGGAAATTCAGAGCTTAGGGCCCAGGCAGCTGAAGGTATGGCCGCCAATGGTGGAATGATTAAAATTGGGGGTGCTCAAGAGGCTAGAATTAGAGGAGCACAGATGTATCACAGGTTTGTGAAGCTGGAGGAATTACAGAGATAGGGAGGGGTGAGACCACGGAGAGATTTGAAAATGACGATGAGAATTTTTAAATCGATGTGTTGCTTAACAAGAGCCAACGTAGGTCAGCACACACAATAGGGGGTGGGGTGGGGCAGGTAGCTGAATGGGAAGATGGTCAGCAGGGTTTTGGATGATGCCAAGTTTATGGAAAGTGGATTGTGAGACCAGCCAGGAGTGCAATAGAATAACCAAGTCTCGGAATGGACGAGGGTTTCAGGAGAGATGAGGTGAGGCAGGGGAAAGTCAGGTGATTTATGGAGGGGGTAATAGATGGTCTGTGTGATGGCGTGGATATTTGATCGGAAACTCATCTCAGAGTCCATTTGTAGTTCAATATTTTCTGACTAATAAAAACACAGATTACTTCACCTCTGTTTTTATTGCTGCCAGTATATGGCTCCCATGTGTTCATTGTCCTCTGTGATAGAACATAAAAGATATTATTTTGTCAAAGCATTGAATCTAATAATTTTTCCGTGAATAAGTGTGACTATATAACCTACAGGAGGTCTTGTGGTGCAGTGGGTAGCAACCCTACCGCTGGGCTGAAAGCTCTGGGTTCAAGTCCCACTTCAGGACTTGATGGTGATGAAAGATGTGTTTGTTTGAAATGCACCCACACAGATTGATTATCAGCCTGTAAATCCTTCCAATATGTCTGATGGCAGGTGGTAAGAGCAGGAGAGTTTCCTGGTCAGCCATACTGCTGAAGGTGATGGCAAACCACTGCAGTACTTTGCCAAGCGTAATCATAAACCAATCCAATGGATGTCCATGGTCATTAATGCCCTATTAGGACATGGGACCTGAAGGAGGATATAATTTACAGATGATGCGTTAAGTTATGGACTGGTTTGGAGTAGATAGAAGATTGAAGCAATTAAAGGGATATGAAGGCAATTGGGACCACTGACTTGTGCGGAGGTTAAAGTGGAGTTTGGGCTGAATGGCCTGATTCTATGTTGTAACTCCTATGTCGCTCAGTGGATGAATTCAGTAGGTGATTGCTAAAACCCTTTACCCCACTGTTGGAATTTATCTGGTGCAATGAAATTAATAAAAGCTAACCTGTGAAGGAAGCTGTAGTGATGCTGTTTTAACAAGTATGAGGAACAAGAGAGAAATCCTGCTGTTAATAGTTCTTTCAGGACCGCGTGAAATAAATCTGAATTTTATTAGCATTTAGTGTCTGAGTCACCTCTTTTTTTGATAGCTGCTACACTGGGCTGAATTTAATCCCCCTCCCCACTGCAAGGTAAACCCAGTTGAGTTTGCCAGCGGCCTGCTGGGGGTGGGGGAGGGGGTGGTCCCTCATTCACGGGCATTCTGTACTAGATTGAGGGACCCAGCATTAGGAAACCACTCCCCTCCCTCATTCCTCACCCCCCCCCACCCCCCCACCACCGCCCACCGCCCCACCACCCCCCCCCACACCCCCAACACACCTTGCCATGACATCCCGAGATCATGACAGCCAATGAAGTACCTTTGAAGAGTAGTCACTCTTGTAATGTAGGAAACACAGCAGCCGATTTACTCACAGCAAGTTCCCACAAACAGTAACGTGATCATGACCAGATAATTTGCTTTATAACAATGTTGGTTGAGGGATAAATCATGGCCCTGGGACACCGGGGTGAACTCCCCTGCTCTTCTTAGAAATAATGGCTGTGGGATCTTTTATGTCTGCCTGAGAGGGCAAATGGGGCCTTGGTTTAAAATCTCATCCAAAAGATGGCACAGCCCTCCATCAGTACTTCAATGGAGAAGTGCAAGCCTAGGTTTGGTGCTCAAATCCCTGGCGTGGGATGTATACTTACTATTTTCGTTGGGTTCCTCAGTGCAATCCTTGACATCATTTCAGTGGCCACACTGGGCTGGAATGCTAGGCATTATATAAAATAAAGATCATTTATTGAAATGCAGAAAAATCACTTTCTGCTGAAGAACTAATCTGAATATCAGCATCAACCCTGTTTTATTTTTACCCCTTCATGGGATGTGGGCATCACTGGCCAGGCCAGCATTTATTACCCATCCCTAGTTCAGAGGGCATTTAAGAGTCAACCATATTGCTGTGGGTCTGGAGTCACATGTAGGTCAGACCAGCAGATTTCCTCCTCTAAAGGACATTAGTGAACCGGATGGGTTTTTACAACAATCATTTCATGGTCATCAACTTAGACTTGTAATGGCAGATTTTTATTGAATTCAAATGCCACCATCTGCTGTGGCAGGATTCTCAATTACTAGGCCAGCGACAATACCACCATGCCATCACCTCCCTGTTGACTGAGGGGTAGCCGCAGAATTCTTGTGAGTTTTGCTGGGATAATTTGTTCGATAATTCCTAGATGTTTGGACTCCGAGGGAATCAGGGGACAATGGGGATCAAGCAGGAAAGTGGAGTTATGATCGGAGGTCAGCCATGACCTCAAGGAGTTGGATGGTCTACTCCTGCTCCTCCTACTTATGTTCTTCTTGATCCTTTTCACAGTTTTGAACAGCTAGAGATGGTAATGAGTCTGACAATTAACTCCCTTTAATATTGTTTCCTAAAATGCATCTTAAAACGTCCATGCAGAGCAGGCCACATGAGCCCCATGCCTGAAATTTAAATGTACAGGATTTTTAGTGTGAAATCACACGTGTAGTGTATCCAAGCTTTTTCACACAACCTGATCTGGAAGACAGTCAAAGGGTCCGAGTGAGTGAGACCATGGGGAGAGTTTTCAGCATGTCGGGCAGGCTATGCGGGAGCAGGCGCGGAGCTGATCGCCGCTTGCAATTGGCTGCACGCCACCATTTTACGTGGGCAGGCCAACTAAGACCCACCCAGTAGCTCAGCACTACCTGTGCAGACCGGGGGAGGAGGGAGAGTCAGGGCCTGTGCTCCGCGCATGAGTGCAAAAGAGCGCAGAAATCTCCCTGAGGCACAGAGCTCTGTCAAGTACCTAAATTGGTTTATTAATGACCTTAACAGGCCTTTGACAGTTCAGCGGGCACCTGCTGAACGAAAGATCGGAATGACGTGCAGTGACGTTGGGAAGTACACCCGGCTCACCATGTATCATTTTACGCATCGGCATGCAGGGCCCATATCTCCATTTCTGGAGAGTGAAACAGAGTTGACGTTTCAAGTCCATATGAGTTGTACAGTCTGGAAACGTTAACTCTGTTTCTCCCTCCACGGATGCTGTCGGCTGAGTTTTTCCAGCATTTTCTGTTTCTCTTTCAGATTTCCAGCATCCGCAGTATTTTTCTTATAATTCTTTTTGTACCATTTTCTTCCAGCACCAAGTTCCTGCTGCATTCAACACTACAGGGTGTTTGTGACTTTTACATCATTGGGCAGAATGCTGGACAAATATGGGGATTGGGGGTGGGGGAAGGGTGAGGACAGGGGATTTATATCCTGTCACATTGTACTGTTGCTGCCTATATTTGCACTTCCGGACACCATAGCCTTTGTTGTACAAGTCTTTGAAGTCATGGTTGCAATATCCCCAGTAAAAAGAATCTATTGCCTTATTTATACCACAGTCATTTCCTCCTTTTACACTTCTCCCCTTTTGCAATCAAAGGTCTGTTCTAAACCTAACCTAACAACCCTTTAAGATCCATATTATCATTAGTCCCAACTAACCTATTTATTGATTCATCTCTGTGCCTTCCATATTACAAACCCCAGTGTCATTAATCCTGAATTTCATCCATCCCCAATATCACTGTGATCCAAAGAGAGAATTGGCTAACATGCAGTTTAGACGAGCTGTATCCATTAGCTGTTTTACATTCAACTAATGTAAGAATTTATCTATATTATTACAAGGTTCTCAGAGTATTAACATTTTCTTAATGGGTATGGTTACTGGCCAACATCTCGGCCATTTTTTACGAAGTGGTTGTTTTCAGCAGATTTAACCAAGTGAAGCTCATGGATGGTGGATTACTTCACTCACCTATTTCAGGTTCTGTGAAATGTTATTATTAACAGCATAAAGGATTAAGTCAACCAGCAGTAGCAGGCAGGACTTATACCTTTCAGAAGCTGTGGCAAATGCATCTTTTTGTGTGGGTGGGCCTTATTGAAAAGGGAGCAGAATGGCAGAATTTAAAGCAGTATGTCATTAAAGAGACTTTACAAGGGTATATGGCAGTGTCAAGAGAACCATGGAACATCCTGAGAGACAATAGCGCATCAGAAAAGATTGTAGATACAATAGTACAGATCCATGTGGCTTCCAGCTGCTGTGTTTGAGAACAAGGGGAAACTGTGGGGCTGGTTCACTTCACATATGATTACATTGGATAAGTGGCATAGAAACTGGCCCATTCTACCCAACCAGTCCATGCCAGAATTTATGCTTCACTCAAGTCTCCTTCCAACTTTTCTCGTCTAAATCTACCGTTGTAACCATCTGTTCCCTTCTTGCTCATGTGCCTATCCAGCATCCCCATAAACATGCACCTATACTGTTCACCTCAACCACTTCCTGTGGTAGCGAGTCCCACATTCTCACCACTCTCTAGGTAAACGAGTTTCTCCTGAATTCCCGATTGGATTTCTTGGTGACTATCTTATATTGACAGCTTCTAGTTCTGTTCTTCCCCACAAGAAGAAACATTCTCTCTGTATCCACTCAATCAAAAACTTTACTTTGTTTTGAATCATGATTCAGGCAGGGATGGGTTTTATCCTGTTGCTGGTTCTTGATCATCGTGGATTGAATTATGAACCCCAATCTGCCTAAAGGCACTTGAGCCACATGAAAGCCTGGAGAACGTGAACTAATGATATTGTGCTTATATTTTAGAATAGAATTACAGAATCTTACAACAGTGAAGGGGGCCATTCGGCCTATTGTGACTATACTGGCTCTTTGAAAAAGCTGTTCAATTTAGTCCTACACCACAATATTGTCCTAATAACTGTAATTAATATTCTTTAACTATATGTCCTATTGCCCTTTGAAAGTTTCTGTGGAATCTGATTCCATCACCCTTTCAGGTAAAACTTTCCAGATCTCTACAACCTCGGTGTGAAAACCTTTCTCCTTGTTTTCCCTCTACTCCCTTTGCCAATTATTTTAAATCTATGATCCACTGGTTACTGACCCAGCTTCGAGAGGAAACAGCCTCTCCCCAGTTGCTCTAGTAAAGTCCCTCATAATGTTGAGCACCTCTACTCAGTATCCTCTTGAAGAACAACCCCAGCTTCTCCAGTCTCTGCACATAACTGAGGTCCCTCGTCCCTTGTACCATTCTAGTAAGTCTCCACTGCACCATCTGTAAAGCATTGGCATCTTTCCTAAAGTGAGGCGCCCAGAATTGTACATGGTAGTCCACCATATTCGTGCTTTTACTAGGCTGAACATACCAAATAACTGAAGTGAAAGGAGTGAGAAAACGGGTTGGAGCACAGGATGTCACGAAAGACAGGCCAGAATTTTACTCACCCCCACTGGTGGGTTTTTAGGCAGGAGGGAGCATGAAATTGAGGGGAGGGGATTCCCTTCAAGTTCCCGCCCGCCCTAACCTTGCAGCGATTTTTTACTGAGGAGGGCAAGGCCTTGGGCAGGAAGCCTGTCCTTGCCCCAAATGAGGCCCTTAAATGGCCAATTGAGACTGGGTGGGAAATGGCCGCTAAGTGACACTGAAGGGCCATTTCCCACCCAGGCCCAATTTTTAGGCTGGTGGGAGGATTGAAGTTGCATCAGGGAAGCCCAGGCATCAATGGACTTAGATCTCGGGTGGGAAGTGGTGGGTAGGGGGAGGTCGCCTCCATCAGAAGCCCCCTTCTGAAGTTAGGAGCCTCCCTTCCCTCCCCCCTTAAGGCCTGGTGGCCTCAGAATCTCACTCCGCCCCAGCCTCTCCCTCAAGACCCCTATCATCCCCTTCACGCACCCCCCCAACCACCCCCAGGGCTTCCCTACCCTCCCCGCCCTGGTATTGATCCCCTGAACTTACCTGGGCCTCCGGTGCCCAAACTTAGGCTCCAATGTCCTCTTGCATTTCTCCTTATGTCCACTGCAGTGCTGTCACTGCAGGGACTGGAGAGCCGCCGGCCAATCAGACTGGCCGGCAGTTCTCTAAGGTGGGACTTCCTCCTGAGTGAGAGGTAGAAGTCACGCCTGCACCCACTTAATGCTCAATCAAGCGTGAAATGGCTGCAGAGCACTTGGAGTCAGTGGGGAAGTCTTCGGATGACAGGAAGCGAGACCCCGCCATCTAAAAATTTCAGGCCGGAGGGTTAAAGGCAAGGATCTGAGCACACTTCTTATTGGGTAGGAAAAGCATGTGAGTGGCTCACTCTGATACTAACCCTTGTTGGAAGCAATCCAAAATTATACACGGACTTACATGTTTGATCCCATGGTGATATTGGTGATAAACACTGTGGGCAGAATTTTCGGCCCCGTTTCGGCGGGGAGGGGGCCGTAAAATCCAACGAGACATTCTAAACCCCATTGACTTCAGCAGGAAGGTAAAATCCCACTGTCGTAAAATTCTGCCCCTTAAATTTGACCATTCCGCTCTCCAATCCTCCAGTACAGAATTCTCACCGCAACTTGCTGGAAAAGTTATTGGAATGTGATACAGCAAGCTTAATGAGGAGTCAGGAACAGTGTGGCCTGATACACCTCCTGGGGGCCAGGGCACATCAGAAGGCCATTCAGCCCCTTGAGCCTGTTTTGTACTAACCAACACAGAATAGCTGATCATTTGTCAGTGAGGTGTTTAGCCACAATGGTTCAGGTCTGATAAAATGGGCGGGTTGCCGTCTGTACAGACAGAATGTCTGTCTCAGCTTTAATTTGATTGATAAGCTTGTTCTTCAATTCTCTTCCCAAAGGCATGTCTGACCCACCGTGCCACAACCTCCACCATGGGTAGGATAAGGAAGCACATCCCAAATCTACCCCAGCCCAAAATGGATCAAATCCTGTGCTGTTGGCAACAATCTGATCCACATTGGCTGTCCACACAACTGAGCCAACTGGCCCCCAAGGAGTCCAAGTTGCTGTAGCAACATACACTTTTCCATGCACGTTGTAGTCCAGAGCTTGGTAGAGGCCCTATTTCTTTCCATCATATTGCTGACCAGGAATCTCTCCCTCTCTTATCACCCACCGTTGGCATGTGTTAGAAGGCTTTGCGGGTTGATAATCATCCTGTTTGGCCATGTTGCAAACATACTTGCCCTGGCCATCAAGTCCTGGGGTGGGACTTGAACCCAGAGCTTCTGGCTCAGAAGTAGGGACATGACCTACTGTGCCACCAGACCTCCTCAAGTCTGTACTGAAACAGTCTAAACATATGAATTGGTACTATGAAAGGACCCTTATGCGCAGAGTTACTTCCCAAACTGCTGCCAATCTCCAGCTATATTTCATTGCCATTTGCAATCCATGATTAGCACAAGAGTCCAAATAAATCTTAATATAAAAATACCAGTTGGGAGAAAATCAGGACATGCCTGACTGCCAAAACACTTACTTTATTACTTAAGGAAGATGTAAAATAGTACAGTACAGAAGGAAGCCACGTCTTCCATTGTGCCTGTGCTGGCTGTTTGAAAGAGCTGTCCAATGAGCCCCATTCCCCTGCTCTTTCTGCACAGTCCAGCAATTGTTTCCTTTTCAAGTGTTTGTCTGATTCTCTTTTGGAAGTTACGAGTGAATCTGCTTCCACCGCCCTTTCAGGTAGCGCATTGCAGATCACAACAACTCACTGTGTAAAAAATAATTTCTCCTAATCTCCCCTATAAATTCATGGCAGTTTGTCAGGAGAGAATTTGATGCAGCAACTCCTTTGCTATGCTGGCATCAAAACTCAGGTTGTGGCCAATGTGTCCCAGTATGAAACTCGAAATATAAATTATGCAAACTGGAAATAAGTATTCTTGTATCCATCCCATCTTATAGGAGCTGTTTGTTCACTGGAACGGCTTGAATTAGGGAAAAGCAAAGTGCAATGAATATCAGAAATTAATATTTTTAAAAATAAATGTCCAACTACCCCAGAGCAAAACATTTACACAGATCTGCTGCAACCATATGTCAGAATAACTGATAGTTCCTGCAAAAAGACTCCTGTTGTTTTCCTGTGCCATTAGTGGCTGCATGATAGTAAATAATAATGTTTCCTTCAAGCAAAAAAAAGGATGTGCGATCATTAGCCACAGTAACATTATTTTGTGTTGTGTTGCAAAGTGATGACCGAGCATAATGGCTGATCTCAAGAGGGTATGTATCCCGATTAGTATCAGCCAAACCTCAGTGAGCAGCCCTCTCGCCTCTGAATCAGAAGGTGAGAAGTCCCACTTCAGAGGTTTGAGTACATGATCCAGCCTGATCGTCCAAGTGCAGTACTGCAGTCCACAACCTGATTCAATGTTGTTAGTTGAAGAACGAATATAAAGCAGGACAACTTTTGTTTTTCACATGGCTCTGTGGAATCTTTTATGTCCACCTGAGAGGACGGTGGGGCCTCAGTTTAACTTCTCGTCCAAAAAAGGTGTCACCGACAGTGCAGCACTTCCCCCATTACTGCAGTAAGCCTGGAACTCACAACCTCTCTGAGCCATGGCTCAGACCTAAAACCTACTTGATCTCAATGGCTTATGGCCACATTGGGCATTGCATTTAAGAATTAAACCATCAGAGTATCTAAATACTGCAGTTCTGCCTGTTAAATTATTTGTCTGATGCTCCACATGGAACAACAGCAGCCCTAAGGGAAAAGAAAACATAAAGATAAAGCTGACAGCAGGTACTTAGGATGGTGACTCAGATGAGATAACATTTGTTTATGTTAGCTAAGATTTCCCTAGAGGCAGTATATGTGTTGTTGATAATTTTTCACTTATGCTTACTTGACTAGAACTTGAACAGAGACTTGAGCACATAAGCTAGGGTGATACTCCACTGTAGCACTGAGGAAGTGCTGCCCTGTTGTGGGTGCAGTCTTTCAGATGAGACATCAAACGGGGGCTCTCACTAACCTCTCAAATGGATGTGAAAGATCCCCTGGCACTTTTCAAAGAAGAGCAGATGAGTTCTCCCTGGCATCCTGGCCAATATTTATCCCTCAAGCAACATTATTAAAACAGATTATCTGGTCATTGTGTGGGAGCTTGCTGTGTGGAAACTGGCTGATGTATTTCCTAATGTTATGATAGTGAGTGCACTTCAAACAGTACACCATAGGATGTTGTAAAGTGCTTTACAGTCAGAGGTCATTAAAAGTGCTGTACAAACGTAAGTTCTTTCTTAAATAAGTCATAAATGTAGATGACAGATACGGGTTATCTTGTAGCATAACTCCTCCAGCATGTCCCTGAAGGAATAAGAGGGACATAGGAAAAAATATTTCTCATCCCAAGGCAAAATGAATATTTGCACTGGTGCAGTTTTGATCCTCTGATAAATATAGGGAGATTCAGTTCTGCTCAGTAACCTGCTTCTCTCACTGATAGAGTGTTTTCCAATTTTTGTCTGAATACATTCCTGTGAAACGCTTGGGTTTGTTTTACAACCCTATATAAATGCAAGTTGTTATTGCCCATCCTTGTGCTGTTCATCGCAGTTTCCATCCCGCACTTAAAAGCACCACAAATGTAGAAAGAGAGTCCGATAACCGGTTATCTCTCGTCAGATTTTTAGGCCTTACTCACCTTCCCTCTCCTGAACTTCCAAAACCAGGGGCTTTTAAAGGAATTCTCAATCTACAAAAGACTTCCCTCTCATCAAAATTTCTCTAATTAACCCACATGTTTGCCTGATTGGATCATATTTACTGCACGGTGAGCACATGGGTGGTAATGTTAAAGGACAGGTCATGATGAGACTAACAGCTAAATGCCACTATCATAACCCCTGATTATCTGGGAGTATTGCCACAGGAGACCAGTCCATATCAACACACGTTTGCAAGGTGGATTTTTGTGATCATTGGGATGATATGGCATATCTGTTCTGAGCAATGGGACAGTTAGTCCAATTAGTAGAAGCATCAAGCATTCCCGTGTCAGATACAATCGTTAGCAGTCAGATAACAGTCCTTCTCTGTGATCCACAACATTACTTCTCCCCAATCTTGCCTGAACCCAATCCATTGTCTGACAGTAACACTTCCATATCTTTCAGTAGCTTCTGAGTGGAAATGTCAATTGAAATTAAATTTATATAGTGCCTTCCAATACCTTAGGATGCTTCAATGAAGTACTTTTGAAGTGTTGGAAGGTAGGAAATGCAGCAGCCAATTTGTGCACAGCAAGCTCCCCCAGACAGCGATATGATAATGACCAGATAATCTTGCTATTGCCAGGTTGGTTGAGGGATAAATATCGGCTATTTGCAATCCAAGGGTGGAATCTTCCATTCTCAGCGGTGCCTCGCTCGCTGCCTGATAAAGCAGCGAGACACCTGCGCTGACTCTGAGGAGGACGGCCCACCATATCAGGCAGTTAGCTGGACAGCAGCAGGCCTTCCTCCAGACTGAGGACTCCGGAAGACAACTTCCCACCTACCAAGAGCTGCTGGTCAATCAGACACTGGCTTGCACTTGGCTGGTTCCACGGAAGAGGCTGTGGCTGCTGCTGGAACAACACCATCCCCATGCCCCCCCCCCCCCCCCCCCCCCCCCGATCACAGATGAAAAAGGTACGTGCTGTTGTGGGAGGGGGTCCCGCAGGGCAGAGATGAGGTGGGGTGGAGCATGGGGGTCAGTAGCAAGGCCAGGGGATTGGCTGTCAGTGGCCATCCTCCTGACCCATGTCCACACCCATGATCGTGCACAGATTAGAGCAGATCAAGGGACCCCCTCCGTCCAGCTGACCTTCAACCCGCACAGTTTTACCAGTCATGCAGGCCTTCCTGGAGCTGGGAAGATTGAAGCTGAGGCAGGATGAGGCCCTTAAGTGGTCATCAGTTGGCCACTTAAGGGACTCAAGTGGAGGCAGGGTGGAAAGTTCGACCATGGGCCTTCCTGCTCAGTACTTCAAGTGGAAGCGGGAAAGATTGGGTATCAGTCCCAACGCCAACCCGCCAAATTCTCAAGACCACCCACCTCCTTCCTCACCTCCTGCGGGGACAGACGATCCCAACCTGTAAGAGACAAAGAGTAATATTTCTAAGTTTGCTGATGATACAAAGCTAGGTGGGAATGTAAGCTGTGAGGAGGACACAAAGTGATTATGAGAGGTTAAGCTAATGGGCAACAAGGTGGCAGATGGAGTATAATGTGGCATTATTCACATTGGTCATAAGAATAGAAAAGCAGAATATTTTTTAAAAGGTGTGAAACTTGTAAATGTTGATATTCAGAGAGACTTGGGTGTACTCATACAAGGAACACAGGAAGTCAGCATCCAGGTACCATAAGCAATTAGGAAGGCAAATGTCATGTTGGCCTTTATTGCAAGGGGATTGGAGCACAAGAATAAAGAAGTCTTGCTACAATTGTACAGGGCTTTGGTAGATCACACCTGGAATACTATGTGCAACTTTGCCCTCCATATTTAAGGAAGGATATACTTACTTTGGAGATGGTACAGCGAAGGTTCACTAGATTGGTCCCTGGGATGAGGGGGTTGCCCTATGATGAAAGACTGAGTAAATTAGGTTTATAATCTCTGGAGTTTAGAAGAATGAGAGGCGATCTCATTGAAACATGTAGGATCCTGAAAGGACTTGATAGAGTAGACACTGAGAGATTATTTCCTCTGGCTGGAGAATCTAGAACATGGGGACACAGTCTCAGGATAAGGGGCCGAAAATTTAGGACTGAGATGAGGAGAAATCATTTTATTCGAAGGATTATGAATCTTTGGAATTCTCTACCCCAGAGGGTTGTCGATGCTTCAACGCTGAATACATTTAGGGCTGATATAGACAGATTTTTGTCTCTCAGGGAATCAAGGGACATGGGGAGTAGGCAGGAAAATGGAGTTGAGACAGAAGATTAACCACGATCGTATTGAATGGCGGAGCAGGCTCGATGGGCTATATGATCTACTTCTGCTCCTATTTCTTATGTTGACCCAGGACACTGGGAAGAACTCACCTGTCCTTCTTCAAAATTGTGGGACCTTTTACATCCTCCTGCAAGTGCAGTCGGGGCCTACATTTAATGCATCATTTGGGAGGCAGCATCTCTGGTAGGGTGCAGAACTCCCTGGGTATCATACTGGCCCAGACTTTACGTGATCAACTCTCTGCAGGGAAGGCTTGAACTCGTAACCTTCCGTCTCAGAGGTGTGAGTACTACCCATCGAACCGCAGCAGACTTAACTCAGTTACTAACTGGAGTTCTACTGTTCAAACCCTGTTCAACTTTGTGCCCTTGTAACGAGTAAGAAGATGACTTGTATCCTAGCAGTTTGAGCCTGATTGAAATGATAGCCCAATAATTTAGGCTTTTTATCAATACATTTTTGTTCTTGCTCCATGTAAACACCAGCTTTCATAAGCAAGCGTGGACTTCCTGTGAACCAGAACTTGACCTTGTGCATGAAGTACACAGAAAAGTGGGCCTCTGGGTGAATAATGAGCCTTTTTATCACTGAGGTATGCATTTATAATAATAACAGAACTTCATTGTTCACTACTGATCTCTTGAACTGACAGAACATACACTACAAAAGCAGAATTACCTGGAAAAACTCAGCAGGCCTGGCAGCATTGGCGGAGAAGAAAAGAGTTGACGTTTCGAGTCCTCATGACCCTTCGACAGAACTGTCAAAGTTCTGTCGAAGGGTCATGAGGACTCGAAACGTCAACTCTTTTCTTCTCCGCCGATGCTGCCAGACCTGTTGAGTTTTTCCAGGTAATTCTGTTTTTGTTTTGGATTTCCAGCATCCGCAGTTTTTTTGTTTTTATTTTAGAACATACACTAGACTGTTCAAAATTGCTATTCACATCATCTCTCCTGGACAAACCCCCCTTCCATCCTCCGTAAACTGGGGCTCACTCAAAATCCTGTGGCCTGAATCCTAAATTGCACCAGGTCCCATTTACCCTACACCCTAAAACTTACTGACCTACACTGGCTCCTCGTCCAACAATGCCCTCCTATTTTTTTTTCAAATCCTCCCATGGCCTCCCCACTCTCGATCTCCACAACCCCCTGCAGCCCTACGACCCTCTGAGAACTCTGCCGTCATCCAACCCTGGCCCCTTGCACATCCCTGATTTCCATCGCTCCACTGTTGGTGGGCGTGCCTTCAGCTGTCTGGGCCCTAAGGTCTGGAATTCCCTTCCCAAACCTCTCTGCCTCTCTACCTGTCTCTGCTGCTTTAAGATGCTCATTAAAATCTACCTCTTTCACCACTTGCACAAATAGCTCCATATAGGGGTCCATGGCAACTTTGTCTGATAGCCTCCAGTGAATTGCCTTGGGATGTATCACAATATTACATATGCTATATAATTGCAAGTTTTTTTGTTAACAGGTTTAATGTGAAGCCAACAAAATTGCAAATCAGCAGAACTTCACTTAATCCTTTCTGTTCCAAAACAATAAGGTTTTAAGTCTTTAGCAGTGCACTCCCATAACACAGGATTGTGTGTGGCCAAGACTAACACGTTTTGCATAAGAGACAAAGCCCATACGTTCCCTTCTCAATGTCATGATTCAGAGTTGCAGTTTGAAAATGAACTGAAGCCTTTGGCAGCAGCTGTCATTTATTCCCAATTGGAATTTTCCTCGGGTGTAGAATTGAACCATCACCAGTCAGAGCAAAGACACTGTGGCAGGAGATAGCCTGTGTACGATTTTGGCTGTCAATGACACTCGCTGTTTCTTTCAATCAGGCACTCCTCTAATTAACCTGCTGTGTGCTTGACCTTGTTTTGAGAAACACAACTTATCCCTGGCTCCCCCATTCCCTCTTGCCGTGTCAACTTTAAATTAGTGCTGAAAATCTCCAAGACACCAATCCTGGCAATTACATCAGGATTGTTCCCAGCCAGAACAAAAACAGAATTACCTGGAAAAACTCAGCAGGTCTGGCAGCATCGGCGGAGAAGAAAAGAGTTGACGTTTCGAGTCCTCATGACCCTTCATTCCCAGCCAGGATCTCCACCATTGAGCCTGCTGTGTGAAGTGATTAATTTTATTAGGAAGAACACACAGAGACAATGTAAAATAAAGGGTACAATTTCAGAGGGAGAGGCGGGGTGCAGGAGCAGAGGGATCTGGGGATATATGTGCATAAATCATTGAAGGTGGCTGGACAGGTTGAGAAAGCATATAGTACCCTAGGCTTTACTATTGGGGCATGGGGTACAAAAGCATGGAGGTTATGTTAAATTTGTATAGAACACTAGTTTGGCAAAACTGGAGTGTTGGGTCCAGTTCTGGGCACCCAACTTTAGGAAGGATGTGAAGGCATTGGAGAGGGCACAGAAAAGATTAACGAGAATAGGTCCAGGGATGAGGACCTTCAGTTACATGGAAGATTGGAGAAGTTGGAACTGTTTTCCTTGGAGAAGAGAAGGATGAGAGGAGATTTGATAGAGGTATTCAAAATCCTGAGGAGCCTAGAGAGAGTAGATAGGGAGAAATTGTTCCTGCTGGTGGAAGGATCGAGAATAAGAGGGCCCAAATTTAAGATAATTGGTAAAAGAAGTAATAGCAACATGAGGAAAAGATTTTTCACGCAGCGAGTGGTTAGGTTCTGGAATGCACTGCTCAAGAGTGTGGTGGAGGTAGGGTCAATCGAGGCACTTAAGTGGGAATTGGAATATAATCTGCTAAGGAAGAATGTACAGGGCTAAGGCAGGAAGGCCAACGAGCGTCACTTGGTAAATTACTCCCACAGAGAGCTAGCATGGACACAAAGGGCCGAAGGGTCTTCTTCTGTGCTGAAACCATTCTCTGATTCTGTGTATTGTGCAGGGTCAATGGGAGGTCTTGTCAGTTCAATATCCATGGAAAACATTTGTGTCATAAGGATTCTGTCTTGCCTCATGCCATCTCACAAAGGCCAGAGAGTGGGTTCCTGCCCCTGAATAGTAAGAAGATATCAAGTGCTCCTTAGCTGCTTTGTACGGGATCGTATGATATGAACATGAAACATTAATGCCTTTCTTCAGCTTCTGATGTTAGCTGTGGCTCATTTGGTAGCATTCTACCCTCAGAGTCAGAAGTTTGTTGATTCAAGTCCCAGTCCTGACAGTGCCAGAGCATTATTGAGCAAGTGCTACACTGTCAGAAGTGCCATCTTTTGGATGAGACATTGAACAAAGGGCTCATCTATCTTCTCAGGTGAACATAGAAGATCTCATGGCGTTATTTCAAAGAAAGGCAGAGGAGTTCCCCCCACAGTCCTCGAAAAATTAGTCCCTCAATTAATATCAAAAAACAGATTATCTAGTCATTATCTGAATGCTGTTTGTGGGAGCTTGCTATGCACAAATTGGCTGCTGAATTTCATATATTACACTAATGACAACAGTTCAAAAGTACTTAATTGGCTGTAAAGTGTTTTGGGGTGTCCAGTGGTTCTGAAAGGTGTTATAGAAATGCAGGCTGGAATTCTCCAGCCCCTCACGCTGGTGGGATCTTCCAGTCCCACTGATGTGAATCGAGATTTCAATGGTTCGATGGCCCTGCCACGCTGGAACCCACCACCAGGGGGCTGGAATATTCCAGCCCAAGCCTTTCTTCCCTTAATACCAGGCCTCCAAGGTGGACCCCACTTCCTCCAATCCTGAGCTTGTCCTTCTCTGTCTGCTGCCCTCCAAAGATGCCTTGACAATTTTCTGAGGCTGAGGACATGGGGATTTCCAGAGTCAGGGAATTCTTGTCACAGCCCTGCAGCTGCATATGGCTGGCTTTGTGAGGGACAGACGGAGCTTCCACCCCTCACAAGGGTATTTGGGAACTCCCAGTGTGCCTGAGTTCTGGGGTCTGGAAGGGCTGGCGGTATTTTGACCCCGTGTGCTCACACCTCACAAGTGTTGGATCAAACTATGTGGACTTGTTGAAGAACTGTTTCCTTCTTTGCAAAACAATTATATTTTGGAAGAACTTGGCAGATCCCCAAAAATCAAATAACGCCACAATATACATCACCATTTGTCTTTGTACAGAAGTTCAGCCGTATGACTAGAAAGCAAAACATGTACAACAGCAATATTAATACCAAAAATATCCTCAAGCTATCCACTTAGAAAGTTGAAAGTACACCTAAAGGTAAACTATATATGGACCAAGGTCCCTTCCTGCCACATTCTGGTTATCATTACCCATACCGCTACACTGCATGAATACCTTATCCTTCCTTTTTAACTTTTCACATCTCCCCTCACGTGGAAATCTCCCCTCTTCCCCACAGTTTAGATTAAAGCCCTCTCTAAAGCCCTAGTTATATGACTTGCCAATACACTGGTCCTATCCTGGTTCAGGTGTAGATAGTCCCAACGGTACAGCTCCCACTTTCCCCCGTATCGGTGCCAGTGCCCCATGAATCCAAACCCATTTCTCCCACACCAAACTTTGAGCCAAGCATTTAACTCTCTGAACTTATTTATTCAATGCCACTTTGCTCGCGGTTCAGGTAGCAATCCAGAGATTATTACCTTTATGGTTCTGCTTTTTAATTTATCCCCTAGCTGCTCAGGCTCCTTCAGCAGAACCTCTTCCTTAGTCCTACATATGTTGTTGGTACCTACGTGGACCAAGATAACTGGTTCCTTCCCCTCCCTCTTCAAGTTCCTCTCCAGCCCAGAGGAGATGTCATTAACCCTGGCACCAGGATAGCAACCGGTGGGACTCATGCTCTTGACTGCAGAGAGCAGTATCTATCTCTCTAACTATACTGCCCCCTACTGTAACTACATTCCTTTCAGCTCCCCCTACTTAATGTCCCCCTGCACCACGCTGTTGTGGTCAATTTGCTCATCTTTCCTGTAGCCCTTGCTCACAACCACAAAAGATGCAAAACCCTTGAGCCTCTAGGACAATTGCAAGGACTGAGGCTCCTCCACTGCTGCCTCCTGCCTTACTTGCAGTCACACCCTCCTGTCCCTGACAACAGACCAAATTTGAAGACCCTGGACTAAGGGGTGACTGCCTTCTGGAAAAAAGCCTTCTCCCTGACGCATCGCATTGTCCAAAGCTCGGACTCCAGCTATCAACTTGGAGTTGAAAAAAACAAAAAAACTGCGGATGCTGGAAATCCAAAACAAAAACAAAAACAGAGTTACCTGGAAAAACTCAGCAGGTCTGGCAGCATCGGCGGAGAAGAAAAGAGTTGACGTTTCGAGTCCTCATGACCCTTCGACAGAACTTGAGTTCGAGTCCAAGAAAGAGTTGAAATATAAGCTGGTTTAAGGTGTGTGTGTGGGGGGCAGAGAACTCTCTCCGCCCTCCACACACACACCTTAAACCAGCTTATATTTCAACTCTTTCTTGGACTCGAACTCAAGTTCTGTCGAAGGGTCATGAGGACTCGAAACGTCAACTCTTTTCTTCTCCGCCGATGCTGCCAGACCTGCTGAGTTTTTCCAGGTAATTCTGTTTTTGTTTTTAACTTGGAGTTGAAGTTCCTCGAGCTGCGGGTATGGTTGCGGTGGAGCACACAAGTGCCCACCAGCTCCCACGTGTTACAAGCTGGAAGGTGAAGTGTTTTGTCACTTCTTAACAATTTAGAACACAAGCAGACACACACCTATCTGCTTCTGAAACCCCTGTGTAAAAACCAGGAGGTTCCTTTATTATTTTTTTATGCCAGAGGGCAAATACATCCAGGATTTAGCACACCATTCTGGCAGGTTTTTTATATAGCACTTCTTTTTAACTAAAATGTCCTTTTACAAAAATGCACAAATATTAAATACAAACATTACAGAGGGATATATTTGCTTTGGGGGCAGTTGAGAGAAGGTTCACTAGGCTGACTCCTGGGATGAAAGAAAGAATGTGACCCAAATGTTCTAAACTCTCCAAAGAGGGGAAGCAGCCTCTCAGCATCTGCCCTGTCAAGTCCCTTAAGAATTTTATATATTTCAATTAGATTGCCTTTCATTCTTCTAAACTCCAGGGAATATAGGCCTGATCTACTCAATCGAGGCGAATTTCCCTGCTCTTCTTCAAATAGTGCTGTGTGATTGTTTATGCCGATCTGAACAGATATATGAGCTTCAAGTTTAATGTCTCTTCCGAAAAACAAAAGCTCTAGCCTACAACTCTCCCTCAGTGTAGTGCTAAAATGTTAGCTTAGATTATGTACACAACATCACTGAGCTAAGCTGGCACCTGCCCTCTCTTTACACAAATGCACATATTAACGTCTATGTAATAGATAAGTTGAGGTGCAACAGCCTGTGTTACAAGAACACTTCCCCCACCTCAAAGAATGTTTCTGCCCTGCAAATGTGTTGAACATCCTCCTCTAAATTGTGAAGTACTTAAGGAGCGATATGTTTAGATTTCCTTTCAGAAACTTAGTTCAATTTCCAATCTGTTCTTCAACCCTATGCCAAATCTTAATGACTCAGCCATATGACACTCCTCTCATTGAAGGGAACCAGATCTGATGTTTGGACAGCGCTGTTGCTATTTCACCTCGTGGCAAATGCGGTTCTTTTTTAATTAACTAAACAGTAAAGTTCATCAGGCAGATCTTGGCAAAATTCAATTTACTGGCCTGTAATCCACCTTCTAATAAATTGCATAATTACCCCAGTTGACAGTCAGCTGTGAGTATCACCCTTATAGGTTGACTTAATGTTGCCAATGGGATCTCAAATGCCAATGGGAGCATAACATGCTGTAGAGGTTACATCACATCAAGCTGTTTGTCATTTATAAATGTGTGTTGTAGTCGCCGCTTGAGAAAGGCATCCTAGCTAGTACATGAATTATTCATTGGCTGTTGATAACATCACTGATCTGTGGAGTGATAATGAACTGTGTGGAACGAAAGAAAAAGTAGAATGACAATAGAAAAAGATAGGGGTAGTGTGGTAATCTGATATGTAATATACCTTTAAGAAGAATGTTATAATAGCAGATCACATGATCTTATTATCCAATGACAGAGTAGTGCAGGCTACCTTAGTAGTCTGTAGTCAGTAGTGAAGAGTCTAGAGTAAAAGTCTGTAATGTAGAGACAGGATGTTAGTTGTAAGTACCCAAGTGTAACTGCTGAGTCCCTTTGTAAATAAATAGGATGTGTTGTA